>NC_068368.1:23112590-23296082 GCF_020536995.1 Dreissena polymorpha | reverse complement strand
CCTCAATAGTAGGGCATGTTTTTGCCTTCAAATGGCAGTGCCGGTAGCTGTCAAAACCGGTTCATATGTTCTAAGGTAATTATTTTGAGTAACGTCGTTTAGAATTTTTTCAAATGCAGTTTTTTGTAAGCTTATGAAACCACCTTTCCAGTCATGTATAATGATACATTGGCTTATCGCTAGGACATGGTGAAATTTTATATCAAGATTGCGAATTCTATATATAACAAAGAAGGAAATTAATTGGGCATGTGTAACCTTAGGGCTAGTGTGAATTTCGCATGCTGGAGGATTTTAAAAAAAGCTCGGGTTCTTATTTTATTATACCGAAATAGTTCAGGATCTTGACCACTAAACTGACTTGGATTTTTATTATGCTGAAATAGCTTGGGCTCTCCGCCACCAAACTGGCTTGGATTTTTATTATGGTGAGAAAGCTCGGGTCTTGACCACAAAAATGGCTTGGATTATAATTATGCTGAAAAAAGCTTGGGATCTTTACCACCGAAGTGGGCGGGGCCTTGGGGTGGGTAATGTAGACATGGATGGTCGAGATAGACCGTGTTGTCATAAGAAATCTTTAGTATTAATATGAAGTCAATTGGCGAAAAATGGCGCGGCAGAGGCCGACGCATTTTCCCATGCCGCATGTTTGACCCAGGGGGCGCCCGATGGTTGTTAATGGGGCCTTGCATGGTTGAGATTGACCGTATTGTCATAAGAGATTTCGAGTGCTTGACAGTATAATGTAAGCCATCATGGAGAGGGGGGGGGGTTTATGTGGGTTGGTGGTAATTTAATAGATGAACTTTTAAAAATAATTTAAAAAAAATAAAATTGAGGGGGGGGGATTCTGGGGTGGGGCATGGGGGATAGTTAGGGTGCAGTGCATTGTGATATGTCAGGTAAGTGTTTTTTTGTCAAAGTATGAATCAAATGTGATCATAAATAAAGAAGTTATGGCAATTTAAGCAAAATGTTCAATTATCTAAGTATAAAAGGGCCATAATTCTGTCAAATGTTGATACAGTTGTCTGCTCTTGTGATAGATTGGGGTCATGTTGTTAAAGAAGTATGCAAAATATGAAAGCTAAGGGTTTGAGGGACACCAAACCTGATTATGAGTCTTCCACACCTTAAGCATCTAAAATATACTTATTTGCTTGTGTACCTGATAATAAATTATTATTATTACCTGTTTTGGCATCAACAACCTTTATCAATCGGCCCTCAAATTTTGTTGCAGACATTTCACTACCTGAAAAGTTAAAATACCCAATAGAAAAAATATATAATATTAAGAAAACAAATGCATTTATGTATTTTAAGTGTATTTTTATGGATAAAAGGAAGTGATAAAGCTTGTTATACTCATAATTTTATGAAATATGCAGGCTGGCTCAATTGAATGCCTGCTGCAATGTCCATATTGTCAAAATGTCGGCCATTCCATGTTGGTGGAATGGAGCTCTGTTTAAATGATCATGCTACACGCACAAGCTGTTGTTAGTGGCTCACAGAGTCCCTGGTGTTAAAATCCGACTTCATGTAGCACATTAACGCTACACGATCAACCAATATGCCTTTTGATTTCAAGTCGGAAGCAATTTAGCCCTTATTCGGCCATAATAGGGTGGAGGATCTATTTAAAATAAAACTATTCCAGATACAAAAATATGAATTCATTTATTTAATGCACTTATTTTCTTCTCTTTTGCTACGAAATGACCATAAACCAACTTTCCCACTCCCAGTCATATTTTGCACTAGCAGATGATATTTCTTATTTTACATATGAAAGGTAAAAAGAAATTCAAGCAGCATTTTATAATATAAATTTAAAGATGCACTCAATCATGCACTTAAAAACAATATTATTGTAATTCTGTTATTTATGATCATATTTATAATGCCTCATTTTTCTCAATTTTATGGTTTATTATTTATTTTCCCAATTTTATGGTTTATCGCGCTTATTTTCTGAATTCAAAAGGCACTGGCTTAAAAACTGTCTATGCATGTACATGTATATTGAAATCTCTTATGAGTGATTATAAATGCATGATAAAAATCTAACATGTTATGTCATAAGTCTATATTGTTTGTATTTTTCGTAAACATTATTAGCCACCGTTGTGGTCAAACATATTTTTTTGTTTTTTTAATGACGTTGTTTCACACATTACTGTAACGTTAAACTGTTAAATGTTAAATAAAATAACGCGTCAGACTAATGTCGTTAAAATCTAGAGTTTAGATGAAATTATGTCACACGATATACGTTTTAAAATATTTAACTGCATGTCCGACTTGTAGTCATTAAATTGAAGTCGTCATTAAATTCAAGATTTTAAATGAAAATACGTCACACTCACAAGATATATGTATTTCATACCATACAAGTTTTTTGCGATATTTGCAGATCTGAATACTGGTATTTTACATGTCTTAAACTTTAACTGTAATGTATCGCTGATTCAGATGTGTATGTTTTGTTGTAAAGGTCATTTAACTTAACATATCCCAGACACAAAGAGTGTCCAAATTTGTGCAAACAATTAAATTAAAACTAAGACATTTATCGATTGTCATTACCTGCTGTATAATTTATTTGTGTACTGACATATATTCAATTGTGGTGAAATCAAACGGGATCACCTGTGTAAGAATTTAGTGGAAAAATCACTGCACTAACCTGAGACATCAGCCTGTCATGATTGATATCGCTCAGTTGTACATATTTTCTAGTTCTGGCTACCATAACCAACCCATGCGAAAGACAACATAATCTTACGGGACATGAGGTCCGACAACTTATAAAATTCATCGGATCTTACAAGGTTTTCCCGGACCTTATTCTTCTTTAACAAAACAATACAAAATACCTTCTATAGGGTTTATTATTATTAAAATGACGTTCACAATTTTTAACAATATTAAATACAATAAAATAACAACTAAACAAGTTCTATACAAAATGGGGTAATACTTTCAATTAAAATTGATGAAAGTTTTTTCTCAAGGAACAAACAAAGGTCGTGTGGTTCCCCGCTTTGGATTAACGATGATCATAAGGATTGAAGCCAGTTCAATGCAATTAAACCAAAAAAAAATGCGTCACGAAGCAGTGTGCAATATATTTGACTGGTTATTAGAATGGCACTTGGAGCTTGTTACGTCACTTTTTTTCCATTCGGAATGGGGCAGAATACCGGACCCGGTTTTTAACGAAAAAGACACTGCTTAAGTTTTGGATAAATATTTAAAAAAAGTACGTCCTCCTTCCAGCCCTAACGATTTATAAAGAATATCTCAACATCGTTATATTTAAATAATGTCTAATGTTAAAAGTTAAAAAAATGACTGCTGTAATTTTGGGCTCTGTGATTATTCAGTTACAAAGCATATTTACACAATGGATCATATCTCGTTAAACTGACTGAATGTAATAGCTATAATTAAATAACAAAAGCACTACCAATACTGGTCTATTATCATACCGGTCTTTGCTTTATCTTTAGCCTTTTTGACCCTTTCTGTTGAAAACAACTTTTAACAGTGACACATACGCCTTTATAAATGTTATATTGTTCTATGATAATATATAAAGATTCTAAAGATTTGAACAGAATCAGAAGACAGCAGTGGGCACAATAAGATTTAGGCTCCACAAAACCTCACCTGTTGAATCAAAGTTTGTTAATTGAGTGAATGATCTAATCAGAAAATCAAAATTGTTTAAATGGGCAAATGAAAAGTATTTCCACATGACACTGCATATTATTTGATTTCAAAAAGTATAAATTATATAAAAAAGATGTTTTATTTTTTGTTTTACATACATGTCTTTAGTGGGATTTAAACTTATGCCTACACAAAACCTACTTCCATGAAATTTTAACTTCACTAAAGTCCTCTTATTAATAAGGTGCATGTGTATCGTGGAACTTAATGTACATTTCATTATATATTATTTCTACTACCTTTTCCCATGCATACTTAAAGTCTCTGTGGCGACAATGTCTTATATAGGTAACTAAATGTTTAAATGAGCTTTTATAAAATGGAGACATTATACAAACAAATGTGTCAAGCAACCATTTAATCCATTCTTGTTTAAAGTTAATATTATTTTTCAAAATATAATAAGGTATTAACCATCATTCTGCCACTTTAATTATGTATATTTAAAAATAAGATCATTATAATTTGGACAAATCACAGATAATTCAAGTGTTTTATTCACCTAAATTGTCATTGTTCATAACTTATCATTTCTATATACCAGTTCGAAAAACTGTTGTTAATAAACTTTATAGTGCCCGGCATATAAGATAAAGCAGAGATAACCAGGGGTTCTGAAATATTTTAAGAGTCTACTTGTCCACGGACAAGTTGGACCCACAATTTCACTTTTCCGTACCAAAGGAGTACTTGTCCGTACTTTTAAAATACGTAAAGGAAAAGATTATTACTAATTAAGCAAATAATACAAACATACACGTTTCTTAACTTCTATTTTAACTTATAAACATAGTTAACTAGAAAATTCACATAAACAAAAAATACAAGCATGATATACATATAATAAGAACATTTTAAGTCACACATGATACCATCTTGGATATTTAAAAATCTCAACATGCCTAGAAAATTCACTTCACATGTAATAATCTCAGTTAATCATTAATGTGTGTGACTATAATTTCTACGCTGGTCCTATAAACTTCACTGAAAACTGCACTGGTCTTTTGACATTTTTTCTTTGACCAATAGCCTCTGCTCTTCACTCAGTTTATTAAAAACGTCATGAGCAAGTTTTTCAGTGTCACTGATACTTGAACCCTGTGTCACTTGACTAGTAGATGGCTCACACACAGTTTCCTTAGGTTGTCTTGGTTTGTATGTTAAATGTCTGCTTCCTTGTCCACTTGAAAGCCAATGAAGCACAGCAGAACTTGGATCAAAGTCCTTAATTTCAGGTCCACAAAGAACAATTCTCATCTGGTTGACAAGGTTTTCTTGCTTTAGTACACTTCTGGTTGGTGTTTTTACAATGTTCATGGTGGAAAAGGCCCTTTCGCAAGCAGCTGTAGATGGTGAAATGCACAACATCAACTCTATCAGGCGTGCAATGTTGGAAAACCTCTTAGAACAGTCCTGAAAAAAAAGTTGAAAAGAAGGTTAATGATTGAGCATTTACCAGCCAGATGTTAGTTATTGGCCCATGGGGGCATTTAAGTATACTAAGTTTAGTCCAAAATGATAAACTTTACAGTCAGGGATTTTAAGGGGTATGTTTTAACTTACAAAATGGGCCAATTATTTGGCATTTTTGTGTACCAACCTTAAGAATATCTATCAGGAACCCAAGAGGGTGTCCACTTCCTGTCATTGAATATCTCACTTTGAGATTCTGGAATTCACTGGGTATAGCAGCCCTCTCTTCTGCAGTCAACAGAGAAGTGTAATAGTCACACAGTGCTTGAACTGACTCGTTGCCGTGGACAGCTAAAGGTTTTAACTGTGAAGGATAGGTTCTTGTATCAAATGCCTGTAAATAGAATGGAAACCAATTGAACATGACTGACAATTATTATTTATCTTATTTACATTTATAATTTGTTTCCTTTAGTTTAACTCTGGATGCAAATCTAGCTAAAATACGTAAGAAAATTTGATGGTATCCTAAGTACCATTGGCATACTTTTATTCTCAGTTTCTATTAGCTTGGAACCTTAGTAAATAAGAAGTAGTGAACATATGGTCAGTTAAGTGATAATAAATACCTTAAAGTGGCAGATAGGCGGTTCTGCAAGATTCTCAAATCGATGGAGGATGTCATCACCCATTTTACTGACAAACGTCTGGATATCATTGTCCTCATGAAAATCCTTCGGCAGTGGACCATTCAGTCGAACTCCCTTGTGCATTCTGGAAGATGGATCGAATTCAGTGTAGAACTCATGCAGATTTTGTCCGGGTTTAACAGTCAAAACATGCAATTGTGTGTAAAATGTATTGATAGCCTCACTGCATTCTGTGATCAGTAGATCGGCAATCTGAAACTGTTGACTGGTTGCAGTAACAAATGTAGGTATGTCCATCATCAAATGCATGTATTTAACGAATTTAATTTGGACCATTTCATGGTGTAATTTCTTTGCCTGGGCTTTTTCGTCAGTCTTTTTCGATGTTTCAAGAACTTGTTCAAGATGAGTAATTGTTGCCTGATAGTCCTTAAGTGCAGCCTTCACAGCCCTACTCTTACTTGCAACCCACCGAATTGACTTAATGTCTGAGTATGCCATAAAATCAAGCTCAAGAACTTCAGCTAAGTTGCGCAAGTTGGCTCTTCTCTTCGGGCTAAAGGAGTAAAATTTATATAATCTGTTCAATGTTGATTCAAAAGTTTCGAGATAAGGGCACGTTTTTGCAGCATCTAAAACGCCCAGCTCGTGTCTGTGAGCAACGCAATGAGTGACTACTACTGGGTGATTAACACAATTTTACAACTGCTTTGCCACGCCAGTTTTTGATCCCAAATTAACACTAGCCCCGTCCATGTTCACACAAACAAGACCTGAATTGGCATTTAAATCTACACCAATTACTTTAGTCCGGATTTAATAGCAGCAGTAATACCATCAGCATTTGGGGTTTCAAGGCTCTGGATGCTTGCAAGTTCAGTGGTAGGTTCATTTGTGTCTGGATCAACAAATCTTACCAAAATACATTCCTGGTCTGTGGTAGAACAGTCAGTGCTAGAATCCGACAATACAGAGAAATATCTTGCTCTAGATAGTCGTTCATTTATATCATTCAACATGACGCTTGATATGCTGTTAACAAATGAAGTGCATGCATTATTGTTAATGTGGTCATTACCTAGGGGGACACCATTTGCTTTCTGCACTTCACACACATATTCAAAATCAGTAAAAGTTTTGTTCTTTTTCATGACAGAATATGCAGTGACAAAAATCTGCTTATATCGGTCAATTTGCGAATGGTGATACTTTTTGAAGGCTTTATCAAGTTCACCTACTTTTATTTCATTTTTCTGTTTACGAAGTTCATCATCATGTTTTATTTTGCATTGCATGTGGCAACTGCTTTTTTCGTGAGATGTCAAAGTTTCTCTCCTGCACACAGACTGACCATTAAATAAACCACTATGTTTATCAGCTAATAAAGGAAACTCCTTGCAAAGTTTACATGTGCATACACCGGCAACGTTTTCGAGCCAAGGGAAATCAACGAGCCAGGAGTCAACAAACTCACGTTTGCGCTTTGCGTCGTAGGCTTTATCATATTCTTGTTTAGATTTTCTCTTTTTATTCGACGCCGAACTATTTTGATCATCTGTCCGATTCGCGTCATTGCTTGAAGTTGACGGAGTTTTAGTAAAAAAACCATCTAATGTTCGCTGAATATCTGCATCGGCTGCATTCGGCCCTTTGTTTACAATGTACGAAAAAGGTTATCGCGTGATTGGCTGTTGCTGTATACGCGTGGACTGGTTCACTACATTACATAGTTATTATCGGAAAATTACCTACCATGCAGTTGAAAACGAGTGCCAGTCCGCAGATTATCGGACTGGTTTACTACATTAAATACTTATTATCGGAAAAGTACATACTTTGCAGTTGAAAACGTGTGCCAGTCCGCAGATTAATCATAAGCTATTTATATAAACTTTCGTTTTCGATTTTCGGAAAATGGACTAGTTACGTTCTCAAAAAATGTTTACCACGGAAATTCTACTTGTCCCCGGACGAGCCAGCTTTGAAAAACTGCTTGTCCGGAAGGGGAAATTGACGACTCGGACAACTCGGACACCTTATTTCAGAACCCCTGATAACAAATTGTTTGATACTTGCTCAGGAGCCAATACTCAACATACATGCAGGTAACTGATGTCTTGAAACATAACCAATGCTATTGAATTTGAATATAATATACTTCATAAATATTAAAAGCTTGAAAATTCATGCCAAAATCAGTGAAGGCAAATTATTGATGTTTTATTGATATTGTTATGTTTATCAATATCAATTTAACAGGGTTTTATAATTTGTAGTTCTAAAATGTCGTGCAATAACTTAATTTGAATAAAATGCAAAATTGTAGAAGAAGAAAATTAAAACACCTAATTGCAATGTATTAACTCATATAAATGTACATAACATAGTTTGCCTCAGAAGGCAATAAAGATATAACCACTTGGAATAGGTGTGTATGTGGAGAAACTAAAATCGCTTAGTCAATGTGTCTGTTCGTTGGTCTGTAATACTTAACATTTACTGAAAACATTTCTTTTAACTCCTACTATTCCAAATAGACGAGTTTCTGTTATATATCATACAACAGTCACAACATTCAATAACAAAGGGTCATTAAGTGTGAATCCCATACGCATGTCTATGCAAGCTTGATAGCAAACATAGAGGGTTTGTACATTTATTTTAATGCGTTGTAAAATTTCGTATAAAAGTTCTTATCGGCATAGCTTTCGACGCCTTTTTTCTGATCCAAGACTCTTGCATCTGACAAAGCTACGGACTTGGGATTTCTGAGGTAGGCTTTGTGGAGGTGGTGTTTCTCATCCAATAACTGCTTAATGTCCTCTCATCAAGCCAGTCCTTGTGTTTCTTGCCCCAAGGGTGTCTGTGGCAGTAGCATAAATTAGCTTTCTGAGTGATGCCCAATCCTACGCTTTTCTAGAGCATTCACAAAGGACAGCTTGTAGCTGGCAGTCTTTAACTTGGCAATGTTCAAGGGTTAAGGGTCCTTTTTTCTTTGTTTGGGCTGAATATATATATTTGGCTTGGTAATGATGAGGCGGTGAGCTGTCCAGCATTCTGCAACTGACGTTGAATTGGTCACCCGTACATCCCGCATGTAACTCTTTCTCAAGATTACATAGTAAATAAGATGCCAGTGTTTGAGCGAAGGTGCATCCATGACGTTCGGTAACGGGTGTGAAGGGGCGAGGACTCCTTTCTAGTCCATGCCAACTCTTGGGCTGAAGTCAATTAAAAGTTTAGCTTGTCTCAACTTAACATTATTTGATTATTTTGGTCGCCTGTGATGTTCATCATATTGATATACAAATAAAGCGTATTAAGACTTATACAAGTTTCTACTTGTAATTTGGGTAATTGTAGGAAATTATAGTTATTAAAGTAATAACATTGTCAATGACATTATTTACTTGTAAGTTTAAAAAAAAAAAGATTGTCAGTAAAGATAAGATCAGATTAACCCTGCGTCACCTTCAAAGATAACAAAATCGACCGGTTGGTAAAATTATTTTTAATTTAATTTACATCATCAATCGAAGTAAAACAAACATGAACTTGTTCGCATTTTTTAGCATATTAGTTTCCTAGTTTGGTTTTCATATTAAATCTAACAAATTTAATATATTATTTTCTGACACGAGGTCCTACAGTTTCGGGAATTATCCCAGACCTCAGCAAATTTGATCGGATATGTCCGCAGTCCGATGTCTTTTGCATGGGTTGACCATAACTTTAAATGTCGCTTTTTATGATTTTTGACCGGCGCGATTTTATAGTTATGGACCAACCCCATTAGGAAAGTCAACCAGAAATTCCCGAAAAGTTGACAGTTAACAAAGACCGACCCAAAACAGCTTTTAAATGCAGTTATTAGCCAAAATCAACCACTTGATCGGAAAGATTGACATTTTTCACATTTAACTGATATATTCTTTCACAAAATACTATCTTAAACATTTAAAATTTATCTTTTCTGCTCTTACATATCATGAAAAACAGCGATGTGACAGACTTTCTTGGAAGGCGAATCTCCCGAGATTTCACGGTCATATGACGGTATTTCTACTTTTAGTAACATACCATGTGCTTAAGTGTTTTCAAATTCAGAATGACATTTCCCGGTATTTTAGATTATTCTGGCTTGTTTTGTTAACAAATTGTAGTGTAAATACAAACTCAAAGTAAATAATATTTAAAACTACCTGATTCACACTGAAATCAGTCTTATAATCCACCTGACGTAAGTTGTTTATCACAAATAATAGATTTCAGAAAACGAAAGTAATGTCTACAATTTCAGCAAAAAATGTCAAGGTCGATCCGAAAGTATCCAAATGAAAACTCGTCACGTGACAAAGCGACAATGGCGTCAAAATAGTGAATTTCAGACTGATGAGAGTTATTTTCATATACTGTAAGATGCATTTGAAACATTTGAACCTTAAAATAATCCATGATGCAGTAATTTATATTCACTCACCAATATATGTAGAAATGTATCCAAGAAAATGAGCTTTCTTTGATTTATAGCGTGACATTAATATGTTATGACTCTGGTTGACTTTCGATACGGGGTTGGGTTCAGCGTACAGGTCTGTCAATACTATATAAACTGTACGCTGAAGTTTCTTTAGCTAATTACTGTGTATTCAAAAAAGTTATTCATACGGCTAACAACACATCAAAATCGTAACGGAATATCCGAATTACGTTAAAACCGGAAGTCATCAGTCTACAACGGCATTATGGTCTATTGGAAAGTGGAGAAACAAACCTTTCTTGGTTAATCACACAGCAAGTGACAAATGAGTCATTAGTAAGGTACCGTTCGCGAACTGTAGATTCCATTTTTGTGCAATTTTTTTTTATAATAATAAAGTATGGACATGACATGATTACTTGACATTGCACATGTTCACGCTATTTCCGCGCGTTGTTGTAGCAGAAAAGCATCGAATATATGCATTTTCAGTTGAGCCCAATGTTAGGAATTGATAGTAATAGTTTACCGGGACTGAATGAGCTTTTTCAAATGTTGTATGCCAATGTTCAATTAGTTTCATTTAATTAAAATCATGACCACACCGATAACAAACTTTTTTTAATAGACGCCGCAGACGGCAAATGTTTAGATTCTCAATCAAATCTTTTTCAATACGGCGAGAAATCTCTTCACATTTTGTCGTTCTCATAATAAAAGTATTTATCCTATTATTTAACATAGTTGAATTGTCATAACACTGGTATTAATGGTATGACTTCAATAGAGTGGTCCGATCTTATGAAATGTAATTTGTTTGACCTAGGTATTAAAGTATCGGTGGATTAATTGTTAACAAAATCGATTGTGATTGTGTTTAACTTGTATTTATCCAAAGGGTTTGTTAAAATCTGTCTTAGTTTTACAACAGCATTTCAAGGCTCGCGCTCCCGGCGTTCTAAGCCTCGCAACATAAACGTCTCTGTATTCAACGCTAACCTAGTATTCTCTATAAATATTTATGGTCCGTATTTTCCGTTTAATTGTGTAATTTAACAAAGACTTTTTTTCTTGCGTTAATAATTAATTGTCAATAGCAAAGAATTTTGCGCGGTACTGACATCCGTACTTGAATATCACAATATTCTACGACTTTCACATGCTATATTTACTTTTAATTTATTTGCATTTTAGTATAAATAATTTTACATCATTTAATATTGTACAGAAATTTGTTACTTTAAAATAACAAAATATGCAACCTATACACCGAATTCAGATTACCGGAATAAACCCCCTTCGGAAGAAACCCCCTTCCCTAAAAACGGCATAGCGGAAGAACCCCCCTTTCACATTTTGCATATGCGGAAGAAACCCCCTCGTAAGTTTTGCATAGGCGGTACAAACCCCCTTCGAGTTTTCAGATAGGCGGAATAAACCCCCTTCGTGTTTTCAGAGAGGCGGAATAAACCCCCTTCCTAAGTGTTAAGTCTTTCCCGCAGAGGTAGTAAAATCCCGACTATTAACGATAAAAGCTCTCAATAATTTCTTTAACACAAACCTTGCCATTTTCTCTTGTATCAAATAAATTTCGGCATAAGTGACTATTTATAGACTTGATGAAATATTCCCTTCGAAAATGCATCAATCCCCTGACTAGTTGTGTGCTTGTTACAACGCTCAATACACCCACGCTTTCTATGCTGCATAATGTTCGCACCCTTTTTATTGAGAAAAAGAGTCAACTCAAAATAGAATTTACACTGCACAAATATTTCAACGTTGCGGTAACACTTACATTCGGATGTGCTAATGTAATTAAACAAAACTGTACATAACTTCACACGAGCCGCAAAGGCGCCCATCATGACACAACTTCTCATCATAATCTACAATAGCCGGTACATTAAAGGACCTTTTATCTAATTAAATGAAGGTGCGAAAATCTTTTTCAAACTGTTATTCATTGTTTGTTCGTCAGTCGTTGTCAAACACTTTCAATTGTTTGTATAAATATAGGGGTTCATTACGTTTTTTTGGAGTGTATTGTCACAGTTATCTGTCAGATGTGAAGCCATTGTTTAATACCGGTATACATGTTTTTTAATCCAATTACGCAACTGTTATGTGCCCTTGCCCTAAGGGATTTATCTGCATTATTACCTTAATCCGGTCATAAAAATGGTTGATCGAAGTGACACCAGACTGATAAGTGAAAATAGGGAAGAAATCTGCTGAAATAGCGCTTTAAAATGTACTGTCCGAAAAGTAAGAATCACCAAAAATATTAACCGAATACTTAGAGTAATTGCGGTATGTTTCATGCGAATGAACGTAAAATGCCAGATGTTTTATAGTAACATTGAGTTTTGAGCAATATTTGTAAGGATATTGAGTATTGTAGGAATTATATCCTTTGCTTACGTTACTCATGTTTTTAAATTGAACATGTTATATTTATTCGCACTAATAATTTTGGACTGTAATGTTGTTGTTATGGTATCTTTTGATTTGAAAGGACATACAATTATTTAAACAATTTGACAAACAATCAGGGTTTTGATAGTGATTATGTTTACAATTATTATTAAATGAGACCAGAAAATATGTAAAGATACGACTAGCAAATTTCTGTGTTAAAGCATTTCAAGGTAGAGCCGATTATATGAGTCGCGTTTTGATAAAACTGGGCATAATGCATGTGCGTAAAGTGTCTTCCGAGATTTGCCTGTCCAGTCCGCACATGCATTATGCCCAGTTTTATCAGAACGCGACTCATAGTATCATGCTTGTATCCCTTTCAATTATACACACGCATTTCGAAAACGAGCAGAGCGGTCAAGAACGCCATCCGCAAAAAGAAAACTTTAAAAATTGATGTCAAGCTGTTGCCTTAATTGTCGACACATCATGCATGAAATGTATTTCTTTATGTTGTGATTAAAATTCCCTTATGCTGGGATTATTTATAGGCATGTGACTTTAAAGCTGTTGTCTTAATTGTCGTTGCGATCAGCACATGTTTAAACTTTAAAACACGGTCCGATACCGAACGTCATAATTATTATGCATCTTATTATGAAATGTTATTTATTTCCAGAATGTCTTTATGTAAAACATTTAATTTAATTTTGTCTACTCTACCAAAAATACCAATATATAACTTGTGTCCATTAATAAAATATATATTTTGATGATGTGTTCTTTTATATAACCATTGACTTAATTACAGGTACCGTCTTAAACATTTTTGAATCTTCGCTCAAATGCTTTCTAAAGTTATCATATATTAAAATCATGATTTAACGGAAATAGCACGATGTAAAGGTGGGAAATCTAACTGTTTTCGGTAAATTTACTGTTTTCGATATCATGTCCTCGTATTATATAATGCTTCCATTTAAAACAGTAATAACATGCTTATCGTACAAAAGAAATAATTAATATAAAGCACCATTTAAATGCGTATTGTTGTAAACATTAATTAAATTCATAGTTTAACGCCACTATCACGATGTAAAGGTGGGAAATCTAACTGTTTTCGGTACATGTTACTGTTTTCGGTATCATGCCCTCGTATTATATAATGCTTTTATTTAAAACAGTAAAAACATGCTTGTCGTAAAAAAGTAATAATTAATATAAAGCATCATTTAAATGCGAACTGTTGTAAACATTCATCCAAATCATAGTTTTACGCTGTAAATGTGGGAATTCTAACTGTTTTCGGTAAATGGTACTGTTTTCGGTATTTAGTCATACCCGAGCAAATACTATGATACTAAAAATAGAAATAACGTCATACGACCGTGAAATCTCGGGAGATTTGCATTTCAAGTAAGTCTGTCACATCGCTGTTTTTCTCGATATGTAAGAGCAGAATATATGATTTTAAATGTTTAAGATAGTATTTTGTGAGAGAATATATCAGTTAAATGTGAAAAATGTCAATCTTTCCGATCAAGTGGTTGATTTGGGCAAATAACTGCATTTAAAAGCTGTTTTGGACCGGTCTTTGTTAACTGTCAACTTTTCGGGAATTTCTGGTTGACTTTCCTAATGGGGTTGGTCCGTAACTATTAAGTCGCGCCAGTCAAAAATCATAAAAAGCGACATTTAAAGTTATGGTAGCCAGAACTACACAATAATCAATGTATATGGTGGGTGGGGTAAAGTATATTAATGTTGATTTATTGAAAAATATAACTGTGTGGATAATTTAGCCACTATAACCACAATAGCAATACGACTGTAAAACAATACATTAATACGTATCTGATGATTTTTTTATTACATTTAACATTCTTAGTTATAATATATTGTATGGTAAACAACAGTTGACATAATAGCTACTGGAAATAAAATGTTATTGTCACTGTGCAGCTTAACATGTTATTTCTATTTACTTAAGGACACTTGTGTAGTAAAATTATAATACCAAATATTAAAATTCATATGACTTAACTATAATACTTCATTTTTATTTATATAATATATTGTATATTTTAAGATATCGGATGCCACATAGACCATGGATGTGTTCAAACTAATATTACACCTAAGAAGATTCAACATATCAGACAGACATTCTCTAGCGCACCACAACATAGAACAGCGAATTTACATTTACTTCGAAGAGATGCGTAGCCTAGAAAACATCTTTTGCTGGACATAAGTTTTGTATTATGTGATATGCAAGCTTAGAATGACTGTGCCTTTCCTTCCAAAGCTTAGTTCGCGTGGCTGCTCAGCATATTTTGTTTGAGGTTCTTGCTCATATTCTCTATTTGTTTGTATACACATGTTCATCTATAACATAATCATATATTTTCTAACAAATTCTATTTTAAAATATATGTGATCATGCAAATTATCTGTGCAACAAGCAAAGCCATTTAAAACCAGACTTAGTATTCAAATTCAAAATGAGTTAATTTGCTCAATTTTTCATCAAATTTTATGGTTGTAACTATGTGCATGAACTTTCAATTAAAAAAATGATTTACTTGGTTGTCAGTATTAATGTGGTGTGTGCTATGTGTATTTACTTATTAATATTATTTAAATGTTTTGCCTGCATATAATTTACTATCTATATTTTTTTCTTTTCAGGGAGGAGATGAAAGTATCTGAATGCAGACTTGCCCAATGCTTATGGTTACAATATACTAAATCTTTTTGGAGTGCAATGCTATACTCACTAAAACATGAACATCATTTATTTGAAGACACGGTTCTCTGTAGGGTCACTTGCCATGACTTTATTTTAGTATATTTCTGTGTGCATGTGGCAGGGAAAACATTGTTGTTTACTAGAAATTAACTCTTTTATCTGAAGATTGGAGACTACATAAGACTTTGACAGATGGCGGGAAACCCTCGTGAACTGGATAGAAGCCGGTAAATAGATGGTCGTAAAACAGTGACTTTTGATTCGTGGCGAGTTCTTTCTTAAATACCGCGTGACCTATCTTTTTTATTCTTTAAATCAATTGGGCTTGGAATGCTCTTTAAGAAAAGGTATGGTTATGGGGGTCTCTTTGCGCAAAAGTTTGACTTTATTTTTTGTTGAAGTTATTGCTTTCACATTGAATTTGTGTAGGAAATCTTTTACTATATTGTGACCTTATCATTGACCGTTCCAAGGCGGCTTTATTCATTTATGTGTTTTGTTTGTTGTTTTGTAGTGTGCTGTTTTGTACTGTTTTGGCAATTGGTCACTCTTTTTAATGGACCAGCCTTTACAAACTACATAACCGTTCTGTGGAATTACATGATCTTTCAAGTATTGCAGTGAAAGAAAAAAAATCAAAGTAAAGATTGAATAAAAATATAAAAATATCATCAACCATTTTGAAAATTCAACAAATCAAACAACATTTCATGTTTATTATATGGTGCAGTGGTAATAAGATCTTGCTGTCCCCTTTTATGATGGAGGCTGTTGAGTATCTTCATTAAGCATCTTCAAGTATTTTCAGATATTCATGTTGCATTTGAAATTTATTCATGTATAACCGGTAGTACAATTTAATATGTTTTTTTTTTGGTATAGTAAACCTCAAATTAAAGACATTTGTATGATAACTTGTAAAGTGTTAATTGATGCATTTATATTGTTATCATAGCAAGATTTGCACATTCAAAAATTGACAAGTTAAACTTACTTTGTGAATACTGCTGTACTTCTTTATGAAGTTGATACTGAATTACTATTGTATTTAACATGTGAAATTTGTATGCTTTATATTACGTAATGAAATTATGTACTTCGTGTTTATTTTGATATATTAAAAACCCACGTGAGCATGTTATTGGAAACTAAAGAAACTTAAATTGAAAGACCACAAACAAGCATCATTGGGTTTATATTTTATCCCCCGCCATAGGAGGAGGGATATAGAATTGGCGTCGTCTGTCCATCTGCATGTCACAAACTTTTCAATGAGGAGAATTGTAGTGCACAAGAACCATAACCCTACACTTTCTTAAATCAGAGTTATTGCCCGTTGTTGTTTGTTTATGATGTAACTTTTCAGGACTCTATCTCAGATACTATAGAAGATTTCTACATGAAACTCCATGTTTTGTGAGGATTCTACCATACATCAAGGAATTTGCACCCATCCATATACAAAATTTTAATTGCTGGTGATACAAATTCAAAAATCAATTCTTGTTTGTTATGAAACCACTGTTTTATTAACATGCATAATCAAATTGTATATGTATCTGTCAATAACAGTAATAACAAAGAAGCAAAAAACATAAATACATGTTTACACTTATGTTAATACATACACTTTGTTTTGATTATGCAAATATAAATATAAAATGGTTTGTTTATATAGTTCTTTGAGATAAAAAGCTCTCCATTAACACCAGAGTCCCTGTCTGTCACCGCGGTTATAATATTTGGCTGCATAACGACACCTTCTGTGATGTTTGATGGTGTTCATGTACTTCTTACAAAGCTTCGAACCTTATAGCCGGTAACAAATCGTTCGACTTATCCTTGTCAAGTCTGAAAACAACAAAAGAATAGCACATTTTAACTGGAGTGCTTTTACTTTTTTTGTGGTTTATTACAAAAATTGTGTACAAATAACAAAGAAACAATATGATTTATGATATTTAAAAATGTAAAATAACGGGTAAGTGAATATGAAGTAAATATTATATCTTAACATAAAATATGTTTGTTAAAAAAGAAAATAGATAAAACTTCAACAGGTTGGTATATTTATACCTATGTTCAGTCAGGGACATATACAACCTAATTATGTCCCTGGTTCAGTTCAAAATAAATTATTTTGAACAATGCACACTTAATTCAGTATTCCATCATGTAATACATGTATTTGGTTAATCTTATATATTATCAGTATAGAGGTTTACATTCTAGAATCTTGTAATAAGGTGTTCAGATTATTTGCTGGATTTAGTTTAAGTATACACTCTTAAGTAAAACCCATCGAAAGACCATTACTTGAGTGCATATACACCAAATTCAATATAATTTAGGTAACATATCCTACATTATCTGACAAAAAAGACATTTTGATAATACTGTATTCACCGAAGTTGATTATTTTCGTTATTGCGTAAGAAGAACAAATGTTTACGTTTAACCGGAAGTCATCAGTTGGTTATGCCGAAATGAATTATGGGTTACTGGAATATAGCGAATGCATATTGATATAACGAATTCGTCAAACGTTATCAAACATTAGTAATTTGAATTGCATCGGATTCGCACAATATTATGTGGATGTAAATCCGATCCGGTTTTTGTTTATGTGTCAAGCTCATTTTGTCAGTGACGAAGCTAGTCAACTCGTACCTTAGTCAACTCGTACCTTCGGTCAACTCGTACCCAATTTGGTCAACTCGTACCCGATTTTTGGTGAACTCGTACCCCCACTAGTCAACTCGTACCCGAATTGGTCAACACATACCCTCCTAAAAAGGAAGGCGTTCAGCTGCCTGTACAAGCCATCTGTGAGTGTCACAGACGCCGTCGAGTAATTGAACAATGTGTTGATCTGTGTAAACAAGTTTGTGGTCTTTGAAAACAAGTGTTGGTTCTGTTTCTGTTTTAAATGTGAAACTAAGTTCTGTACATAATCTATGTCGGTAGTTGTATTAAGTTTAATAAAAGTTCTTGTGTTTAAAACATGCATGTAGTTTTTGTATAAGATGGTTTGTTTGTTACCCTGTGTGAAATATAATGTTTTTTTGTGTTAAATGTGAATGTAGTATGTGTTATTTGTGTGTTTTATAAATGCCAAAATAAAAACACAAGAGACAATAACTTGCATTCTTTTTATTTTAATGTTCAAATTATTCGAACATTATGACCGTTGTTTCAAATTTACATGGAAATCTTATTATTTTATTGAAGAATGCTAAAACATCTAAATACTCATTAAATCCGTTTGTTTTACACAATAATCCTAATCTTTTTTTATTGATTGGTTAGTTGTTAGTTTGGATTCAAAGGTGTTCTTCATTTTTACAAAGGTGCAGATTAAATCGATTTAGATATTAACGACCCGTGTCAAGTAATGTGTTAATCAATATTTATCAGAGGTGAAGATAGGGTAAATTACGATATTAACGACCCGTGTCACGTAGGTGTTAATAAGTATTTTAGGTGTTGATTAATTGATTAAATCATGGACTCAATTTTGAGACGAACCATAATTTGAGGCATATATATCAACAACAACAATAACAACAACATTTATTAACTAATACACAAGTGTAACGACATAGATGATAATTATTTTGCAATTTGGTATTATTTATAAAAATCATGCAATGGAAGAAGTTAACAAATATTTTACTGATTCATACCGTAAGATTTTTCCTTTTAACATCGATAATGATAGTATTTTATAAATATATATTTTGAAAGTTAAATGATTTCTATATATTTCTTAGGTAATATAATCTTTGGATATTGGACATATTAATAAGAACAATATATATATACTTAGGTAATTACTTTAATTAGTCATATCGTACCCTTGTAAAAAAAAACATACAAGTTATGTTAGTCTATGCCGAAATATAACTTTAATTGGTCAACTCGTACCTGCAATAAACATTAACAAAAACATCCAATGCATGCAAACACCCATCGCAATTTGTTTCCATAAAGGACAAATATTAAAAAGGTACGAGTTTACCAATCTGAAAAATGACTAAAGTACGAGTTGACCCAATCGGTTACGAGTTGACTAGGGTACGAGTTGACTTAGCTACGAGTTGACTGGCATTCGTCAGTGAGATTCTTAAATTTCTTGCGTAGTAAAATCTACTGTAAAGTACACAATGATACTTATGGTTGTTACTGGTTGAGTCGTGGGTTCTGTTTGATTCGTGGGTATAGAAACCGCGTGAAATCTCGCGATAGAACGTTCGCACATGATGCAGTTCGTTACGGAAAAATGTTTTGACACGGTCACCATTTTTTTCCGATAAAAAATGCGTCAAAAACAAGTAAATAGTGAAATTCGTCATAACTTGATAGGTCCTTATGAAGTATTTCCTCATTTATGTATTGTTCATATAGTGTTTCAAAGTAACACAAAATTGTTTATTTATGAGCATTTACCATGCTACATCGTCTGTTGACATTTTTTCACAAGAAATTAACCTGTCCTGCAAGGTCAGTGTAAAGGCTATTTATAGTATGCAAATCTTGAAATTCTGGCAGCCAATCAGAACCCACGAATCATCCGGAAGCTTATTTTCATGATGGTAGTTTGACACTATCAACACAGTCGATTATTTTGATGTTTAAAGACGATTAACATTTGGAAAAAAGCAACACATCTTAAAGAAGAAAGGTTAATAATTATTTTCATTATGATTCATGGTCATATATTTATAAAATATTTGAGACGCAACATCTTTATTAAAATTACCCACGACTTAACCGGCATATAGCATACATAATTCTGTCGTATAAACATCCGCTGCACAAAATATAGACATTTGTATTGGTGATAATTAAACACAATCATATTTTTCTGTGTTTATTAAATTAATAACACTGAGTTTCTTCATTGCGTTACAAGATGGCGGTTAGCTAGCGCTGTTTGTGAAGTGACGTCACAATGTTTATGTGTGCACGTGCCCTTTCCCATAAAAAATATTTCAACACAAAATACTCGAAAACTTGATTTTTCCCAGGTATAACGACTACGCCAACAGGTAGATCGCATTCTGGTCCATATACAGTACATGTCAAATTTCAGCAAGCTTGTTGGGGCAGTTTTCAAGACTATCAAATCACAGTGATTTTGCCGAAACTTAGCCCCCCATTATCATTCGTTCAATTGAACGTCATCAATAGATGACGTCCAATACATCACCCATTCCATATTTCAAATTCTAGTGTAACCCAGAGTTCAGGGGGAAGATTAAACTATATATATTTTTAATATTTAATAAGTTCACCATAAATAGCATATGTTAATAATACACCGATACTAAAGTACGTCTTGAATGAAGAGAGTCCGCAATCTGAAAATAATGATAATGCATTATTTAATAGAATTAATAATACACGATAAAACATGAATGCTAGTTCAATGTAGTGGCCATATTTACATTAACATAGCAGATATGGAAAAATAAAATTTCACATAAAATGCATCTTCTATAAATATGAACATTACAGAACATGCAGCATACAACTACACTTCACAGAAATACATAAAACAGATAAAATTTACAATGAACATCATAACATAATCACGTACACAACTCATACAGCTCACTTACCAAAATGTGGTTCTAAATACTATCTCTTCACTCACACAATCCAATCATGCCTCGTTCGTCCATTGGTGAAACTGTAACTAGATTACGTGATACAGTGCAAACAAAGAATAGTGATAAAATGTTAAAATAGAAACTATACCGACGTTCAAACACTACAACTTTAGGTCGAAAAATAACAGAATTACCCGTATAAGAAATACGCGCAAACTGTGACAAATGAAGCAATCAATTAGACAAATGCTTGAACATACCTGTATAACAAAGAAGATAAAACTAACGAATTCTGAACGTGAAATAAATGCCCGAAGAATACGTCTTCCCGCTCTGAACTCCGTGGTCAATGTGATCTGTACATCACTACACTCCTCGAGGATAACTCCTCGAGGATACCTACACAAGTTATTAACCAATCAATTTAAACTAACAACAATTTTAAACTACAGTCGATTGGTGTATAGCGGATTTTAGTGAGAAACTGATAGGTAAAACGTTTTTTTGCTAAATACTTTTATTTATGTTAAGATTTATAGTTTTCTATGAATTGAATATAAATAGCCTATATTGTTAAGTCGATTCATGTTTTTGTTTACGTGTGTCAATGTTTACAATTGGTTCTTGTTTCGAAAGCAAAACAAGGTCATCTTGCGTACGCACCGTTTTTGTGACGACAGGAAAAGTGCAGACGAATGGTTTCTTGAATTTTGCAGATTTTGTTTGGTAAACATAATGTTCATTGATTTAATATTTTAGTATTATGTGTCCTTTACAAAAGTAAGAATGCTCAGAAACCAAATTGATGCTACCATATAAAATAAGCATGAAAGCTGCAACTCGGGATTTAGTGAATAACGGACAAGTGGTGATCCGTATTCAGGAATGTGGGGATTGTCTCAAAATAAATATTAACTCAATTGAAGTTGTCCAATACACACGTGGTTAGCGTGTGGCTATGATATTACCGTAATAACTCTATGTTTTCGGACACTAATTTTTTTTTTTTCGTGTCCGAAAACATAGATACGAAAAATATTTACAAAATGCAGGTGTCCGAAAACTTAGAGTCGAAAATTGAAGTGTCCGAAAATAGCGTCAATTGTATCAACGACTACCGGCAATAGAATGCGCTTGTAAAATACCATGCCGTATAGTATAAATTTCAATTATATATATTTGCACTGCATTTTAAATAATTTTAAATGCTTAATTTATTTGACAGAAAGTTACTACAAGGTTGTACTTTGACCAACGAGTTCAAAGAGAATGTGACGTGCCGATACTCGCTAGTATGAACCTGTAATTAACGAACAAAAAGCAAACTATGAATTCTTTGTTTGTTCATTTCAGATACCGGTGGTTGTTTTATAACACCTTCCATTGTTCGTTAAACTTGCAATAGGGTGCATCACACTTTGAAGCGTTTAGTATTTGTCACAGTTATTTTACTTAGAAGGGGTAGGACCATTTCGGTAGATAATTGAACTGTTAACCGGTACTGCCCCTGGTAAGTGTCATAACGCTTATGCTATCGGGCGAAACCATTGTTTAATACCGGTTTACAAGGTTATTTACCCAATAACGCAATGTAATGGTCCGTTGCCCTCAGGCATGCACCTTCCATGTTTTATGATGTTAATCTGGTTGTAAAACCCCATAATTGAAGTGTCATTAGATATCGAGAACAGGACCGAAATTTGGTAAAATAGCGCTGTGAAATATTCTGTCCGAAAACTTAGAGACATTAATAATGAACGAAAAATCGTGTGTCCGATAATTAAGAGTCATGAAAAATAATTATTTTTGCTAAAAAAGGGGGTGTCCGAAAATTTAGAGTGTCCGAAAACATAGAGTTATTACGGTAATTAGTGAAAACATTATTTTTAATGAAAAATAATCAAATTATAACGAAAAATCGATTTCTCTGAAAACATAGTTTTCACTATCAAATCTATATATATATAACAAGGTATTCAACTCAACATGACCCTAATATATGGTGCATCGCTTTGAACAGCCATTACTGCATCAATTGTGCAGCGATTTCCATGAACTTGGTCTTATTAAACGCAAAAATGAATTTCCTTTCTGGAAATGTACATATATTGCAATTATTTTTTACAAATGCTTAGTCCAAATAATAAGACGTAAGCTACCCCGCTTACGTCTAAACGGCTACCGTCGTTTTCCTATAGCAAATTGAGTGTAACTTAAACTTCAGGTTTTCTCGTTAAATCTTTGCTAATGCATAAAATTATCATTAATTAGACATAAATGTAAGCGATTACCTCTTAAATGTGTAAAAATTGTGCTTTTAAACCACTTATGTACATTTTAAAAAATAAACATACACAACACACGAAGTGTGTTTGTCGTTTATAGAATTACATTGAATTATTTTGAACGAAATTATTTTTGAATAGGTTACACATAACCAATTGTTGTTGTACAACAAACCACATCACTTTTTAGCTTTCTGTACTCTTTAATTAAATGAAACCTATATGTGTGTGTTAAAACTACCAGTTGTATCACGGAGTGCATATTGATAGGAGATGAATCGAGTATTTGACCCTTACTGTAGTAAATTCAATCTTATGCAAAAACTATTCATCCGATTTTATTGGTTTATACGTTATCTTGTTGCTTATTAATTCCTCTTTCAAAAAATATACGTTTAGTATATTCCAGTTGTTATTAATGGATTTATAGCGAGATAAAAACAAGAAATACACATTTTATGTTTTACCAACGCGCGTTTTATCGTGTTGTGGCTATCGATCTTGTACAATTAGCGTACAGCGAAGCGCCGAGGTTATACATTTTGATGTACCCACTCACGTCTTTTGTTGAATTATAGTTTCATTTCTCGGCCGATTTTGACAAATTATATATCATTAGAAAGCTTACGTTACGTAGTAAACAGATATATGAATATATATTAAGTTTTTCTTCTGATTTCGACAGCCCGGCGATTTATTAATTTAACTTAAATAATAAGTTGCAAATATCATACCGTTTTGGATTTTAGAATCTAGATTTACGGTTGACATGTTCGTACTTAATACCAATTTGTAGCGTTCTTCTGATTTCGACAGCCCGGCGAGTTATAACTTTAACTTTTGCAAATATCATACCGTTTTGGAGTTTTAGAATCTAGATTTACGGTTGACATTTTCGTACTTAATACCAATTTGTAGCGTTGATATTTGGAGTTCAGTTTTAAAAAGTACATCTTGCTTAGGAGAATAGAATTCTGTATACGATAGAAAAACATTGTTTAAAAACGAAAGTAATTAAGGAATGAATGCGGAAGAAAGTAGCGCGCGTTCCTAACGCACTGAACTGATGCTACGGTCTTGGCGATTATGCTTTTGTTTAGAAACCGGCCATTGAATTTCCTTTGCCATGATTATTATATGTTTATGGAATATATTGTAATATTTTGTTCACGAAACATATCAATAAAGCTTATTATAAATAAATCTTAATAAATTAACGATTTCAGCTCTTGTTTATAACACAGAAAGGGTGTTTTTATGATGAAACAGCGTATATAGCGGACCCTCACGATTTGATTCGGCTTTGCATGCATACTTGAAATAAAATGGGTGTCAAAAACATTCATCGTTTGCTGTTAATTATCAACGACGGAATTATGTATAATTATATGAAATGTTATTTACCTTAAATTATCAATTTATTAAAGATTCTTGAAAATCACGGTCGGTGTTACGCGGGTCATTTCGTATTTTGACATCAGGGCATCATGTCCAACTATTCAAAATCAGATTTTTTTCACTGGGACGATGACGGCTTAGATTTAGACAGGCAGACAGATAGTTTATTCAGACTTATACAACAGTACATCGTCTGCAACTCAAATATATAAAGTATTTTTAGACGAATTGTTAGGTGATTACACTTATAGCAGTGATGATTCTGAGAATGTTGCCATGTTTCTTATCCGTGTACCGGTAATCTAGAGTCCGTGGTTTGAGCATTTTTATCGCGGTGTTCAATAAAAGATATCTCAATAATCTTGTTTATTGATAGATCTGTGGTTTTATTGCCCCTGTGTTCAGCACAAACCAATTATCTCGTTATGATCAGATACTGTGCCGACCAATACTAAATAACACTATGGTGTCATACGCCACAGCAGGGACCTATACTTGTGATCATGGAGTCTAAGTGCAAGACTTAAAAAGTATGTTGTTTCGCTTGCGGTTGTTAAAGCCAAAACGGGGCTTCCCAGCTGGCACAGCTGCTGATATTCGGATCTGAATACTTAAACTTATTCAGACCTTATTCTTAACCGTTGCGCGTTTTACGATATCGGATTTTAGGCGGGAATACAACTCAGTGAAACTATTCAATTTCTTATACAACATTAAGCATATTAACAGTTATTGAAATTAACAATATCAGCGACATCTCTTTAAAGACTAAACACCTTTTCAAGTATCGAATTTAACCTGTCAATAAAATATATTAATACCAAAAAAGGTTTCATTTAATATTGTTCACATTAAACCTTTAAATGAAAGCGTCGCTTTAACTATTTTCCGTGTCTTATTAAGCCGCGAATCGTTTGCTAAAACAGTTAACAAAAAGGGCTACACGTTCTAATTCTTAATTAAATACAAAAATAAGTATAACATAATTAATAACGTCCATAAACACACACGGCAAGATCAAAGTTTTAATGGAAAACTAATATGACATTCCACGTAAATTATTATTTTCGTCTAAATCGAATACTATATATAGAGAAACAATGTATTTATAACCGACCAATGAGGTAACATTATGCAACTTTCAATTTACACAGTGCTATATGGCAACAATATGGAATTTGAACAGTGGTAGTGTTCTAAGGTCTGGACTATCATTACTTGTAAGTTTGTATAAACATTTTTCTAATGCAATTAGTAAAATAATGTTTATATTTAATATTTAATAATTTATTGCATGATTATTCTGTGCTGTTATATGAATTTGATGCCGTTAAAGCTTCCGACATGAATTCATGTCGGAACGATGCTATTGCAAAATAACGTTAAACGATATGAGGTCGATGTAAATCGACCTCATATTTATAGGAGTAACAAATGCTGTGTCAAATTTCAAGTAATAACACGATACACATGTAATCCGATAAAGACCAAAACGATCCGGTAATGGCTGAATCAGTGTACCATGAAATTCGCGCTGTAAACAAATAATATTTTATCGGAAGTTTTAAACCGCTGGCATGTTTCAATAGGAAAGACATGTGCCTATCTAGGTTTAATGGTTTAATTACTGAATGCATGGTGTTTACGTTGAAATGAGACTCGAAGTCCTTAGCTATCCGTTATACACCAACCGACTGTAACAATAGAAATGATCGCTCGAGCGTAGAACCGGTCTCGTATCATTTTAATGTGGAATGGACTCGACCGACATAATTATTCTTAAGTATTGTAAAATACGATATGGTCACACTAGTGTAAGCCAATAGTGTTTGTGTTAAATTTCGGGATAAACGCCAACTCAAGGTATTTATTTGCGTGGTTCGTTATTTGCTACGGCTTTAATACATGTTAGATTCAACTTCATTGATACTGAAGTAATTGTCCGTTCTAGCATTTACAGGGGCCTTTTCACGTTTGGGTAAATTGACAAAATTGAAAAAAGTTGTTTCATATTCGCAAATTTTCGTTTTAGTTATGCTATTTGTGAGGAAACAGTAATACTGAACATTTACCATGCTCTAAAATAGCCATGATATGCATCTTTTGACGATTTAAGAACCCGACAATTATAAAGCGTTGCAACGCGAAACAAATTAACAATTTGGAGAGTTCTGTTGTTGTTATATGTTGTGAAACTACGAGGATTGCTTATATTAAGTATAAAATACATCAGATATTGTATTTGGAAGGAGGGTCGAGTGGTCTAAACGGGTGACTTTTTACTCCTGGACTCCAGCGGTCAGTGGTTCGAGCCCTGCTGAGGGTTACCTTTTTTCTTTTTTAATTTTATTCTTGATGTTTAACTGGAGCTTTTTATATCCAATTTTAACATTTATCAATATAAAGCATTTAATGACAAACTTCAAAACATGCCAAAATCTGTTAAAAGCCTCCTTTAAGTGGTAAGGAATATGTTTGATCATTAAGCCGTTTGTCGCTAGTTCATTCCTATTTATGTATATATAAGTATCTCTTTTCACTATTTGACCGAAGTTTAACGTTTTAAACCTGATATAAAATCGAACCATATCGGATATTAAAGAGACCTTTTTACAGATTTTGTCATTTTTTGAAGTCCGTCATAAAGGCTTTAAATTTATAAATGTAAACATCGGAACTAATAAGTTATAAAACAAAAATAAAATAAACGAAAGAAAAATAATCCACACCTGGGCTCAAACCACTGACTCTAGAAGTAAAAGTCTTGAGCTAAAACCACTCGGCCATCCGTGTTGACACGTAGTTACTGTATTTTATACTTTATATAAGCAATCCTCGTAATGTCACAAAATAAAACGATAACAAAAGAACATTCCAAAGTATACGCTCGTTTCGAAGTTTTAACGCTAGATGTGGTCTGGTAACATAGATTTAACAATATACAAAATGCTCTTTTCTGAGTGACAAAATTACATGGAAACCCAACCATCAAACAAAAAAGATTAAGTCTAAGTACCACATCAGTTAAACAAACACAACAACGACATACACATGCAATAAGTGTAAACGTGTCGAGTAACGTCGCTTGGATACTATTACAAGCTCGATGAGGCAAAAGTACTACCATTATTGCGAATCGGAATACCTGACACGAGCTTAAAAGATGCATATAATTAGTTTATTAATGGCAGAAATAAATATAATTTTTTTAATTAAAAACACACACATCGATGCCACATTGATACTGACTTATGTATGTATTTTTGATGTGACACATTTTGGACGACATACTTGTAACAAGTTCTGTAGTTGGCGAATATATAGTAATCGCGAAAAGTCAACTTGTAGATGATAGATGTGCAAATGCAATACATGATATGATTTCAGTTGATTAGACATGTTTTTTATTTCGCTTTTATACTTCTGTGAATACATATTTATTTAAGACTGTTGTATTGAGGAAATCGAGTAATTGTCATAAAATACATTACATTCATTAAAATATTACCGAAAAAGACTGATAAACATTCTATTATCTTCTATATCAACCATCCCACAACCAATCCTCTTAAAATAGGTGAATTGATTCAGTTGGTCGGCTGGTTTTTCGAACAACATTGTTATAACGCTACAGTAAATTACACGATTAAGAAAACACTTATATTGACCACATTACACAGTAACCAGGTTGATATTTATAAATTAATAATTGTAGAAAATTATTAATAAATCTTTAATCACAACAACCATAAATTCATATAGGATTCTTTAATTTTGGAGATTATTTATAGATGTTTAATATTAAAGAATAGAATGTTATAGATGTTTAATTAAAGAGAAAATAATGGTTTCAATAAAATTATAGAATCTTAATTTAAATATTTACCAAATCATAAGAGAACGTCATTAAGTTAACATTAAAATGTACCACGGTTATTACGGTGCAAATCAAAACGTGAATGCCTATAGGTATATACTGATGTCAAACAAGATTAGTTATGAAATACAGTCCGAATATACTTAACTTGAAAAGCCTGAAAAATACTCGTTGACATGGTCAAATAAGACAATTTCTGTCAAGCACCTGTCGACCGCTTCATTGAATCGGAACATTAGAGAGTCGGTCAACCGACATATTTATAATGTCCAATGAGAAAATGTATACAGCCTGTTTAGTCAGTTTTTAATTTTCATTTTTTCTAAAAAGATGGTCTAAGTTTGACAATCGAGTAGAGCAATCACCTTTTCTTGTCGTGACGGTCATATTGGCCGCCTTACTGTAAAATTGTATTACACGAGCATTAGCAAGCGTTGTATTAGAAAATATTCAACAGAAATAAATCGCGATGAAAAGAGAAATTACTTTGTTTGTTACTGTGTTCTCCACGAACGATGTGTAATTACGTTTAAATGCTATAAGACTATAATATTGAAGTACGCATATAAATATTATTAAAAATGGGTAGGTATTTCGTGTATACCCCTTTAACATATAAACCAGCTGTTTGTCACTTGAAAGACAGGTCCTAAAATGTGCTTTAAAAGAAAGTCAGTTCCAGAAAGGGTATGTTCAACCAATATATTTCGGCAATGAATTAATTTTGTTTTAGTTCTATTTTACAATACACACGTGCAAATTCTGCGTATTATAAGAGAATATGATATTATTACATCCAATTACTCGAAGGCGACGTAAGAAAAAAAACAACTTCCGACGTCTTCTTTCTTCAAACAAAAAAAACAACGTGGGAAGCTCAATCACCGTTGAACCGAAAATAAGGAATTTGTTTTAAGGAAATATACCAAGGGCTGTCTGTAAAACATGCATAACACCCATATGGGCTGTCAGTTGTAGTGGCAGCCATTGTGTGAATACGTTTTGTGTCACTGTTACCTTGACCTTTGACCTAGTTACCTGAAAGTCAATAAGGGTCATCTGCCAGTCATGATAAATGTACTTATGAAGTGTCATGAACCTATGCCTAATTATTATTGAGTTATCATCAGGAAACCATTTTACTGTTTCGAGTCACTGTGAACTTGACCTTTGACCTAGTGACCTGAATATTAACAGGGGTCATCTGTCAATCATGATCAATGTACCTATGAAGTTTCATGATCCTAGCTGTAAGCATTCTTGAGTTATCATCCGGAAACCATTTTACTATTTCAAGTCACTGTGACATTGACCTTCAACCTAGTGACCTGACAATCAATAGGGGTCATCTGCCAGTCATGATCAATGTTTCTATGTTGTATGATCCTAGGCGTAAGCATTCTTGAGTTATCATCCGGAAACCATTTTACTGTTTCGAGTCACTGTGACCTTGACCTTTGACCTAGTAACTTGAAAATCAATAGGGTCATTTGCCAGTCATCATCAATGTATCTATGAAGTTTCATGATCCTAGGCGTAAGAACTCTTGAGTAATCATCCGAAAACCATTTTACTATTTCGAGTCACTGTGACCTTGACCTTTGACCCAGTTACCTGAAAATCAATAGGGTCATCTGTACCTATGAATTTTCATGATCCTAGGCGTAAGCATTCTTGAGTTATCATCCGGAAACCATTTTACTATTACGAGTCACTGTGACCTTGCCCTTTGACCTAGTGACCTGAAAATCAATAGGGGTTATCTGCCAGTCATGATCAATGTACCTATGAAGTTTCATAATACTAGGCCTAAGCGTTCTTGAGTTATCATCCGGAAACCATCTGGTGGACGGATCGACCGACCGACGGACTGACCGACATGTGCAAAACAATATACCCCCTCTTCTTCGAAGGGGGGGGGGGGATAAATATACAGTGGCTTAACGAGTAAAAATACAAGTTACTCCTTAGCGGATATCATCAAAAAGACGCCCTTTTGGAAGTTATATCCAACTTACTTCATTTAAACCCAGTCAGCTTCCGTATTCGCATGCCCCCCCTCCCCCCCTTGATGTTTAACAGTGTGTAGCTTTCCCGCACCGTGAATACAGAGTGCGCGTTTATATTTAGTTGGGAAAACTTCTCGCTGCTGACGCATGTGGATGTGCTAGATGGTAAGAAAACGTGTTGTTAGCACTTACATGCAGACATGTTTATGTAGTTAGTAAATATACTGCACTTCTCGACGATATTTACTACGAAACATACCAACTATTTATTTGTATAGATCCATGGGTAATCCGTGCACATTAAACAATGTTACTGTTGCCGCAGGTTTCATTTATGCATATTTAAAAGTTCACTACGCGGCGTAATGCTCGCGTCGTATTTTCGTGCAGCTCAGGCACTCTGAATGAGCAGACGATTAAATGTGTCTTGTTCTGAGAAAACGGGACATAATGCATGTGCGTAGAGTGTCGTCCCAGATTAGCCTGTGCAGTCCGCACAGGCTAATCAGGGACGACACTTTCCGCTTAAACTACATTGTCGATAAAAAGCGACTTCCTTTAAACGAAAAATACCATTAAAGCGGAAAGTGTCGTCCCTGATTAGCCTGTGCGGACTGCACAGGCTAATCTGGGACGACACTTTACGCACATGCGTCGTAATGCTCGCGTGGTATTTTCGTTCAGCTCATGCTCTCTAAATGAGCAGACGATTTATTTTTAACTAGTCTACTTCCAAAACAGCGCGTCCAACAACATTGGCATTTAAATTTGCAAGCGCTTGAGAAACTGTGTAAACTACTGCATCAGGAAGCTCGATAAGTCAAGTGGTATAAGAAGTTACTTGCTATAAGAAGTGAACGTTGAATAGTGTGTGGCGCAATGTTACAGTAAAATAATGTTAATTACAGCCGTGTTCGAAGTCCTTGGAAATGCCAGATCTTTCATCTTCATGCTGAGTTATCACTTGTTGACTTCGAATTTATGACAAAATCATTTAACACAAAGGGAAAGAGGTAAATAATATAGATTTCTGGTTGTTTTCTTTTGTTTATATGTTAATATGGGCGTATAACTTGGTTATAAATGAAGTGTCTATTTTATAAGCTTAAAACTGTTTTTTTTTTATGAAATTTAAAGGGGCCTTTTCACAGATTTTGGAATTTTTTAACTTATTCATTAAATGCTTTATATTGATAAATGTAAACATTGGATCGTAAAAGCTCCAGTAAAAAATCAAGAATAAAATTTAAAAAAGGAAAAGAACATTGCCCGGAGCAGGTTTCGAACCAGTGACCCCTGGAGTCCTGCCAGAGTCCTGAAGTAAAAACGCTTTAGCTTACTGAGCTATTCCGCCGAGTACACATACTTGACGTATTTTATACCTTATATAAGCAATCTTCGTAGTTTCACAAAATTTAACGACAAAAACAGAACTCTCCAAATTATTCAATCGTTTCGCGTTGCAACGCTTTATAATTTTTAGGTTTTAAAATCGTCAAAGGATGCATATAATGGCTATATTAGACCATGGTAAATGTTCAGTATTACTGTTTCCTCACAAATATCATAACTAAAACGAAAATGTGCGAATCTGAAACTACTTTTTTCAATTTTGTCAATTTACCAAAGCGTGAAAAGATCCCTTTAAACCGTAAATTCGATATAGCATTCGCCATTAGCACCAAAATACGACTATTTGAATACATTGTATCGGCTTACAACAAACCATACCTAATATTGTAAATATTATTAATGAAGTTTACCTTTACTTATATTACCTCTGTTAATATTTATGAAACACTTCGCAATGTTTTTTTTTATCAAAATGGAGAGCGATGTTAAGCGAAATAAATAGTTAACAGTAACGTGTAATATAATCAGCGATAACGAGACGAAGAAGTTATGATACCATTTTTAGTTTGTCGCGTTAGCGGCCGACTAAATTTACAGAGCATATTTTGCAAATCATTATGTGCTTAGAAGCCTTAGCTATGGCAAGAACCGCAACTCACTATGCTAGGAGCGATTACCGCTGCCTATCTGCACTGCAGACGACAACTGATTCTGCTCTACTTCTGCAGTGAGTGTATATACCAACTTGTAAGACGACATTGGCAAGTCAACTGTTTATCATTGAAATCTGTACATATTGGCTGCTTTCAGGGAAAACGGGGCTTAATGCATGTCAAATAAGATTAGCCTGTGCACACTGATTAGCCTGTGCAATGCGCACAAGCTAAACAAGAACGACAACAGCGAACAACTTCAGTGTCTTCAGCGCTTTGAGTAACATTTCTTCTTGACCTGTTTAGTGATTCATGTGTTAACGTTTAAATTCATCGCATCATCAACAGTTACGCAAATTAAAGTTGCCTTTTTACAGATTTTGGCATGTTTTTAAGTTGGTCATTAAATGCTTTATATTGATACAATGTTAACTTTGGATATAAAAAGCTCCAGTAAAAAAATCAAGAATAAAATAAAAGAAAGAAAAAAACACACACTGATCCCTGGAGTAGAAGTCTATCGCTTAGACAACTCGGCCATCCATGCTCATACAATTAGAGATGTATTTTATACTTAAAATAAGCAATAGTCGTAGTATCACAAAATAAAACACTGAACTCTCCAAATTATTCAATCGTTTCGCGTTGCAATGCTTTATAGTGTTCAGGTTTTTAATCGTCAAAATATGCATATAATTGATATTTAAGAGCATCGTAAATGTTCAGTATAACTGTTTCCTCACAAATATCAAACTACAATAAAAATTTGCAAATCTGAAATTTCGTCAATTTACCGATTTGGAATTTGTAGGCTATTGGTACAGCTAGACGTGTTTTTAAGTGCGGCGTAAAAAAACGCGTTTAAAGTGGGTAAATCTTATGGAAACAAAGTAAAAAAAAGATATGACTGTTCAGTTTTGAAAGCTGCTGGTTATTGGAACTAGTGATTTTGGGAATTATAATTGAAAAAGTGAATATAAGAAGAAATATTGTCTCATTTATTCGGCGCTCATACATGTATATAGTTACCTATTGTGATTTGCGAGAACTGTGTGCATTGACCGTGACTTTGTAGAGTTGGTCAGTAGTTGTCAATAGTGGTCAGTGGACAGTAAAATTTACAATTTTACACGTTCGATTCAATGCGTGCTTTTGTCGTGTGAAATCTTATATCTATTGTTAGACGGAACAATGGGTATCTAGCTCGATCAATACCGTATACGCGTGGGGTGTTTTGTGCAAAGGAAGTCGCGACCTTCACAGCGGAAAGTAAATAAACAGTATAATCCTTATACGCCGGGAACCGATGTACATTTCAGACTGTTCGCATGCATGTTGGTTGTATTGGGTCGGTGTATCTATATTAAAGGCATCTATTCATCGGTAGACTTACTATCTACGTTTATTGAGCGTTACGCGCAGCGTAGCATTACACAAAATCATATGGATTGTACCCACGTCATACATATGTTTGGCGAAACAACAAGTTATGCATGTTTGTACAGGGGTTATCACCAGAGAATATTGCTATTAGCGATGGATGTCGAGCTTTATCCTGGCCTTATTCATCGCGATACTAGTGGCTCGGCTCCATCCCAACCGCATGATGTATACGTTGGCCAATTTATGAATCCGGACCCCCAATACATTGTAAATACTTTGGCGGCTTATAATAAGCAGACGAACGATTGTATAGCCGATGTTCGTATGGAAGTGCAGGCTGTTCGACATGAAATGTTAAGCGTGAAAAAGACTTGAGCGACATTAATGAAAAGATTGGTAATATAGAGTTAAAGCAGCATACGTTGTTCGAAAATATGAAATCACTTGAAAATAAAGTTAGTGAAATTGAAAATGAACAATATAACATCAGATCTGAGTTTGAAGAAGTTGCGCATATGTTTGATAAAGATAGTGCCAACCTGAACAAAATTAGTAAACGCCTAGAGAAAATTGAATATGCTGAAATTAAAAATTGTCTTAGGATATTTGGTCTCACTGATGAAGAAAATGAAGCAGCCGATAAAACAAAACAGAAATTTGTATCAGATGTGTACAATGTCGCTGTCCCGATCTCCCCACTCCAAGATAGTCGAGTGTTAGATATAAAACGTGTAGGCCTATTTAACAAAAACTCTAACAGGATGGTCCTTGTAAAGTTTAAACAATATGATTTAAAGGGGGAAATATTTAAAGCACGCGACCGTCTCAGGGACTCTGGTATTCGTGTGTCAAATGAGCTGACAATGTCCCAACGTAACAAAATCAGGGACCTGTCGCAGCGTGGTATACAGGCATACTACAAGAATGGTGTAGTATACCAACGTCAGACATCAACGGAAAACAGAACTTTCGCGCGTGCACATCGTAGGCTTGACCAAGACAAAGCGATGGATGCTGCAAACGCTTCTACACTTTCGGTTGACAGTGCCGAACAGCATGTGGACTAGGATTGTGGTCAAGGTCCGAAAATCTACCCTTCATCGCATTCAATAGTATCAATATTGTCATATAACATTTCAGGCTTAAAATCGAAACTGAATGATGCATTTTTCCTTGATTATATATCTAAATTTGACATTGTAATACTATTAGAAACCTGGGAAGTGAATATTGACTTAATTTACCAATGTATTTCGACTCAAGGATTTGTGTGGTATATATCGCCAGCAAAGAGGTCTTTGAAAGGTGGAAGAAATATGGGTGGTGTTTTGGTAGGTTTAAGACAAGAACTGAATCATTCTGTTACACAAGTTCCTAATACGTTTAATGATGGCATTGTTTTAAAAATTAATAAACAGGTATTAAAGTTGTCCAGAGATATACTATTAATAGCTATATATATATATATACCGCCCATAAATTCTCCTGTATACGAAAATATAGATATTAAAGGTATAGATATAATTGAACATTTATTAAGTAATTTAAACATAGACGAGTATTGTATACTTTTGGCAGGCGATCTTAATGCAAGAGTAGGTGTCGAAGACGACTGCATTGAATCGATTTCAAATCTGCCAATTTTTAACGAATATGAGTCTATTGTTAACGTTGACCCTAGAGTATGTGATAGAAAGTCACTTGATATACATGTAAATAGCTGTGGTAGAAACTAGTTGAATTTGTGTAAAATGTATGCATTATATATTCTGAATGGTAGATGTGGATCTGACAAAGATAAGGGTAATTTCACCTACGTAAGCTCGAATGGCTGTAGTGTTATCGATTATTTTATTGGTAATCCAGAAATATTTGATATAATCAAAGATATGTATGTTGACGAGGTAATTTCTTCTGACTATTTACCAATTGTTCTAAAATTGGAAACATTGTTAATTGAACATAATGAAATGGTAACCTTAAAAAGTAACACATTGGAAGAACGCTTTAAGGGAAACTTCAGTGGGCAGAACCTAGAATTATATAAGCTTAACCTTTCGAAGGCAATTGAAACTAATGATTTGTTTACCTGGTGTTTTAACACTAATGAACCTATTGACATCATTATTAATACGTTTCAAGATATCCTTATAGATGGCAGTCGGCATCTACTTTCTAAAATAAAAACAAACATTAAAAAGCGAAAATCAACATGGTTTGATAAAGAATGCACATATTATAAAAAGCAAGTTAATAAGACTCTTCGGTTATTTAGGGTCGATAATAATGTAAATAATATTGAGGAATATTTATCGGCTATACAGAACTATCACATATTGTGTAGAAAAAAACGTTTACGATTTAAGGATAACGTGGTAACCACATTGTCAAACACAGTAAAAAACCAGAAACTGTTTTGGGAAAATGTAAAAAATCTTCACAAAAATTCAACAATAGAGCCTAAGATATCCTGTGAAAAATGGTATGAACATTTTAAACACTATTTGATTTAGAATATTATGAAAATGAAGAGTTACAAATTTTCGATATTAATGCAAATACTGGCGATTTTGATGAATCGCAAAATGAACTTTTGAATTCTGTCATCACAGAAGCAGAAATTTTACAAGCAGTGAAATCATTGAATCCCGTAAAATCAAGTGCAGGTAAATTATTAGCGAATCATATTATACAAAGCATAGACATTATTCTTCCATATTTAAAAGTCATGTTTAACAGACTATTTACAGAAGGCGCCTGCCCAGAAAGTTGGGCTTGTTCAATTTTAATACCCTTACATAAAAAAGGACCTACAAATAATCCAGATAATTATAGGGGGATATAACTTATAGATGTTTTAAGCAAAATTTATATATGCATATTGAACAAAAGACTTACGTTTTATCTCGAAGCATATGATAAAATAACAGAGTCGCAAGCAGGTTTCCGAAAAGGATATTCGACTATTGTCAATGCGTTTGTTTTATATTCAATAATAAGTAAATATTTATGTCGTAAAAAACGAAAAATATATGTCGCTGATGTATATTTAAAAAAAAGCATTTGATTACGTTAATAGGAGACGGCTACTCTTAACTTTTATGAAAAATAATGTTGGAGGCAATCTATTTCTGGCTATAAAGGCTCTTTACAAGAACGTTAAAACACAAGTTAGGTCAAATAATACATTAAGTGATGTAATTGAATGCAATATGGGACTGCGACAAGGCTGTAATTTAAGCCCTATCCTGTTTTGTATGTATATCAATGATTTATATGAATATTTAAAAAGCAAAAATATAAGAGGTAAACAACTTACACCAGATTTTGAAGAAATATTTCTGTTATTATTTGCTGACGATGTAGCACTTGCGTCGGATATTGTTTCAGGTCTACAACAGTAGCTAAATTATCTACATGAATTTTGCGTTGTCTCAAAATTATATGTAAATGTTGATTAAACAAAAATTGTTGTATTTAAAAATGGTGGTCGACCTGCTTTGGATGAAAAATGGTATTACAATAATACATTATTGGAATGTGTGCAAGGATTTAATTATGTAGGTGTTCATTTTTCGTCTAGCCTGTCTATGCTTAAAATGGCAGAAAACATGTCTTGTGAAGCAAAACGCGTCATTGTATCTATGCTTTCGTCCCTATACGACTATATGCCTATGCCATATGATTGTTACTTTAAGATTGTTGATGCTTAAGTGTTGCCAATTTTATTATATGAATCGGAAATATGGGGGCTCAAATATTTTGTAGTTGTAGAAAGAGTTCACACATATGCATGTAAAAGATTTATGTCAGCACCAATGTACTCTGTTAATAATGCTATTTTAGGTGATTTTGGCAGATACTCAGTACATATTTATTCATCTATGAGAGTTATAAATATTGGTCACCTCACTCCCGTCATATTAAAAAGTGCTATGAAATGTTGAAATGCTTTGATGGCATAGGACATACAAACTGGGTCACCTCATTACGCAATTACTTGAAATCCATAGGTTTTGGATATGTGTGGGAACAACAATCGGTTTTTAATAAACCATTGTTCTTGTATTATTATTCTCAACGATTGAAAGATATTTTTGTACATCAGTGGATAGAAAAGAGTAATAGTTCCCCCAAACTTAAAACTTACAATGGGTTTAAAAGTAACTTTGATTTTGAGGTGTATTTAATTTTTTTAACAATTCGTAAATTTCGAAATGCATATGTATGTTTTCGAATTTCTTCCCATAAGCTCATGATTGAAAAGGGCCGCTATTTGAATATCGCCAAACCAAAGGCTCTGTCCTTTTTGCAAAACTGTTACTGAAAATGAATTTCATTTTCTATTAATATGCACGACATACTTAGACCTCCGAGAAAGGTATATACCAATTAAGTATAATACACCCGCTATTACAAATAAATTTAATATAATCATGAGCTTACGGGAAGAAAAGGTGATCAGGGGTACTTCTATGTTCATGAATTATGCTTTTGAAAGAAGAAATGCGTTACTGAATAGCAGTTAATTGTAAATAGCTGTACCATTACATATGTATGTTTGCTTATACTTTGTCGGTGTTTTTTTAAATGTTGTGGTTATTCGATGTTATTTGTACTTGCAAGGGCCGGAAGCCATATAGCCATATAGCCATAATATTGAAAACTTAAAAAACTTGAAAACTACCAAAACGTGAAATGATTCCTTTAAAAAATATCCAAAACCACACAACACCTTAACCAAGAGTTTTGTATAAGTCCCTGCCTTAACCTGTATCAATTGTATTATTGAAAATCGTTTAATGGTAAATCTCATGGCGATAGTTTGGGTATGCACTCTTGAGAACGCATTGTTGGTGTGTACTTATATTTGTGAGAATAAGGGAGACAACCATTAACAATTCGTGCAGGTTATTGCCCATGTCATATTGACCAAGCGTTGCATCAATGTTAGTGTTGTCATGTAACAGCTTATCACATATCGTTTATTCTTATGAGTTTATTCTTATGATGGAAATTAATAAGGGGATATTTCAATAATATGTATATGCAATTTTAAGATGAAGTTTGAGAAATGAATAATACATCTTGGGAGGTATTTGCATAAACTAAGACCTGATTTAAGATTTATTTTAAGTAAGAACGCAAATACGTTTACACCCAGGGAGGGGTATAATTGGAATCAATAAAATGGAAAGTTAGACCTGATTTAAGATTAAATCCAAGTAAGAACACAAATACGTTTACACCCAGGGTGGGATAACTGGGATCAATAAATTGAAAAGTCAATCAGACAAAAGAATCAAAGGTAATATACTTAACAATGAGTCCAGAGTCAGCATATACATACGAGATTAAAAGTAACACACATGGTCATCAAACAGCACAGATGAAAGGGTCACCTATTGTCTGGGATACAATAGTTATGGTACTGACGAATGTAACGGAATTACTCTATACCAATATAAATTGATTAGTACCAATATAAATTGGTATTGATTAGATTTTAGTACATTTGGCAAGCAAGTAAATACATAAATAGATTGTTCCTTCTAGAACATTCTAATATGTCAACCAATCCGTAATAAGCCCGGACCTTGGTGACCAATGGAAATAACAAGTAGATTTTATGTAAATGAACCTGGGGATAAAATGCAGTGTTTTAGTTAGTAAGAAAGGATCTGCGGTTAGGTTTGAAAAGAACTTGGAGAGTTGTCACGTCTTCTTGACGTGGCGGCCATGTTGGCTACCGCGCTGTAAAATGATATTTCGTGTACATTAGTAAGCGTCGTGTTAAAAGAAATATTCGACATAAATAAATCGCGATGAAATCAGAAATGAACTTTGGTTGTTACTGTGAGTTATCAACGAACAATGTGTAATTACGTGACAGTGTAAAGTTTGTCTCTCTTTAAAGATAACAACAACAACAACAACAACACTAACAACAAGCATTTAAGCTTATTTGAAAAAAAATCATGAAAATATTATTATCGAATTCTTCACGACACATTGGGTTGTTTGTAGTATGTCTGTATCTGTAGGTTACTGGAAAATGACTCAATCACTGAGTAGAAATTATCCAGGGGGTGTGTGTGCGTTTACTGTAGTAGCATGACATACATTCTTCCACAGTTTCTGATTTAATGGCACTTGCTGGTAAAAGGTTCCAGTCGTTGATGGTTCTAGGAAAAAAAGAGTTCTTATATATGTCAGTATTTGTGGCAATGATTTTAATTTGTTGGCTCTGTCCTGTTCTGGATGGTCGTTTGTTGAAAGTTATGTGATCGTTGGCGGGGATAGCCACCAGGCCGTGTATAATCTGCAAATGAACAGTATTTCTGTCGGTTAAAAGCTATTCATAGCTTATGTTATAAGGTTTGTATATCATACCGACAATAAATAAATATTGATTTGATTTGATTTCGATTGCGCATTATTGTTGAAGGATTACACCATACGGGGCAATGAAAGGTGCTCAACTATTTCCCTCTATACAAAACAATGAGTAAGCATAAATAACTGATGAAACAATCAATAATAACAAATTTGTAATAATACATCCTATATAAAGAAGAGCAAATTTATACAATTATAATAGGAGCACAATATATATTTTTGTACCAGCAGATTAGTGTTTTTTCCCAAAAAGGCTACTGATATTCTGTTTGCCATGTAAAGATGGATTTGGATTGTCTCGCAATTTAAATAGTGTGGTGAGTAATAAAATAGACTTGAACATCCGAATATGCGATTAACGGACGTCGCAAAAAGCGAGTCAAAATGATAGTAAGTAAAATAAAAAATGTTATATAGCTACTTCGTTATATGCTTTTTTATAAGTTGCATGATTAACCATATCGTATTTGTCATATGATCCATTTCAATCATTTGTTTTATACACGTATTTTTGTATATGTTATACAGATGTAAAACAGACTCGTCTTATTGTTAAATTTGCTGCCACGTGGAATCTATATACGCCATGCAAAATATGTGGGCTATTTCTTTCTACTATTATTAGCATGATAATCCTCATGGTATGCACAAGATAATTACTTTTCCACTTTTATTTCCATAAATATTAAAAGCATGTTAGCCATCCTGTAACATAAATACTTTGTAAAATGAGATTCCGCCTAAACTGGAATTTTGCTACGAAGAGACGAAATATATCATAAAAGCGGACAGTGTCGTCCCCGAGTGGCCTTTGCGGATAGCATAGACTAATCTGGGACGACACTTTACGCACATGAATTGAACTCCATTTTCACAGAGCATGGCTCATCAATAATTGATTGCATTACCAACTGCCTACTTCATAGATGTAAATTGTATTTTCAAGTGCAGACTTTCATTTATATGTTGTTGTAGTAAAGAAAGAAATAGATGAATAATTTAACCTAAATATATTAACATAAATGTTTTGAAACATCGTTTTTATTTTTTTTTAAAAGCACCACCAAAAGAGTGTATGCGTAGTTTTTAGTCCGAGCTGTTTGAATAGTGCCGCATCAGTACTGCAAACACATATTTAATTCCGTATATAAACAATAATAATGCGAAGCATTTTACGATTGCAACATGATCTGACTCGTACGCGGGAACTACATGTTACTGTGATCGGTCAGAATGGGACCGTTGAATTTCACCACGAGTTAAATTCTCGTTCAAACGAGTTAACTCGTTTCAAAGACTGATTTACTTACTAGCACGTTCCCAAAACTAACATTTTCGTTTTACAAGTAACTTAGTCGTGGAAACGATTAACTAAGTCGTGTGAACGAAATACTAAGTCGCGGCACGAGTTAGTCGGTTGTTGGCATGCCTTAGTAAGTCCTGCTTTGAACAACATGTATTTTGATGAGTTTGTTATGTCGTAAAAACGAGCTAGTTATCTCGTTTGAACGAATTACTAAGTAGTCCCCACGAGATACCGGTAGTTATGACGTTCTTATGATTAACTCAGTCGATCCATCACCTTCTTAACTCGTTCCCACAACAAAAGTCTTCGATTCGATGAGTTACTCGAACCAAGTAATGCCTCAGTCACAAATAATCCGGTCGCCGGCCGATGTGTTCGATCTCCAGGCATCGGGAAGACTGGACACGTCGGAGCCGTCCGCCGTCCGATGAGTGACATAATTTAATTAGACGTGGTAATGACGTAAATAAAAAATACAAAGGTGACATCTGTGTTATTGTATTTCATTGTTGCTTTTGCAACCCCATGCGGAACAATAATGCGGTTTATTAGCTGTTTATTGCAATCTCAGTAAGAAACTGGATCATTTGCGTCTAAAACTTAAGTCACCATCTCAAATCAAAGCAAATAATTAATACCACTCTATAGGTCACATTTATGATTAAATTTTGATGAAACATGGTCCGGATGTGTTTTTTTTCTACAATATCTACGCTTACTTAAAATGTGTTAACCGTACGTCAAAAAACTAGATCACCAGGTCAAAGTATAGTAGGAAAACTCGATACCACTGTAGAACCAACATTTATGAAACTTGGTCGCAATGATTATCTTGACATTGTCTTGTTAAATTTGAATCTGGGTCACTTGCGTCCAAAAACCGGTCCAGTTCACCGGGGCAAATCTAAGCAAAAACTTGTTGTCACTCTAGAGGCAACAATTATGACTGAATCTCGATGACACTTTGTCAGAATGTTTATCTTCAAACAATCTAACCCGAGTGTTCGAAATAAGGTCACGTGCGTTGATTTGAAATCAAGGTCACCAGGTCAGATATTACAACTAAAAACAGTTTTACCACTCTTATAATTCTTAAATCGTATGTATAAATGAGGGGAAAACTCAAACTGATATTGAATATAGCGTTGGTTGCAGTTAATCCCCTTTGACTACTATGTTATTCGTGATGTTTTACTTGTATGTATTACGGTATGTAATTGTTTTCGAGGTTCGATTAGCGTTATGTCATCTTTCGAATAAGGGTGAATATACTTGTTGCACTGTCCGTCAGTACGTCTTCGCGAAATTTGCCATTTATTGATGAATTTTGAAATAACTTTGCAAACATCCCATCATCACATTACGACGTTACGCGTGTAGCAATCATCTCTCTACCCCAAAAGGTCAAAACGGTAAGGCCATACTTGATGGTTCAAAGTCAAATTTGGTTTTACAACAGCTTGGAAAGGCATATTTTAGCCATAACTTTGTCATATATTTAGGGATTAAAAAATCACCTTGCATAAAAAGGACGTGTCATGCGGAACAGACGTCTCCCGACCTCATCGCGCAAGGTCACCAGTAGATGTCTAAAGTCATCTTTGGCCATATACCTGGACAATTCCTGTCTTAGCCATAACTTTGCCATATATTAAATGGTTCAATGTCAAATTCTGCCTTACAATAACTTTCAAATTCCTTGATTAGCCATAACTTTGCCATATATTGAGGGATTGTGAAAAACACTCGGTACAAAAAAAAACATCATAAGACGACACGTCGCGTGTCACGACTGTCTCTATACCTCATAGATCAAGGTCACACGTTGTGGTAAAAAGTTCTGTCTAAGCCATAACTGTGCGATATTTTGATAGACAAATGCATATAATCATCAGACGACATGTCGCGTGTTAAACTCGTTTCCCAGCCGCAAGGTCAAGGGTACACTTGACAGATCGCATTTTGGCATTAAACAGCCTATTGTAACTTTGTCATTTATGCTATTTTAAGATAACGTAGATGCCAAAGGTAAAATGTAGCTACAAAATAGCTATTCTATTCAGTTACTTGCTCATTTATCATTCAGTTTTAAGACATCTTAACACAAATGACTCCCATAACGAGACTGAGTATCACATGTATCACCTGCCTCATGACATCAATGGTCAAGGTCACACGTAGAGGTCAATAGCTTAAATTAGCCATACACGTCTTGCGTTTGACATAAACGGAGCTTTGATACAAAAATGGAATGTTTGGTCACCCGTGATTCATGGAAATAAGTCTTATTCATGAAGGTATATTGTTCTCTTTGTAAGTCCGTTCTTTCTATTTGGTCAAGTCTTCAACAAGTGTTGCCCTTGAACATAGGTGAGCGCTTTAGGGCCATCATGGTCCTCTTGTAATGAAATCACCAGCAAGTGTAACTTATGATGTTTATGTAGCCATTGATGACCAGAAGTAGATAGCTGTAATTATGTTGAATGCGCTGTTATAACAGCGGCAATATCAGACGCAACTTGGAAAACTATAAACTATGGCCATGGCCAATCGACTCGTCTAGGGATTTCTTCTACACGGAAAAGAGTCAAAGGCAAATAGAAAGTCAGTTACTTTATCTATGTATAGAATGTTCTTTCCAAAAAAGCATGTGTCAAAGAAATGCGTACTTTCGAATCATCCCAATAAAATGTACTGCGTATCGATTTATCATTCTATACCGTTTAAGTATAACTATACAAAAAGAAGATTAGAAATATGTCGATTTATCAATATAATACGAACTTAAATAAATACGTGTAATCTAACTCTGGGACCGTTTAATTAGAGCTAGTGTTTGCAGTTAAGTTTCAAAATAATTTCCGTTAAACCATTTTGCGTTAAGAGTTCAGCATACACTTGACTAAAGCGGTGTGTAACAAAAATAATTGAACACGCAACTTAAAATAACATATACATCAATAAATTTGAAACGACAGTTTTACTTTTGAATTATTTTTTTAAAGGAACTGTAGGTTTTGTATGTAATTTTATTATTAAATAGTTTTTAGCTCTACTACTGGCCGAAGGCCAAAAGAGTTTATGTGATGGCGTGGTTTCCATCCGTCCGTGCGTTAGACTTTTTCTTGTTTACGCAATAAAGTCCACAGTTTTCATCGGATTCTTTTCAAACTTGTTCAGTGTCTTTATATTAATGAGGACTCGAATCCTATCGAAAATGGGTTACATCAAAGAAAAAAGTCCAGAATTATCTTCCCTTGAATTTGAGAAAATTGTTGTTTACGCAATAAAGTCCACAGTTTTCATCCAATTATTTTCCAACTTGCACAGTGTCTTTATCTGAATGATGAGTCAAACCCTATTGAAAATGAGCAATATCAGAGTTATAAGTCCAGAATTATCTCCCCTTGAATTTGAGAAAAAAAAGAAAATTCAGTTTTTTATGTGATACAGTCCATAATTTCCTACAGTATTATAGCTATTGCTTTCATACTTTGAACACTTGCAAACTATCATAAGGGGACAGTACAGGACAAGTTTCATAACTCTGGTTGTCATTTTGACGGAATTATGGCCCTTTTTTGACTTAGTAACATTGAATATATGGTTAAATTTTGTGTTTAGATCCACTTTACTTCTAAAGTATCAAGGCTATTTCTTTCAAACTTCAAATACTTTCATGCTATCATGAGGGTACTGTAGAAAATTCTCCTTGTTTGCGCGATTAAGTACACAGTTTGCATCTTATTCTTTCCAAACTTGCAAGTGTTTATAGCAGTAGAGCGATTCAGGCCCTCGTGGGCCTCTTGTTAATCTTTTGTTTGGACATTTTATTTTTTTAAAGTAATGTTGAGAATAAATTCTTCAGGATTCTGTATTGACAGAGTTTCGAAACTTAAATGCGTAATACGTTGCTGTATATCTATTCTTAAACTGTTTCCATGTAACACAGCTTGACGAGTCGGGCAGATTGTTCAGGCGTTTGCAGTTTTTGTCTTACTCGTTTAAAAACAAATGAAATTGTCTTAGGAAAAGCGAGTCTATATCGACAAAAGATACACTCATTTTTCGAGAAGGACTATGTTTTATTGCTTCGTACTGTTTACTCATCGATATTTAAGTATCTTTGACTGTGGTGTTGACTTCTGATTCTTCTATGCTTTCAGATTGAGCAATGTTAAAATCCTGGTATCCGCGAATCCTGGTGCCTTCGATGATTCTGCTCTTTCAGGCTGTTACGTGGTATCTGTATACACCTTACAGCGTGGACATATATCAGAAAACAAACAACACACATACACAGCGGAACAAGACTCAAGCCAAGTCCCTGCTTGATAATATCGATGAATATTTAAATAAACAAAAGATAAACACTAGCGTGATTGGTGGCGATGTTTTAAGCGCAGGTAGACAATCGAATGATTTGGTATTGGATAGTAAGAATAAATTGAAGATATATATGTACAATGTTCGTCAGTTAAGGTTACAAGGTCATTTACACAACTTAAATATGTCGAAGTGTGCCTACAGTAATTGCGAAGTTCTTTTGGTTCCCTACATCACTGATGAACCCGTTGGTGCCGACGCCCTCTTGTTCCAGGCAAACGTTATGCACCCTGTGTTTCCTAGACGACGCTCCCCCAGCCAGGTGTTCGTGTTCCTAAACAACGAGCCGCCTTTGTATGTCCATGCTAAAGAGAGCGTTAACGCATTTTCTAAGCCCTATTTGTTTAACTGGACAATAACTTACCGAAAGGATTCTGATATATGGATGCCTTATGGGCATATTATACATAGATACCAAAGCAAAGCTAAATTTCTTGAGAAATTGGAATCTGGAACGTGTGATAGAATCCCGGAGGTAGCAAGTACAGTTGAAGTCTTCCAAGATAAACCATATAATGAAATATTCAAAAACAAAACGGAACACATTTTATGGATAGTAAGCCATTGTAAAACGCAATCCAAACGTGAAAAATATGTAAAAGAGATGCAGAAATTTACAAAAGTGGACATATTCGGCGCTTGTTCTGGTAAAAAGCCGCCCCACGCCGAAGAAAAAAATCGTGTTGACATGCAATATAAATTTTACTTAGCATTTGAGAACAGTTTATGCACGGATTACATAACCGAGAAAGTATACAAGTGGTACCCACAAGACATCATAGTTGTTGTTCGAGGAAAAGCTAAATATTCCAAGTTTTTACCAAACAACACCTATATTAACGCAGACGATTTCAACTCACCACGTGCGTTAAGTGAATACCTTAATGAACTTGGCTCAAATGAAGAGGCTTATACTGGTTTCCTTAAACGTAAGGATCTCTACCACGTGGTCACAGAAATTGAAAGCGTACAGACGGCATTCTGCAGTCTCTGCAGGAAGCTGAATAATGTTGAATTCAACAGGAAAACTATTGAAAATGTGACACAATGGTGGTATGAAACTGACAACAAGAGCAATACAAACGAGGAGATAAACGTAAATAGTCATCATAAGTAAATGTCGTTTACGCAAATGTGTTCATTATTTCCGAAAATGACGCTTATGTTTTAGTAACTAAATTCAAATCTATTTTGAAATGTTTGCGGGAATTTGAGCAGTGATGTTTGGCTGATCACAGCTCCGTTTAAAATTGCCCTTTATTATAAGAAATAGTGACAGAACGTAGTCATATTTGGTATTAAATAATAAAAAATATGTCGTCTATACAGTGACTATATTATTAATTTCATAAAACGGACGGTTAAAGTGAAATTTGTGAAATTGTGGAATATTCTTTGGCAAAAAATTGGACTTTCTAGTGCATAGAGAAGACCCCTGGACGCTTTGGATCTATTGAATCTATTCAGCATTATACAATAACTAATTGGATTATTCCGCTGATAAACAGTGAACCCGTGAATAATTGGCTCAGTGGCTTAGTTAATTGACAGTATTTACTGGATTATATCATACAAAATCAAGAGTACAGTGTCAATATAACAATGAGTAATAGAGGTAAATCCGACAACTGACAAAAACATGATTCATTCACGGCACGCAGTAGTTCTTGCACGAGCTTTCCGTTTTTTGTACTGTATGATTTGTAGGTGTTAATCCCAAATGTTATAAAGGAAAGAAATTGTGATTCTTGCACAGATATGCTGTTAACTTCCTACAATTTTATGTGGTTCCCGAGAATAACTGTACACGGGGTAGTAACATCAAAGTTAGGTCATTTTATGTTTTATATTCCATTTCATTTTATGCCAAACATAAATTATTTATCATCTAACCATTTATAATAAAAACAAACACATTTGTTTAGGTGTCATGGCAAGCAGGGTAATTTATCGAATCTTAAATGTCTCTTTAAACTGCCTTTTACAGTTGAAGAATGTGATAACTGATACTTTGCTTCACAATGCGCATCAATGTCAGAAATGTCTAAACCAGCAATATACTTATCATATGATAGGTTTTCTATCTGGATTTCCGGTCTCACGTCTAGGCACGATGTTTCCCTGGAAACGGTTAACCCACTCGCACTCGCGCCAGAAATGGCCTTGTCGTCCACAAGCGAAGCACGTGGTGTTTGCGCCGGCTCTGGCTGGATAGGGCCGAAAAAACTGTTGGCGCTCGACCTCCGTAGCCATCGGTCGAGATGGGAAAAGAGGACCAACAAAAGGATCCTGCGCTGGTGGAGCCGGGGAAGCGGAAGCATATGGTCGATCAGCCAAAAGATTGAAAACAGAACGTACATTCAACGAATTAGAAGGATTTGATTTCAGTTTTTTGACAGCTCTAGCCTCGGCTTTGTTTATTTTCATTTCATCATCACTATCCGACCTTACTACTGGTTTTTCATATTCAGCAACAGTGGCCCAGCCCTCGGGGGAAGAATCAGCTAACCTGACAAGTTTATTTCTGTAAGTTAGTTGTTTCAAACCTTCTTTTGCCTTTTCTTTGGCAAAGCCAAGACTATCGCTGTCCAATATACATTGAAGCAAAGAGCAGATTTCAGTATTGAATACGAACTGATGTTTACACGAGGCACTCTTGAAAGCAGGCACATCAATTTTATCAACATTTTTATGGCTTGTAATATCCCTTTTTAACGATGACAACTGTGAATCAAAGTAGCTTCTAAATAGACCAAACACGTCAAACAATTCTTCCCTATCCCCCGAGGGCCTACCTTCGTGACCGCTACCACGTGGTCGCTCAGTGTGTCCATTTACATTGTCAGCTCTATCTTCGCCGACTATGCGATCACGCCTCTCGTCTTGACTATCCATATTTAACAAATTGCCAATGCAAATATGATGCAAAATTAAAATAACTTTCACAATTAAATGTGGTTGAGCAGAAAAACAAGAGCACCGCCTTGCGGGTGCAGACCGCTCATCTATTGTCTTTTAAAAGGTGAAGGGACTCTCAATTTCAATCACAAAGGAGGGAGGGGTGGAGTGAAGAGGGGGGTATAGTGTGAGGGTGTGGTGATCATTTGTGAGATGATCTAAAAAAAAATAATAAAAATTTGGGGGGGGGGGGTTCGGGTGGGGGAGGGGGGAGGATTCTTGGGTGCGATGGTTGGACGGTATTTCAAACATAAAATAATTATAACAAATATTTGTGTTTTTTAACCGTTTAAAAAAAATTGGGGGAGGGGGGTGGGGGTGGGGGGGGGGGTAAAGTGTGAGGGTGTGGTGGTTATTTGTGACAAGATCAAAAAAAAAATAGGGGGGGGGGATTCGGGGGGGGGGGGAGGGGGGGAGGGCACGGGGAATGGTTTGGGTGGAGTCTATTGTGGTATGTCAGGTACGAGTAGTTTTGTCAAAGTATCAATCAAATATAATCATAAATAAAGAAGTTATGGCAATTTTAGCAAAATTTAATAATTTGACCTTGAGAGTCAAGGTCATTCAAAGGTTAAGGTAAAATTCAACTTGCGGGTGCAGACCGCTCATCTATTTTCTTTTAAAAGGTGAAGGGACTCTCAATTTCAATCACAAAGGAGGGAGGGGGTGGAGTGAAGAGGGGGGTATAGTGTGAGGGTGTGGTGATCATTTGTGAGATGATCTAAAAAAAATAAAAAAATAAAAAATTTGGTGAGGGGGGGGGGGGTGTTCGGGTGGGGGGGATTCTTGGGTGCGATGGTTGGACGGTATTTCAAACATAAAATAATAATAACAAATATTTGTGTTTTTTAACCGTTTAAAAAAAATTGGGGGAGGGGGGTGGGGTGGGGGGGGGGGGGTAAAGTGTGAGGGTGTGGTGGTCATTTGTGACAAGATCAAAAAAAAAATTAGGGGGGGGGGATTCGGGGGGGGGGGAAGGGGGGAGGGCACGGGGAATGGTTTGGGTGGAGTCTATTGTGGTATGTCAGGTACGAGTAGTTTTGTCAAAGTATCAATCAAATATAATCATAAATAAAGAAGTTATGGCAATTTTAGCAAAATTTAATAATTTGACCTTGAGAGTCAAGGTCATTCAAAGGTTAAGGTAAAATTCAACTTGCCAGGTGCAGTAACCTCATGATAGCATGACAGAATTTGAAGTTTGAAAGCAATAGCCTTGATACTTAAAAAAAGTGGATCGAAAAACACAAAATTTAACCATATATTCAAAGTTACTAAGTCAAAAAAGGGCCATAATTCCGTAAAAATGACAACCACAGTTATGCAACTTGTCCTTTTACTGTACACTTATGATAGTTTGTGAGTATTCCAAGTATGAAAGCAATATCTATGATACTTTAGGGGTAAAGTGGACCAAAACACAAAACTTACCCAAATTTTCAATTTTCTAAGTATAAAGGGCCCATAATTCCGTCCGAATGCCAGTCAGAGTTACATAACTTTGCCTGCACAGTCCCCTAATGATAGTTAATAAGTGTTGCAAGTATGAAAGCAATAGCTTTGATACTGTAGGAATAAAGTGGACCTAAACACAAAACTTAAACACATTTTCAATTTTCTAAGTATAAAAAGGGCACATAATTCTGTCAAAATGCCAGTCAGAGTTACATTACTTTGCCTGCACAGTCCCCTTATGATAGTTAGTAAGTGTTGCAAGTATGAAAGCAATAGCTTTGATACGTACGGAATAAAATGGACCTAGTCACAAAACTTAACCAACATTTTCAATTTTCTAATTATAAACAGGGCACATAATTCTGTCAAAATGCACACCAGAGTTATCTAACTTTGCCTGCCCAGTCCCCTCATGATAGGAAGTAAGTGTACCAAGTTTGAATGCAATAGCATTGATACTTTCTGAGAAAAATGGACCTAAACGCAAAACTTAACCAAAATTTTCAATTTTCTAAGTATAAAAAGGGCACATAATTCTGTCAAAATGCCAGTCAGAGTTACATTACTTTGCCTGCACAGTCCCCTTATGATAGTTAGTAAGTGTTGCAAGTATGAAAGCAATAGCTTTGATACTTACGGAATAAAATGGACCTAAACACAAAACTTAACCAAAATGTTCAATTTCCTAAGTATAAAAAGGGCACATAATTCTGTCAAAATGCACGCCAGAGTTATCTAACTTTGCCTGCCCAGTCCCCTTATGATAGGAAGTAAGTGTACCAAGTTTGAATGCAATAGCATTGATACTTTCTGAGAAAAGTGGACCTAAACGCAAAACTTAACCAAAATTTTCAATTTTCTAAGTATATAAAGGGCACATAATTCTGTCAAAATGCACGCCAGAGTTATCTAACTTTGCCTGCCCAGTCCTCTCATGATAGTAAGTAAGTGTACCAAGTTTGAATGCAATAGCATTGATACTTTCTGAGAAAAGTGGACCTAAACGCAAAACTTAACCGGACGCCGACGCCGACGCCAAGGTGATGACAATAGCTCATAATTTTTTTCAAAAAATAGATGAGCTAATAAAACGATTTAAAGCACGTCAACGCTCTACCCTGCTTGCCTGTCGAATGAACAAACCTACAAGTCTATGCACGAGGAAATCTTGATTTCCGCATCATTGAACATGCGCACCTTCAAAACCTGTATAACAACTTTATTCAACCATACACCGATAATAAATACATTTAAAAATTGGTTGACTGAACCTACTCTAATAGTTAAAAGGTACCAAAGCATTATAACTTTAAAATTTATAATTATTTTTAAAATAATTACAAGTACAAGTATATATGTATACGTTTGTATATATATGTGTGTATATATATGTATATAAGTATCTATAAAAATATAAATACTACAATAAAGTAAATAAATAATGACTTGCTAAAAATTATATTGTCAATAAGTTATACGCATGCATCTGAGAAATCAGTGTATATCAGTGGGTGGACGACCCACGAAAAGATAACACCTCAATGACCACAATTTACAATAACGGTAAAAGTTGTTTGCGGGGGATTGAATATATATGTGAATGTGCGATTATTAATGTTTGTTTTTGCCAGTTTACATTAAGGATGCTGTTATGATTGTTTAGTTCGCACCTTGGTAAACTTTGTCGGTGTAATGTTGTTAATGTTACAATATATGAAATATGTGTGAGTTTGTAGCTTGATATAAACCACGTGTATAGGCAAAATGTTTACTAACTATACTTATCGGTTTTCGATGAGAGGCTCGCTTAAGGAATATATATCTTAAATTATAAAAAAAATCAGTAGTGTGCTATGTATGACATATTCTTATTGTCCTAATTTCATGCCATACAATTTATGCTCACTTAGATAGTATAGACTGTTCATAAAATTAAATCACACATATGTATAGACTGTCTCAACATATTGCAGTTCTTAACTTCTTGTATACATGTCTTGCTGTTTGTTATAGCTAAGTGGTGAGATACTGCATGCTTCTCTTTGTTGATGGAACAGTTGTTCTTTTGCATAGCATCGCGATATTTTTCATCTATGCCGCATTGTATTCCTGGTGTTAACCCAAAAGTCAAAATTTATTACAAAGGCCATTTTAAATAGTTTCTAAAATGTGTTTTCCATTGTTGAGTAAATTGATTTATTTAGCAAAACAATTACAGTAATATTTCACTCTTTGCTAAACTTATCGGAGCACTTATTTTAAATACCATACTAAATGCAAAGCGTTTAATATTTTTTATATTATTAAAGCTTACATTGATAGTATGTTGTATAAATATTGTCAAACAGAAGTCGACACATCAATAGATGTAAATGTTATTATTGTATTATTTAAATCCTGTTGTATACAAAACGTTTATACTTTTGTACATAAATGTACTGCTTTCATGTTGTTTCTCTGAAATGAAAGTAATCAAAAGATGAGCATACATTTAAAGCAATAATGCTTACAATAAAATGTAATTGTACTGCTTTTACTTCTCTGTTATGAAAGTTATGTAAAATTGTATATACAAATTAGGTAATAATGCTTAAGTATACTAGATTACTCAATCTTAATTGAATTGCTATTAGTTTTTCTGTTATGAAAATGGTGTAAAATTGTATATACTTATTAATAATGCTTAAGCAAAATATATTACTTAAACTTAACTAAAGAATACACATATAAACGTTTCAAAAGTATAATGAATTTACACAAATTTCTAAAATTAATTTTGAAAGCCGACGATACCAAATATTAATGTCTTATATTTAGGGCAATTTATCTTGCACTGTTTCTACACTATAAATGTTATATACCACACTTTTTTGTCATTTTTTATATTTTGTTCTGTTTACTTATGTATGTTTGCCATGCTGTGTGTTAAGCATATGAAGGTTTTACGAACTTTAGCACATGTTTATTGCTACATCGTTGGTGTTTATAGTTTTCTTGTACTAGTGGTTTTATTGTGTAGTATTAACAATTATGAATAATTTAAATGGTATCTCATATAATTGCAGAGGCTTACATGACAACCAGAAAAGATCCGATGCTTTTATTTTTTTAAAAGAAACAAATGCACATATATTTTGTTTACAAGATTTGCACTTCACATCAGACATGGAGAAACATTTATATTCAATGTGGAATGCAGAAGCCTTTTTCAGTTTTTCGAAATCTAACTCGCGAGGGGTTGGGATTCTATTTTCAAAAGGATTAGATGTGAAGGTCAACCAATTTTTTTGTTCAGATGAGAATGGTTACTATATTATCTTAAACCTTTATTTACATGGGAAACAGTTTACTCTTATTAATGTGTATGGACCAAATAATGATAGCCCCGCTTTCTATCAAAACATATTTTCACTTATTGAAAATATTGGGAACGAATCATTTATATGGTGCGGTGATTTTAATTTAGTGTTAAATACAAATCTTGATCATTGTAATTACAAATCAAATAATAATAATGTCAAAGCAAGAAACACGTTAATAAACTTTATCACTGATAAAAAGCTACATGATCCGTTTAGAGAAATACATGGGGAACGCAAGCAATTCTCCTGGCGTAGAGCGAATCCTTTGCAACAGGCAAGGCTTGATTTTTTTTTGGTTACACATGATTTCTTACCCCATATCAGAGATTGTAAAATTGGAATTAGTTATCGTTCTGACCATTCAGTTATCAATTTAGCTTTGGACTTTGAAAATATTCCACGTGGTAAAGGGCTTTGGAAATTTAACGACTCTCTTTTTTAGACAAAGACTATCTTACTTACATAAATGATAAAATAGAACAAATTAAAATACCATATGCTTTACCAGTGTAAAATTTCGAAAATATTTCATCAGTATGTAATTTTAATGAAGAATTTCAAATTAACGATCAGCTTTTCTTAGAAACACTTTTGATGGAAATCAGAGGCTCTACAATTTCATATTCATCAAAAAAAAGATATGTCAAATTAATAGCGAACAGGAGTTAATTAAACAAATTAAAGCTATCGAGAATAATTTGAATCGGGATAATGAAATGTTATTAATAAATCTCCAAAATGAACTACAATTAATAAGAGAAGAAAAAAACTAAAGGAAATGTAATTCGTTCTAGAGCTGATTGGATAGAAAATGGAGAAAAACCAACATTTTTTTTGCAATTTAGAAAAGTACAATTATACTAACAAAACAATACCATTCTTAGAAACGCCTGATGGTAATATCATATATGAACAATCAAAAATTCTAAAAGAAGCAGAATTATTTTATAGGAACTTATACATTGATGCAACAGAAATAAAAGATATTGACATTGAAAGCTTTTTAGAGAATGCTTATACTAATACGTTAAGTCCTGAACAATCTTTATCTTTGGAAGGTCTTCTATTATTTCAAGAGGTTTCTAACACTATAAAAAATATATGAAAAATGACAAAAGTCCCGGTTCTGATGGATTAACTTCTAATTTTTTCAAAGGTTTTTGTAGTAAGAGCCTTGAACTTTTCGTTTACAAAAGTAGAACTGTCTATTACACATAAGCAAGGAATTATCACGTGTATTCCGAAAGTAAACAGACCAAAACAGTTTTTAAAAAATAGGAGACCAATCACTTTGTTAAATATTTTTTATAAATTAGCCTCTGGTGCTATTGCTGCAAGACTAAAGACAGTTTTAGATCATCTGATAAACAAAGATCAAACAGGGTTTGTTAAGGGTAGATTTAAAGGAGAAAACATTCGTGTCGTATATGATATTATGAATTTTACCGAAAAACATAATATACCTGGACTATTAATGATGATAGACTTTGAAAAAGCATTTGACTCTCTATCTTTTGATTTTATTTATAAAACGCTAACTTTTTTTAAGTTTGGTCCCAGTTTCATTAAATGGATATCACTTTTTTATCATAATACTTCTACTGCTGTGCAGTTGAATGGTTTTCTTTCCGAATTCTTTAACATCGTGGCTGCAGACAGGGGGATCCGATAAGTCCATACTTATTTATTTTATGTGCTGAAATTTTACCAATTAAAATAAGAAATAACAGGAATAGCAAAGGCATCTGTATTAATGGCATATAAAATAAAATTTCACAATTCGCAGATGATACAACACTACTGCTAGATGGAAGTGAGGACACAGTTAATAAAACCCTCGATATCCTTTATCACTTCTCTCAATTTTCAGGTTAAAAAATTAATTTCGAGAAAACCCATGTTATTTGGATAGGTTCCTTAAAATATAGCACCCGTTCGATAAAAACGAAATGGAAGTTGGGTGGGGAAACAATAATTTTAAACTACTGGGCATACAGTTTCATATTGACTTGGAAAAAATGGTTCTATAAATTTTAATGATAAAATACAAAGCATTGCAAATTGCATCAAATTTTGGAACAGAAGAGCGCTAACGCCAATTGGTAGAATAACAGTTGTCAAATCTCTTTTATTACCGCTGCTAACAAATTTATTTTCTACATTACCAACACCAAGTCAACAAATATTAAATAAAATAAATAGCATGTTTTATGAATTTGTTTGGCAAGGTCAGCCAAGAATAAAAAGTAAAGTACTTATTAAAGATTATGACAATGGGGGTTTAAAAATGGTTAATGTCTTTTCGTATGTTAAAAAGTTAAGAATTCTATGGTTAAACAGACTTATTACATGTTATAGTAGTACATGCTATGGATTTGCACTTAAAAATATACTTGTATTAGAAAAATAGTTAACTTCGGTAAAAATTATATTGAGTTATGTGTAAGACAAATGTTTAATCCTTTTTGGAAAGACGTATTAGAATCTTTTGCAGATTTTATCGACCATTTTCCAATAGACAATATCACAATATTTCAAGAACTTCCATTATACTTTAACCATAAGTTTTCAATTGGACACGGACATTTTTATGTTCCTAGTTTGTATAATAAAGGAAAACGATTTGTTTAAGATATCATGAAATACAATGGAACATTTTTAACTAGCATGGAAGTTGAACAAAAACTAGGCGCTAGTTTGAACTTTCTACAATTTGAAGGAATACTACAAGCAATTAAAAAATACTTAGGATTGCTAAAACTTGATAAAATCTCAACAAAGAATAATGATTATTGTTTCCCAATCATCCCGGGATATATTAAGCCTATATTATTGCAAAACAAAAATAACTCACTTATATATAACATATTAATACACAACAATGAAATTCCAACAGGCCAAGTAAAATGGAACAGCCTTTTCAGTATTGAAAGCTTAGAATGGAAAACCTTTATGCATGGGTATTTAAAACCACAAAAGATTCATACAACCAATGGTTCCAAGTGAGACTGACTCACAACATACTAGCCACAAATCATTTGTTAAAAAAAATAAAAATAAGTGACTCAGACAAATCTACTTTCTGTAAAACAGAAACAGAGACTCTCGTCCATTTATTTTGGAGTTGTAATGTCATACAAATGTTTCTACATCACATCACATCTGCTATTAAAAACATTGATAACAATTTTAGTTTTAAATGTAAAACATTTATACTGGGATCAGTTGGTAACCAATCTGAAAAGTATAACGTTTTATGTCTCGAAATAACGCTTTATTTATAACTGTAGACGCAGAATGGTAACCCCTACAATTCATGGTCTCCGAAGTAGCTGAAAAATAGCCTCTGCAGTTATACAAAACACGCCTTTAGCAAATAGTTATAAAAGTTCGTGGGAATTGGTCGAATCTAATACTAATACTAATACTGTAATACTAATTTAGCTTCATAATTATTAGTATTTGTGTGTTGTATTTTTATAGCATTGGCTTACATTATTGTAACATGACTGATTGTACTTTAAAGTCTCTAAAACGCTCTAAATCAACGAAACTTTCGTTAAGTGTTTCGTAAAATAAAGTTAACACCTTAACAATCAGTGTTCCTTATAGCAATAGCCAAAATTTCAACGCTAGATGTGGTATGATTACATAGATTTGTGTAGATACAAAATGCTCGTTTTTATTTATTTGTGGCCACAATTAATTCCCGCGAAAATATCTATTCATACAACACACGAACACCATTTTAGTGTTCATGTGTCGTATGAATAGATATGCAAAAAATAATAAAAACGAGCATTTTGTATCTACAAACATCTATTTTACCAGATCACATCTGGCGTTGAAATTTCGACAATTGCCATAAGGAACACTGATTTTTAATTGGTTAAGTTTATTTTACGAACAATTGTACGAAATTATCGTTAATTATGAATAGTAATGTTACTTTAATTCAATTTATTTCTATTCCAGCGATGTTTGTTTTTAACTGTACAATGCATATTGGCGAATAAATAAATAAATGGGAAAAAAATCAAATCTATTATTAAACAGGGCTTTTTTTCCTTCTTAGAGAATGTCCGTGAATGGTCATTTCACAATTTTGATACGGGCATGTCGCAAATCTAGCAAAGCCAGATAACAAAAACGACCATTTTAAACTGTGAAAATCGTACTTCCTATGGCTTAAAACTGTCATAAACGGCCATTTCACGATTAAAGCCGGTATATACGATTTTTATATGTGTTAAATTGTAATATATTGATACAAATATGTTATCATAACACTCAATATACAAGAAAAATGATACATTTAAGACGAATTAATACGAAGATAATTCGTAAATATTTTCCTACAATAACCGATGCATTAGTCTTTTTAGTAAGTGTTCGTGTGTCGTATGAATCGATATCGCTGCAGGAATTTAAACTGAACCGTTAAACTAAATTTAGATTCACATCGTACATGCATTATATACATGCTGGCGAATTCGGCTGTACAGCCTTTTTCGATTTCAGAATTAAATATATGGCTTATTTCGCTTTTTTCGACACATGTTCTTCTTAACTTTTATTTTAGTTTAGATTGAAATATATGTATAATACGTTTTTTAAACATTTTATAATAATTAATAAATATTTGACAAGATCGTATATACCCGCTTTAAAAATTACCATTTGATATTATATTTTACATGTGCGAGACACGATATTGACAGTGGTGAGTCTTTTCTATTGTTTGAGATAGAGTTTACCAGTAAGAATAGTGTTGATCTTAATATAAGTGGTTGTTAAAAAAAAGTGTCCAGACAATGAAAATATTATTTAAACCTATTATTGAAATACATTTTATTGTGATGCAAGAATTAATCGTGCTTTTACTATACTAATTCTTAACAAACTGAACTTTATAATTTTTTAAAGTTCGCCACGCGTTATTTCCACAATTTTCAGAAGTTCGCGACTTATTTTATCACAATTTTTAAAAGGTCGCAACTCATTTTTTCCACAAAATTAAGGGACAAGGGCCGCTTCACAAAATCAGAAAAAAGCTCTGTAAACTCTCTCATTGTTCAATGACTATGTATTAAGTCAAATTGGTATAACTGTCTGAGGCCCATATAGTTCAAGTTCGCTCAACGGAATGTAACTCATACCGTTCTTTTTCTATTATTTATTTAAACACTACTTCCAACGTGGGCTCACAGTCGTCTATTTAAAACAGTCTGTCAAAAAGATGAATAATACTAGTATATAACAATGTTTTTGTATTTTTCTATTGTATGACTAGATTCATATTACTAGTACAAAGGCATAACGTCCACTTCTGGCGATAGCGCTGACGTCAGCATAGTACATGCCTCCGCACCACATCGACAGGCGACTTTAAGGAACTCTCTCTGAAAAGGAACACATTAATCATGAGAACGGTAGCGTTTACGTTCATGCTGAGTTACCTGCCTTTCCTGATCTCGTCACGCTGAGACATGTAGACAAAGACATTCCGTCAAAATTACAGGCGAACTTGAAGATCGTGTACCACTTGTTCTTGAAGAGCTATTTCCTGAACAGCGTCTCTCGTCCGTTCATTTACATCGTCATGAACGAGCAGTTCAGATCGAAGTTACTCAAGCTGATATGCAGATGGCGACGACGGTTATAACAACCATCTTAAAGAAATATGTGCACAGTTTGGGTCTAGAGGAACATATTTATTTATTAAAGGGAATTGTAATATCGTGAATATTATTGTTGAATAATCTAACAATTCTTGTTCTCTGTTATTGCATAATATTACGAGTGAATATTTATAATGCAGGTTTGCGTACAAATTGTATTGCATTTGTATAAGATATTTATTTTTATCCAAAAGTTATATTATCCGCCAAAGATAAAACTTTTCTCAAGTAATGTTTTTCAATATCAACCACTTATCAACAAACAAAACCACGTCAAATACCAATTTACAGCAAACGGAAATTTCCCTTGACATTTACTATAAACCTTCTTTACTTTTTGTTTTATTTTCCCACTCATGTATGCATTATCTTTTGTAATTTTGCTTAACAATTGATTTTATATTTTTATAACTTGTAACGTTCAAAAACAATGATTTGCAACATATAAATAACAGTCAATTAATGTTAACAATAAACAAGATACGGTGTGTATCAACAATATATTTAGTTATGAAAAGAAATCTAAACAAAAATACGGAGGGTGCATAATAAATAATGCATTTGAGTATTGTATCAAAATTGGATAAACATGTCATCCGTAGTATAAGAACATACAATAGTATTTAATTATTGTTTAACAAATATTGAATGCTTAAATGTTTTTGCGCGTTTCATATTTTAGAACTTCACAACAATACTTGTGTTCGGGTCAGTATTAGTCCGTCTAATGTTGTATTTCTTTTTTAGGTACATTTTTCACTATAACCTGTTGCATCTTAATTAAAATCAAAGTACTGAAAGTACTGGTTTGACGATGCTTTTGAAGAGGATGGATATATAGAGGATATTTGTTGGATAGGGTGGAATACTGATTTTCCCAGAAAAACAGCGAAAAATATCGATATTTTCACTGTTATTTTTCACTGTTTACAACAGTGAAATACCAGTTTATTTCACTGATATTTCTGTATAAATCACCGGAAAGCATGAAATAAATAAGCATCCATTTAAGTTAATCTACATCACCCAATTGTGTAATTTTATTGCTTGTCATTTATCCACAGGTGAAATAGTTAATGGTTGTGGTGCAATCATTTTCGTTCTTGGACACTGCACTCCCTTCAATGAGATTTATTTACCTAAATATCTCATATTTGAACTTACAATTCTTTTGGGAGTAATGGTACATACAACTGGATAAAACAGCAACAATATGCTAACCCATTATTTTTCGAGGAACATAATTGAGAATTCCTGTGCTAGCCCCCAATCACAGTATGTTGGGGTATAATAATAGTCAAAATTTGTTTTTCTTCTCAAAAGATTGTCGTAGATTAGACGTTGAGGAATATATCATCCAAGACTACAACTTTTAGAAAGCCATTTTTTTCATTTATTTTTATTGATAAACAAGGTTTTGTAACAATCTATACTATACATAGATAGCTTTAACAGCACAATGTGGCTCACCTGAAACTGATTGTTTCCTAGTGGTGTTATTTAATTTTTCATGAAGATCTAGAAAAAAAGGCATTGTGAGTATGAACAAACTATTTGCGTCTATCCGATCTAGTTGAGCCTTGTTACCGAGTTCCTACTTTTATTTATTTGAACATTGTGATCAACTGCCATGAAGATCAGGTAAAACATGTAAGTGTTAACATAGATTTTAATGATTTTAGTTATTGATCAAATACTTGGAAGCACATCACCCAATTTGGAACGTGACCTGTTAATCACTGAGACTAGACCTTGTGACCTAAATGTTTAATATGCTACTTTCAAGATTGACTTTGAAATCATTTAAAATAATGTTTGAACCAATTTACAAGTGGATCAAAGAGAGAATGTGACCACTAAAGTAATAACAGACCTTTTCTTATATTTGACTTAGTGCCCTAATTTTTGATAGAATATGAAACCCAAAAATGACATAGAGGTGACTAGTTTCATAAGAATCTGGCCAAGAGGTGACACCCAAATGTAAACATTGTAAAATTATATCTTATGTGTTCACAATAAACTTTGGATAAAATACAACAGACAAAGAGTTATAACAAAAGCTCACCTTGTCACATCAAAACAAGTGAGCAAAATAACCAAAACTATGACATCATATAATTGCTCAGTTACTTCCAAAAACAATAAAATGTTACTTCTGAATTAAATACAATACCTTCCCTTTCTTACTACAGGCTGTTCTTAAACAAGAAAGCCCTGTATCGCTCACCCAAAACTCCTTCTATAGTGTCAAAAAGTTGTAACCTAGCTTTAGCCTGCACATGACCAACTTGCAAATTCAGCTTTTGATTTGATTAAGATGGACATTGTAAGCAATTTTCATGAAAATCAGGAAGATAATGTGACCTGTAGAAAGGTAAAGGAAGTTTTCTATATTTTGACCTAATGACCTAGTTTTTGACAAACCACCAACTTTCAAACTGAAACTTTATTTCATCGAGATAACATTCTGTCCAATTTTCATGAAGATCTGGAAGAAAATGTGACCTCTGGAGTGTTCACTAACCTTTTCTGTTATTTGGTTTGTTGACCAAGTTTGGACCACATATGACCTACTTTCAAATTTAACCTAGAATTGACCGAGATGAACATCTACGAACATAAGACAAACAAGGGCTGTTTGTAAAACATGCATGCCCCCATATGGGCTGTCAGTTCCAGTGGTAGCCATTGTGTGAATTCATTTTTTTGTCACTGTGACCTTGACCTTTGACCTAGTGACCTGAAAATCAAAAGGGATCATCTGTCAGTCTTGATCAATTTACCTATGAAGTTTCATAATCCTAGGCCTTACTATTCTTGAGTTATCATCAGGAAACCTTTTTACTGTTATGAGTCACTGTGACCTTGACCTTTGACCAAGTGACCTAAAAATCAATAAGGGTTATATACCAGTCATGATCAATGTACCTATGAAGTTTAATGGTCCTAGGCGTAAGCATTTTTGAGTTATCATCCGGATACTATTTTACTGTTTTGAGTCACTTTGACCTTGACATTTGACCTAGTGACCTAAACATCAATAGGGGTGATCTGCAAGTCATGATCAATGAACCTATGAAGTTTCATGATCCTAGACGTAAGCATTCTTGAGTTATCATCCGGAAATCATTAAACTGTTTTGACTCACTTTGACCTTGACCTTTGACCTAATGACCTGAACATCAATAGGGGTCATATGCCAGTCATGATCAATGTACCTATGTAGTTTCATGATCCTAGGCCTAAGCATTCTAGTCACTGTGACCTTACCCTTTTATCTAGTGACCTGAAAATCAATAGGGTTCATCTGCCAGTCATGATCAATGTACCTATGAAGTTTCATGATCCTAGGCCTAAGCGTTCTTGAGTTATTATCCGGAAACCATCTGGTGGACGGACTGACTGACGGACTGACCGACATGTGCTAAACAATTTACCCCAAAAAAGCCAAATAAGAAATGCAGCATAACACATTATAAAAGTAAAAGACATCTGTGCAATGATATCTTTTCTTCAAATGGTAAGATGAACAAACAAGAGGGCCTGAAAGGCCCAAACTCGTTCACCTGAGATAACAAGATATTATTGGGACGAATATTGGGACCAAAATTCATTAAGATCGGAAAATAAATATGACCTCTCGAATGTTAACAATGTTTTACTATAGCAATATAAGGAAAAATGCCCCACCCCCTGGTAGCCATGTTTTTCAACCAATTGTAACCATTTTTTAACTGATCCAAGATATCATTGAGACTTATATTCTGGCCAAATTGTATGAAGATTGGAATATAAACGTGGCATCCACAGAGTTAACAAGGCAAATGTTGACGGCTCACGACGGCCATAAAGCGATCACAAAAGCTCACCATGAGCACGTTGTGTGATTACACTCAATGCGTTCAAATTTTTCTCACAGGCTTTGCCTTTGACCTTTATGGTATGGATGGCTTTGTTATTATTTATTGCTATCATGTACCTGAAATATTGTGTGTATGTTTACAATACACAAAGCATATGACATAAATAGACTAATTGAGCTTATAATAATCTGATTACTATAGCCAGGTCAATTAAGGACTTAAAAAACATTTTTGTTGTCCTGATTTCATCAAGACTTGATATATTTATGCACATAGAGTTTCAAAATATAGGGATAATCCACAAATAAAAAGAAGTTTTGATCTGTGTTGTGCAGGCTCTTTTTCCATGACTGTCAAAGTGAAATTTCCATGTGAAAAGGATGTCAATTTTTTCATTCAACCATTGTGTATAAAGAACGGTTCTGCATATAATTTGCCATTTTGATAGGAGATGACCAGGGTGACAGAGAAAAGGGATATGCATTTGAGATCAGGTCAGGACTCCATATAAAAGTGGTTATATTTAAAAATGTTTAATTACCACATGACCACGGACTCTAGATCTCCGTGACATGACTAAGGTTCTAAATTAATCTAGTTTGAACATTTTAACTATATCTTTTAAAAACAATTAAAAATAATATTTGATGTACAAATTTAATCTACCAATGTGTACATATACTACTTAACATATATTTGACTGTATTGAATGTAGGAACTATATATCCATTAGAACAAGAGGGCCAAGATGGTCCTAGTTCGCTCACCTGAGAGGAGTCGGTTCATTCAATCTTTACCAAACGTCAAACTTGACCTAGATATTGTCCCGACAAACATCCTGGTCAAGTTTCATCATTATTGAACCAAAACTCTGGCGTAGAGTGTTTTTGTTTTGTGAAAATCGACCTGGTGACCTATATTTTGAGTTGACCCCCCTTACCAAACATCAAACTTTGCTTACAAAAATAAATATTATGACCACGATTCATAAAATCTGAAACAAAATTGTGACCTATAGAGTGTTTACAAGGATTTTGTATAATATAATGAAAATTTGGACAATCTTAGGGCAATAATTATGGCATTAATAAAGTGATATATATAAAACCAATCTTTTTACCAAGTTTCATGATGATTGGGCAAAAGATGTGACTTTTAGAGTGTTCAAACGCTGTTTTTACTATGTATAAATATAAGAAAACTGCCCCCCTCCCCGGCAGCCATGTTATTCAACTGACCAGAACCATTTTTGAACTCAACTCTCATATCAAGGAAACAAATGTTCTGACCAAATTTCATGACAAGAGCACTGCATAACGGGTGCCACGCTCGGCTGCGAAAGCTTGCCAGAATTTATTTTTTTTAGAGGTCACAGTGACCTCGACCTTTGACCTAGTGACCCAACAAGAGATGTGCTTGTCAGAAACACAATGCCCCCTACTGCGCCGCATTGAAATAAAATTTCTTTTTATCATATGGCAGGTCTAGAAATCATCTCCCTTTAAAGGTTATTACTTCCCTTGAATTTTGTCCAATCCAACCGGGGGGAGGGGGAGGGTCTTACAGTCAATTATGACCATGTCAGACATCACTGACAACCAAGGCCTGTGGTTTAAAAGAGATCATAGCCAGAATTTTTTTTCTTTTTCATAAAACTTTATTCATGACGTACCCTGGGGTGTAGATTGCCCCAGGTATCCGCTCAAAGAACTAAATGTGAAATAACAAATATATGGTGACTTATGATAATATTTAACAAGATTAACAAAGTTATAAGAAACAAAATCATATTTTTCACAATTTACAAACAGTCTTTTGCACGTCTGCACGTTTAATTAATATTGCAGTCTTTGTTCACGTCTGCACGTTTATATGATGTTATTGTAAAATTTATATGATGTTATTGTAAAACAGAACACAATGATAGCTTTAAAAAATAAAAGTCACCATCTTAAATTTAAGCGGGTCTTTATTAGTATTATGTATTGAGTTTATGTCCTTGATTATAAAACGAGTAATGTATCCACACTTCCTTAATAATTGTAAAGAATAACGAAAAGAAACATATAAGGTTGTATATTTAAATGAAAAAACTATAATGAAATAAAATGTGGTTCCCAGCGAACCACCTCAGGTCATGCACGGGCACTTCCCGCGATTATCCGCCAGGATCATGATATATAGTCAACAGCTGCCCTGGATGATGGAGTTGAGGCACGTGACAGCCTTCGGTATAACTACTCACCCACCTCAACCCCACCATCCAGATAAGCCTGTACAAGTGTGAAAAAGCATGGATAATATGAAATATATTTTTTGAAATGAAACTCAATACGCAAGAAAGAAAGGTTAGTACAGTGTTCCTATGGCCTACATGAGTGAAAATGAGGCAATGGTATAGCGTATATACATAGTGATGAAACATGAGTGATAATGAAATTCAATGAATGAAATGAGATGAGCCCAAGACCGGGTTACACAGTATATGAAATTATTATTGAAATGATTCATAGGAACATTGATGATAACAGTGATGATACATATATAAATACATCAACACAAAAACTCATCACACAAATGACACAAAACACAAAACACTGAATCACTTTGTTGTTCTCTCTCTCTCTGACCCAGGATGACAACCCGAGCACCGGCTCCCCACATCCTCGCTGCTGTCATCCTGAAATCAGAGAGAAAACACAACAGCAGAAAACAAGTAAAATGTTATAAAAATGTTAAGTAATTTTGGTAATCAAGTTCTTTATGAAAAACAATATTTTCATTTGTTGTGTGACATAATCCACCCCAATATAAATAAAAAAAATCATGTGTTAAGCGATGAAAATCTAAATGTAATTCCAAATTTTATTCTATTTATAAATTTAATAATTAAGTCTAAGGGTGATAATAATATTTTTTCAAGTTTGACGAAATTCCTACATGTCCAAATAATATGTCTTGATTCTGACAAAAATATTAAATATACATATTTTAATTCAGTACTTCCAACATTTTTTACATCAAAAAACTGGAACCATTTAGGATTAATATTAATGTTTTCAATCGTAAGTATATCAATTAAATATAAAAAAGTTTTGTTTAAAGGGGAGGTAAACAAACAATCTATAAATAAATGTTGGACAGTTTCGCCACAATTACAAAAAGTACATTTCTTTTTTGCTTGGTGAAACTTTTTATCATATAAATATTTATTTACATACACAACAGAATGCTTTAACCTAAAACAAGTATTCCTACACACAGGATCAACTGCCATGGAAATTATATTTCTAAATGTAATTTTAAAATCAATTAATGGATATTCTTTATTACATTTTGGAATATATTCATTATTTGGATTTATTAAAATGCATATATTTCTTTTACAGACCACTGTTTAGAATTTTTAGTTTGAACATCCTTTATAAATTTACGAAATACCCTTAAACATTCAACATAAAAAGAAGGAATAAATTCACTGTGGGGTTCACTGTTACTATGTAATGAAGGATTAAATTTTCTAAGTTGCATACCTATCCAATACCTTGTAAAATATACCCAAGGAGATTTATAATCATTTAACAGTTTAAATAAGTGTGATAAATAAAATGCATTATTTCTTTGTTGAACATTAGGTACCCGAAGGCCACCTAAAGTGAAGTCTAAAAATAATGTTTTTCGAGCTATTGGTTTGTAAACACTGCCCCATATAAACAACTTTTTTGTATCATATTAATATAGTGACTCGGAATTGTTTGACATTGAACAAAATAAAGAATTTTTAATAGCACATATGTATTTAAAACAGAACTTTTACCTTTAAAAGATTTACATTTATTAGACCACAAATTTAATGTATTTGAGAAATTAATAAACGATTCATTGAACATATCATCATCAGTTAAATCATAGCCAAATTTATCATAATTATTAAAAAAATTATCATTAAAGGATGCATCTACTTGCTCTTCTGTATACAGTTCAAATGTTTTAAATGAATTTAAAATGTCATCAGTTGATTTTTTATCAACTCCACCATCAATAATATGGTGTATAATTTTGTTATTATCATTTTTAAATTCCTTGTTATGATAAAATTTACTAGAGTTTTCATTATTATTTAAAATGTGTATTTTACTTCTTATATATGCCCCTTTATATAAATTGACTTGAAGTTTATTTAATTTATCTTTAATATCGATTTTTTCCGAAATATCAATACAATGTTTATATTGTTTTACTAGTTTTTTGATTTCATCAAAAGATTTTTTATTTTTAGACTTGCTATAATCAATACAGAAGTCTTTAATTTGTGTTTTAAAATGTCCCACCACTCTAAAGTTATATTTTCATAATTTTAAAATTATATTCAAAAGCAGAGACAAACATTTCCAGTATTATTTACCAATGTTTATGCTATAAGTTGTATTATTATTTTCCAAATTTATAGTTAAACTAACAAAAGCATGATCTGAAAATGGACATGGAATAATATCTACGTTTTAACATTGTTCAATAAGTGACTTTTCAATATAAATTCTGTCTAAACGACATGCAATAGATTCTGTTAAACATTTCCTACTCCAAGTTGTTATTACTTTATCTGGATTAAGATGTCTATAAATATCTGTTATTTTCAATGTTTCAACTATTTGTTTGAAAACTTTACAATCTTTTATTGTATCAATAAATGTACCTCCTATTTTATCTAAGAGTGGGTTTAAAATGAAGTTAAAGTCTCCTAACATAATTAATTTGTTTGATGACACTAATAAATGTTTTATTGATTCAAAAAATTTATTTCTGTCACCTGGTTTATTCGGTGCATAAATATTACAAATTTTAAAATAATCATTTAAGTATTGTATATCTAAGGAAATGAAACGACCATCAAAATCAATTTGAAATTTAGAACATTTAATATTCTTATCATTTACGATTATACAACATCCGCAAGAAAGGTTATTAGAAAAATTCCATACATAAAAGTATTCTTTTGATATTAAATTTTCTATTTGTTTCGACATTTTGTAATCATCTACATGCGTTTCTTGTATGCATAATATATTTATTTTATTAATTAAAATGTAATCTTTAATGAAGGTTTGTTTTTTTGTATATCGAAATCCGTTTATATTTATAGTTTCTATTTTTAACTCCATGTTCTAGTTTATAACTCAGGTTGTAGTTAAAAGAAAAAATGGCGACGTCCATGATTTTGTGTTAGGATAGACAAGAAATATCTTTAAAAAAGATAAACGGCGTTGATTGTGGTTGGAGTTTATGGAAAATAAAGATTTAAATGAATGAGATCAAGGATAGCCAATATCTTTTTCTGTGCAGTTTTTAGCTGCATCAAACGCAATACGGGATGTTACGCGGAGTTTTCGCGGCTTATTTTACATTATTACATATTGCTGGTCATAAACCTATAGATACAAAACAGAAAACCAAAGTCAACCGACCACACGCGAAGTCGCCGTACATATTTTAAATATGTATACGCGCGTTCTTCGTACAAACCTGTTTGAGTGGTTTATCGGGCATTGCTACGTGTATTTGATTCGATTTTTAACAGTATCGAGAATCATCGCGCTCATACTTAATACATTATTTAGTCAATATGATGCAATAATACATCAGTAAATATGATGGAATAATTCTTGTTAATTAATTTAAAATAATATTTATCATAGTATTGTTGAAAACACATTAAGAATCTATTATTGACATGCCATAAAATAATGTCGCTGGATATCTTCATTTAACATCTTTCTGGTCTAAAGAAAATTCCAGTTCACCTAGAACACGCTATAGCGTCTTTATTATATAACGATTATGTTACTGACCGCGAACTCCGATCAGCACATAAGGTCTGACCTGTATATAAACTCTGACATTCAAACACACTAACCGCGAACTGACCCCTTATACCTCGCGGGTTGAAGTGCAATGCATTAAAGTGAGGCATCGCTTCCACTGCTCTTTATACATTTACATATAACATGTTGACAGGAATATGGAAGTCAGTACTAAATATGAGAACATGGCCTTTAAGTACACAACGTTCTCGCGCTGGGAAATCCTCAGAAAATAAAAGGTGCACGCACAGACTGTATTGATGTCGAGATTGAGTGTAAAACTGTTCTATCTATTAAGCCTTTTTGTTAGAGATAAAACTGTTTCATGCTGAACACGCAGTAAAACAGTTTTACAAAGACGCGGACATGTTTCCAATGTTCTAGTGGTTTTATCAAATCAGCCAATGCAGTCAATGAAGTGTATTCATCTGTACTTGGCCGCGGGAAGTTTTATTTGAATTCTATTGGACGCTAACAAAGGTCACGTAAGGTGAAAAGCTGGCGTATACAGCTAACGCCGAAAAACCCGATAATAGTGTTTAAAAGATTTAAACCAGGTAGAAAAGAGACTAGGCCAACGATTTTGTAAACTCGCTGTAATGAACATACTACGTACCGAAGTAATGTTGGAAAAAGATAGATGCGCTGACATTAATCCCGAGGATATTGGAAACGGATTAAAGATATATTGTTGCTGAGTATTGTGTTTAAAAAAAGGTGTTTTATAATATATATGGATTGAGTATACATAACGGTGAAAAGTTTTTACACACACTGGCATATGAACGTTCTTTATACGTTTATATAAAATAAAAAATGCATTTATGTTATATAAGATTTTAAAGTAATTGTTTTTAATTGCATTTATACACATACTATTTACATAGATTTTATTTACACATATGCTGTATTTTACTACAAAAAGTATACTATATACACTGTGAAGACATGAAATGTTAAATATGCTAATATATCGGACACACAGATTGTCTGTGTGCTCGGTATATAAGCCAACATTATATTTTAAGACATAACATATAATGATAAATATACATACAATTGAACTATTTAGACTAGGTAATATTAAACATTGATTGTTAACAGTAATTGGTATTTGTAAAAAGGGGTTTATTAAAATGTTATTATATTTTGTAAAAAGGGAGTTTATTCAGCAGGGGTCATAACAAGATCTTGGTAATCTAAATCAATCACTAGTAGGTGTTCTTCCAAATCATCTGGGTCTATATCTAAAACTTTGAACTTGTTCTTAGGCATAGGGGTCATGTCTTCATTGCTATCTGCTTTCCTCCCTCTTTTTGAGCCCCTTACCTCTGTTTCAACTTCCATTTCTTGTATCTTCTCTCCATTTTTCTTTCTTCCCTGGTGTTCTCCTTTCTTCTTACTCCACACCGTCTCAAAGCCTTCGTCATCAATCTTCTTCTGTTCTGGTTGGTCTGTATGCTCTTCTGTTTCCTTTCGTTTCTCACCATCTGTCTGTTTCTCTCCGTCTGTCTTTTTCTCTGGTGTTGTGTCCTTGTTGTTTTCTGAAACACTTTCTTTTTATTTAAAAATGGCATTGATATTTTGGGGGCAAGTGTTGCGGACGTGCCCAACCTCTTGGCAATAGAGGCAAAGGGGCTGCCGTCCCCTCATGGTAATCAAGGCCCTTGTGCCACACTCAAATTGAATTATGTGTGGAATGGACTCCTGCTGAACTCTGTCACACTCCACCGTGACCACACGCACCCAAGAGTGGGTACTAAAATCTCCTATTTTCAAAGAATCATATTCGACCGACATAACAGTTCCAAACTTTTTAAAAATATCAGCTATGACCTTGTCGTTAACGAATGCTGGCAGCCAATGAATTCTACACGATACAATTTGCTTTCCATACTTTACAAATCTGTATTGTACTCCTTGGTGAGACATAGATGATTGCATTCGTAATCTATTCAAAAACGAGATACACTTATCTTTTGTATTGAAGGTCACATCGTACTGTGAAGATCTCGGAGGTCCAGATGCCAGCCATTTGATATCAGTATCAGACACGCAAATCTTCATTAAAACGTTTACAACTCCCTGCATACTGCATCCTCGTTTCCATTGTGCTTTCACTTTCCTCTCCATCGACTCCGTCCGTAAAGAATCTCCTGTCAACGCTGGCATATGCAATACCGTCATCATTTTTTTATTATACTTTAATCTATGGAGAATAATAGCAAGAGTTTTTTCTTTTTCATAATAATAGCAAGAGTTTTTTTCTTTTTCATAATAATAGCAAGAGTTGATCATGTATCTATGGACATAAGTCCACAGGTATGTAATGAACATCAAAGAAATGATAATTATATCATTAAAAAAAAACTTTGACAAATCAATCATTTGGGTTATAAATAATCAAAATAATAAATCTGTACAGTATCTGTGAAAGAACTTCAATTCTTGGTAAGGAAATATATAATATAAGATTTATAATAATATAAATTACTTCCCTTGAAAATAATTGTCTGTAACAAATCTCTATTTTTAGTAGCAAATAATTGAAAGCCACTACTGTGACTGTAGATTCACCCCTCAAAATGTGCAGCTCCATGAGATGCACATGCATGCCAAATATATTAAGTGGCTATGTTCAATATTGAATAATGTTCTACTTTTTAAAGCTTATTACTTCCCTTAAATCTGTATTTTTTACCATAGACCGTAGTGGATGACCTTGACCTTTTACCACAATGTGTTTGTCAGAAACACAATGCCGCCTACTGCGCCGCTTTGATTTATTTAACAAAAGAGGGCCAAGATGGCCCTAGTTCGCTCACCTGAGAGGAGTTTGTTCATTCAATCTTTACCAAATGTCAAACTTGACCTAGATATTGTCCAGACAAACATCCTGGTCAAGTTTCATCATTATTCATTTTCATCTGATCAATGAAGTTTCATGATCCAAGGCGTAAGTATTCTTGAGTTATCATCTGGAAACCATTTTTCTAAGATGAGTCACCTTGACCTTGACAGCCATTGTGTGAATACGTTTTTTGGCACTGTGACCTTTACCTTTGACCTAGTGACCTAATAATCAATAGGGGTCATCTGCGAGTCATGATCAATATACCCATGAAGTTTCATGAACCAAGGCATAAGCCTTCTTGAGTGATCATCCGGAAACCATTTTACTGCTTTAGGTCACCGTGACCTTGACCTTTGACCTAGTGACCTGAAAATCATTAAGGGTCATCTGCGAGTCATGATCAATGTATCTATGAAGTTGTATGATCCTAGGCATAAGCGTTCTTGAGTTATCATCCGGAAACCATTTTACTATTTCGGGTCACCGTGACCTTGACCATTTACCTAGTGACCTGAAAATCAATAGGGGTCATCTACGAGTCATGATTAATGTACCTATGAAGTTTTATGATCCTAGGCCTAAGCGTTCTTGAGTTATCATCAGGAAACCATTTTACTATTTCGGGTCATCGTGACCTTGACCTGTGACCTAGTGACCTGAAAATCAATAGGGGTCATCTACGAGTTATGATCAATGTACCTATAAAGTTTCATGATCCTAGGCCTAAGCGTTCTTGAGTTGTCATCCGGAAACCATTTTACTATTTCGGGTCATCGTGACCTTGACCTTTTACCTAGTGACCTGAAAATCAATAGGGGTTATATGCGAGTCATGATCAATGTATCTATACAGTTTCATGATCCTAGGCATAAGCATTCTTGAGTTATCATCCAGAAACCATTTAACTGCTTTAGGTCACCGTGACCTTGACCTTTGAACTAGTGACCTGAAAATCATTAGGGGTTATCTGCGAGTCATGATCAATTCACCTATGAAGTTTCATGATCCTAGGCATACGCGTTGTTGAATTATCATTCGGAAACCATTTACTATTTCGGGTCACCGTGACCTTGACCTTTGACCTAGTAACATGAAATTCAGTAGGGATCATCTGCGAGTCATGATCAATGTATCTATGAAGTTTCATGATCCTAGGCATAAGCGTTCTTGAGTTATCATCCGGAAACCATTTTACTGTTTCGGGTCACCGGGATCTTGACCTTTGACCTAGTGACCTCAAAAGGGGTCATCTGCGAGTCATGATCAATGTATCTATGAAGTTTCATGATCCTAGTCATAAGCATTCTTGAGTTATCATCCGGAAATCATTTAACTATTTCGGGTCACAGTGACCTTCACCTCTGACCTAGTGACCTGAAAATCAATAAGGTTGATCTGCGAGTCATGATCAATGAACCTATCAAGTTTCATGATCCTAGGCATAAGCGTTCTTGAGTTATCATCCGGAAACCGTTTTACTATTTCGGGTCACCGTGACCTTGACCTTTGACTAAGTGACCTCAAAATCAATAGTGGTCATCTGCGAGTCATGATCAATGTACACATGAAGTTTCATGATCCTAGGCATAAGCGTTCTTGAGTTATCATCAGGAAACCATTTTACTATTGCGGGTTACCGTGACCTTGCTCTTTGACCTAGTGACCTCAAAATCAATATGGGTCATCTGCGAGTCATGATCAATGTACCTATGAAGTTTCATGATCCTAGGCATAAGCATTCTTGAGTTATCATCCGGAAACCATCTGGTGGACGGACATACGGACCGACATGTGCAAAACAATATACCCTCTCTACTTCGAAGGGTGGCATAATAATACAGTAGAATTAACCAACAAGGGAGGCAACTTGTTATGTCACAATTTGGCAGTGTATAAAAAGTGGTACTTAATTATCTCGCTTAACATGGGTCTAAATTATGTTTAAAAGCTATTTTCTGATTGGATGAAACAGTCCGAAATCATCCAATAAATAAAGTCGAGATATTTATCTTGCGGAACATGCAATGCCATGCCGCATGCAAGCTATTTATAAAGTAAATATCGTTCCTGGCTGAAAACGATGCAATATTACTTTAAAATCATCCATGCATTAGTTTTTAGCAAGAAAGAGGTAGAATATTAGTGTAAAACATATTTTTTTTTTATTGAAACTTGTGTCTGCTACAATTGAACGAGTGGTTACGGAAATTACCGATTGTACAGATGTATCGACAGACATATGCAAACGAAAAAAAAACTTGCATATTTCAAGTTTATCAGCCTTGAAATAACCTATTAATCAAGTGAGAATCAAAATTATTAAAATATAAACCAGTAATGTTCATTAACACCAAAATCTTTGGGCACAAACATCATATTTTTGGAAACCGTGACGTATTGTTTTTCAGAAACCGACGATCGGTTATATCCATAACCATATGGAAAATTTCATCACTGACAAGTTTCGTTTCTAATGTTTTTCTCAAATATTCTACCACAAAATTATTGTATACCATTACACAAATCAATGACAAGTAATAATTCCTTGATTTTTGGGGAGTGACACTGTCTATAAATGCTAAAAAAAGCATAAAGGCTAAACTTAAGTGCATACAATATTGAAAAATAAATCATATCTCAAATGTAGACAAGTGTTCGTTTTATCCGATATGTTCATTCATCCACATTGCTCAGACACTTTATTATAATGGAAATTATTACGAATATCTGACAAAAAATTGCATTATTCATTTTTATCTTTAAACTTCCATTTCATAAATGTTTTTTTTTATAAACGTCGTCAATTATTAATTGTATATAGATTTCTCTATAGTTTGAAAAACATTTAGGCAAATATTTCTCATGTAAGATAAAATGCAAATAATTAATAAAATATTCCCTTTTAATCAGTATGTTGGTTTATCGGTCAATAACAATATCACTTTGAACATCGAATTATTTAAAAGTTATAACAAACATTAAATGTTCTCCGAACAAATGATTCATAACACATATAACAGATTGATAGGAAGATATGAACAAATCAAGGTTGCTAGGTTGCCCGCCTAGAATGGTCCTGTTAGTATGAAAGTACTTGATATATAAATTAATTAGCCTGTCGGTGTTGTAAAGTCATAAAATATTTTATGAATGTCTCAAAGCGTAGAATTATTTTGCATTTAGTAAAAGAAAGGCAACATATAACCCTTAAGGTAGCGCACCTCTAATGATTTCCCGCGATTTATATTACGATCATTGCCGATCTTAAATGATCGGTTATTTCCGAGAGATGCATTTTATTTTTTTCAAACTTCGAAATTTGATATGTGTTTACCTAATTCATTTAGAATACATTATTTTCACTATAATAAATATTGACTTTGATCCAATTATCATCTGAAAAATACGATTTAGCGATTTATTCAAAGATCGATGAGCCTTTTTACCTGTTTACTTATGAATATATAATTTAAGGTTGCACTGATGTGAAGTTGTCGTGGCCGAGTAGTTAAGGCGATGAACTAGAAATCTTTTGGGATCTTCAAGCGCAAGTTCGAATCCTGCCGACATCGCATACTTTTTGTGACGCGTTTTATTTCTTTTCTAACGTAATTTGATTTAATATAGCATATAAGCTATGTTTATTGTTAAATATGTTGAAAATTGTAAGAACATCCTTCAATTTTTAAAATTAAAACAACGTTATGGTTAAATTGGGTAAATTACTGCTGAAAATACGAATGATGCATGTTGCATTTTTATTTTTATTTCAAAAAGTAAACGGTAAATCTGTCTATTTCTTGGTATTGTTGCTGTATATAGTGTTTCTATAAAAATATGTTTAAAATATAACTTAAATGATACTATTTTGAATTTTATTACATTTTGTTTTTAACCGACCAAATTTATTACACTTTGTTTTTAACCGACCAAATTTTTACTTGGCTGAAATCACTTACATTTCATGGCGCTATTCCATAGATAAAAAATTGTAAAAAATAAATTTCTGTAAAAGAATACTTATTTCATCTTGTTTAAACTTTAAACACTTTTACTGCATCTGTACACACCAACTGCATGCTCATATTTGGAAATCTGATTGAATTATGGAACTTGTATATACCCCAGGGGTGAAAATTAACTGGACAAAAGCCGAGCGTGAGGGTGATTTTGAAAAAATCGGTTTATTTTTTTTTAAAGCATGGAAAGCCTACCTACAAATTTGCATGTAGTTCAGTGAAATGATGCTGATTAGGAAAATAATTAATTAAATTATATTTGGATATGTGCCCATTAGGGGTGCGCTACCTTAAGTGGCTGACAAGAACTTGTGGCTGAATACGACTATAAAGAGGCATTATGCTTCTTGAAAATAAAAGTAAACATCATTATATATGACTTTTCTGATCAAAAGTGTTATTTTTAGTGAATAGGGGAAATACATTATCAAAAATAAACAATATAATTATAAATGTTTTGGCGAAGTGCATTATAGTATTATCATAGTACCTGTTTTGGTCTAAAAATCCAGTAACATTTTTAAAATGTCATAACCCCTTGTTGCAAAAACAAAATCATGAAAAAAAGAATTTTCAGAGTAACCTATTAAAATAAAATAAAAAATGCTTTATTAGACCCTAGATATTATTTTTGCAATCATTTTTCATCAATTACAAATGTTTAAAAAAAATTGTTTCATGATTCTCATCGTACCAGTTGTTTGTCGAAAATTAATTCCTTTTTTTTAAAATGCGTTACCCCTTGTTGCCAAAAAATTCATAAAAAATATAATTTTTAAAGATATCCTTTCAAACAAAAAAAAAATGCCGTCTTAAACCTTAAATATTATTCCTTCAAGCATTTTACATCAATAATTATTTATGTTTGAAAAAATCATTGGTTCATGCTAAATACTGTTTGATATACTGTAAATAATGTAACTACACATCCAAGTAGTGAGTCCATCAAACCATTGCAACCGAAACACCTGGTGTGCCAAGGCAAGAGCCGAAGTAAAATGCCTTCTGACTTAGTGCATTTTACTATTAATATTTGTATGCATTTGTATATGTTTGAAAAAATGTATAATCTTAAATGACATTGTCTGACCATGCATTTCCTAGATTTCTAAATCCAGGCCCTGGTCCGACACATTGGTAACATTAACGTTTAACTGTTACCAGGCTTCTGAATTTAATTAGCCAGGTCACAGGAAAAGGGCAGTCTAACAGTATCCAATTAAACTATTTGCCATTGTCAGAAAACCGCTCTAAAGCAAACAGCTTTCAAGCAACTGCAGGCTGAACTGGATCTAAACTGGCCACAATCGCCTTAATGTCTCTTTTACTGGGATACAGTTCATTTAACTTTAAAGGGATATTTTCACGTTTTGGTAAATTGAAAAAAAATTGAAAAAAAAAGTATCGTATTCGCAAATTTTCGTTCAAGTTATGTTATTTTTAGGAAACAGTATTACTGAACATTTACAATTGTCTAATATAGCCATAATATCTATCTTTTAACGATTTAAAAATTATAAAGCGTTGCAACGCGAAACGATTGAATAATTTGGAGAGTTATATTGTTGCTGTTTAATTGTGTGAAACTACGAAGATTGCTTATATTAGGTATAAAATACGGCAACCATTTATACTTGGCAGAAAAGTCGAGCAGGCTTATGCGTTTGTACTCCGGGACTAAGGGGGGCACTGGTTCAAGCCCGGCGGCGGACTGCATTTTTTAAAAGAATTTTATTCTGGATTTTTTACTGGAGCTTTTAAGATCCAATGTTTACATTTATCAATATAAGCATTTAATGACTAACTTCAAAACAGGTTAAAATCAGTAAAACAAGCCCCTTTAACATAATATCTACTCCTATAAATATGAGGTCGATATACATGGACTAAACGTAAATTTCGTAAATGATTTGGACTATGATATCAACTACTTAAATAGAAAGAAGAAAGAATTCATACAAACCAGTAATTTGAGTAAAGAGTTTGTAATCAATGTTGTATTTCAGGACAGCTTGGTGATATGCAAATCCCATATGAGCTGTTGATATCGGGTATCATAGCCATTCAATAAGTCGCAAAATGCTCGAACAAAATTTATAAAGCAAAATGTGACTTAAATTGATAACTAAAAATACCAGTATCATCAGTATGCCAGTTTTGCCTTGTCAATCTGTCGAGATCCAGAAAGTGCTTCATTTCACATTGATTATATCCTTCGAATTCCATTTATTGTTGCATTACTAAATAGCGAAACAAGCCGATTTAAGCTGTAAGAAAGTTTTGACACGAGTGTTATCAAGTCTCTCATGGGCGAAGCCATTGTTGTAGAAAGTGATTCATTCACATCGAATATATCCTTCGAATTCCATCCATTGTTGTCATTAGCGGAGATTAAGTGAATAAATAATTAATATATGATAAATGACAGCTTCTAAATAGCGAAACAAGCCAATTTATGCAGTAAGAAAGTTTTGAATCGAGACTCTCATGGAGCGGCCATTGTTGAATGTTGAAACACGAACGACAACTCTTCTAGGAGAATGTTATCAATGAAAATCAACGAGCAATCTTCTACGCAGTGGCGAATGCCCAAGGGAAGTAACTGAAAAATCGAGTTATCTCAATCGGACTGGCTCGGTCTATTACATAGGTCGCCATTGTGAAGAATTTTTTGATGGTTATCATACCTTAGACGATGCTGTTCCAGCATCGTCAAAAACAAAACATGTATGCGCGTCACTGTCGGCCTGTCGCATGTTTACGTACTTCAAAAACATTGAATTCTCATTATTATTGGCCTGTTGCATGTTTTTGTTCTTCAAGTTAAAACGTACTCAAGTTACTATTGAGTCGGTATTCGTTGGTCTTTCTTAAACACTAAGTTTTGTAGTATCGTAATTGTGTGTCTTGTAAAAATGTTTGTATTCGCGTTATCATTGGTTCTTCATGTTGAATTCGTATTTGATTCACTATTCCTCTGCATTGCTTCAGTTGTTCAAATAAACAGGTGTGTTTGCTCATTATTCATCAGTCATGCTTAAGGATTTTCTATGGACGCGTATGTAAGCCTAATTATTGCTCTCTCGTTAACAAGTGTTTCAATTGGACACTTATGCTGGCGTCATTATGGTTCTGCCATGCTTATGTGTTTTAAATAGACGTTTTCGCTGGTATTGTAAGTGTTCTGTCATGCTTTAGTTCTTCCAATTTACATTTAAAACAAACTAGTTTTACCATTGCTCAGTAATTTACATATTAATTGGAGAATAAGTCATTATTTTCTGTATTTTTTTTTAGTTCCAATCTGTCAAATCTAATACGTCAGTAAACTTGAATTCTTCCGTCGTAACGTTACATCGTTGTTAGCGTAAAGTATCTTTAAACCACAGTCGGCTTATACATTAATTAATGTGTAAAAAGCTTTTTATGAATAGTTTTCTCGAAGTGTAATATATATCTTGACTTTATCCGAAGTAACCAGCATTGATATATTTCGGAAAATCCCGCTTATCTGGTCGTAAATACCAGACTGACTGATTTCAAATCTTTTCAAATCACTTTCTAAATCGACTATAATTATCTAATTAAACAATTATGATTAGATCATACAAGGGCTTAGCGTTGTTTGATGATACGGATAGGTTTTCCGAAGTTGTGGAGATGCGGATTTAACGTAATTGGCAATTGCAGTTTACAATAGAGAAGCATGAAACACGATTCATCTCCTTATTATATGTCTGGAGATGTAGCAACCTTAGGATCAAGGGAGGTGACAGGAAGAGCTGGAGATGTAGCAACCTTGGGATCAAGGGAGGTGACAGGAAGAGCTGGAGATGTAGCAACCTTAGGATCAAGGGAGGTGACAGGAAGAGCTGGAGATGTAACAACCTTGGGATCAATGGGGGTGACAGGAAGAGCTGGAGATGTAGCAACCTTGGGATCAAGGGAGGTGACAGGAAGAGCTGGAGATGTAGCAACCTTGGGATCAAGGGAGGTGACAGGAAGAGCTGGAGATGTAGCAACCTTTAGATCAAGGGAGGTGACAGGAAGAGCTGGAGATGTAGCAACCTTGGGATCAAGGGAGGTGACAGGAATAGCTGGAGATGTAGCAACCTTAGGATCAAGGGAGGTGACAGGAAGAGCTGGAGATGTAGCAACCTTGGGATCAAGGGAGGTGACAGGAAGAGCTGGAGATGTAGCAACCTTAGGATCAAGGGAGGTGACAGGAAGAGCTGGAGATGTAGCAACCTTGGGATCAAGGGAGGTGACAGGAAGAGCTGGAGATGTAGCAACCTTAGGATCAAGGGAGGTGACAGGAAGAGCTGGAGATGTAGCAACCTTGGGATCAATGGAGGTGACAGGAAGAGGGCTGTAGGCAGACTTGGTGGACAAGCTGCAGAAAGAGCATCCAACTGGCTGTGGATGATGAGAGAGGAGAAGAGCTGAACGCTAAACCACTGACTCGTAGTGTTTGGCCAACACTGCGGATCCGCTGCCCGGAGAGTGTCCGAAGACTGGGCTATTTTAATCAATGTAAACTAATAATTGTAAAAAATACGGTACTTTAGAACTTTTCTTTTTTCGTCTTTTGTGGTTTACAGTACCTTTAAAGAAAAAAATGATTATTAAAAAATAACTAAACATGTTCTATGCGGCTATGAATACTGACATCACAAGACATCCTGCTGAAATTATACACAACCAAATTTAGTTGCAGATAGCTGCTGATTTACTAGCATGCCTCATGTATTGCTTACCAACAGGTAGATTACTCGCTTAATGTCATGGATAACATCATAGGCTTTGCTTTGTGATGAAAGAGGATATTATTCAAATAAGTATATTGTTTTCAAATGGTCAGAAACTAAACTTTCAACTGTCCTTATCCGCATTTCCTGTAACAATGCATAAACTCATATTTCTATTTCATCTTCAATGTATACCATGATCAAGCATCTTTGGTTTCATTTTTATGCAATTTCATCAATTAATTTGTTGGAAACAATTTCGCTTTTACATGCGATTAACAAATGAGTACAACTAACCGAATATGATTTTCAGAAATATTCAAACATAGACCCATGTGTTTTTATGTTTTTGCACATTATTTTGCTTTAGAAACAAATATTAATGAGTATCTTTAACCATTTTACAAATGACAGTTATCCTATAATATAAAATGCATTTGAATGGAACACATTATATTACCAATTTAGGAAATGAAACACTGTGTTTGACTTCAGGCAAACAGCTTTATTTTCAAAACAAAAATATAATGATACTTCTCCGATTGCATCGAAAATCAAATTGTCGATAATGATTTCGAAACGAAACTCAATTCAATCTTTATTCGATACATTAATGAATTGTATTACGGACATGGAAACAAATAAATTCGAATGAAATGCTACGAAGAAGTTAACACACCATACAACACATTTTATTTGAAACATTTCACTGATTTTTATTATCGTAAATTGTTTTAAACGATCGTGTGTTTATGACCACTATAGAAAGAAATGTTTGTGTAAAAGTATGTCAATCTTTAACACGAACTTCTGATCCGACAGCTACATTGTGTAGATAAGTTATTCCACAGTCATGGGCAAAATCACTCAAAGCTTATTTTGCGCCTAATGTAACCTTAATGGAGCGTTAGGCACATTCGTCGCTAATTCAAAGCGGTAGTAAAAAAATAAAAACCGTAAAGTTCAACTCAACTTACGTTGACTACATCGGGCTCTTCGTGACAGGATTTGGGACAAACGCACCAAATAACGCGTTATTAAATGGTTTCTTTTCCGAGTTATTTAGCATGGTATGTTTGAACTTGTGTGTCAATGTAACAATTAATATATCAGATAGAGTAACGTACGTACCTATTTATTCTGTTGTTTTTTTAGTTAAGGATTTTTTTTTATTTACGTCTATTTGTACTCGGCCATTCAAATAAAATGCATTGTTAACTTTTTCACCCACTATCATGAGGTTGTGTGTGCAAGCTCAAACTTGTGTTTCTAGTATCATTTGGTACAAACAGTACAAATATATTTTAATTAAGAATTAATTTTGCAATATATAAATTTAGAAGTTACTGGTTTAGCAAAAGAAAATTGCACAAATAATCATAAAGTAGTGAGTTTATATTGAGATTACCTTTAAAATAACATAATATAAGCAAGATAATCTAGCATTACTAAAGATAATAATTATTTTACAAAATAATATTTCATTCTTTTATCATATAGTACACACAAAATGGAGATAAGTAGTTACGCAGAATTATTATAATTTAGTTCACATGAATTGAACCAGCTGTGGATTGATGTACTGGAAGCGTAGCACATGCATCAAAATGCAAAACGTGCATTCCGAACTACATCCACAACCGATTTAAAAATTAACACATACCTTGTTTATATAATACGTCTGCCTGGAAATGTGTGTGTTTGATAACGTTTATATTGTAAGAACGCATACTGAGAAAAGTGTTAGGAAGCATAACTGTTTATCGTTACCCGATGTACACTCGGAGACTTTTCTAATGTAACACTTTTAAAACTTGAATATCTCAGTTATGGTGATAGGAATACAACATTTATTAATGATTTTATCGAGAGCTTGCACAGACTGTAGTCAAATATACAACATTTATTAATGATTTTATCGTGAGCTTGCACAGACTGTAGTCATTTATTAATGATTTTATCGTGAGCTTGCACGGACTGTAGTCAAATAATCGCATGTAAATTTTCTTAAACTTATTTGAATGACTGATATATTCAATTTTGAAAAAGTGTTTCTTTAAAAAATTCTCCAAGTGCGTGTTGCGTTAAAAAGATCTCCAAGTGTATGTAAATACGTCCAACAGTCCATTAGGCGGTTTAAGTCGCGATTCCACTATCTTTGAAACAAAATGTTAACTTTTTTTCATATATGTTCTGTTTGTTTTGTGTTTATTTTGCAATTCCATGCAAAAAATAAAGCTTTCATTGGAAAGCTAAAAAATCAAACGAAGACACTCCGTATGTTCTCAAGGGTACGAAAGAGAAGTAATGCATTGATTTAAAGAAGTATATATATCTAAAATAAGATGGGTAAATAAAGATCTCTTAAATCGTTTTCGTAGCACATCCCATTATTCACCAACTTGCGAATCAGATATTACGACTGTAATGCATCTACCCGTTATCATTACAAACAGCGCTTTCGACTTTTCCAAATGAAGCAGTTGATGAACTTGCGGTTTTTACCCGACAATAATTGCCTTCTTAAGGTATCAGACTAATTGGTTTAAAACTTTACAGATGAGATCTAAAGATTTATCGTTTGGAAATCGACATTAATAATGCTCAACTATGAAGTAAAGTTAGCAGGTACGTGTGAATTATTTTCGGGAATGTTATGCATGTCGACGGTCTTATTTGTGGCGTGTTCTGAGAAAACTGGGCAAAATACTTGTGCGTAAAGTGTCATCCCAGATTAGCCTGTGCAATCCACACATTCCATAAATTCCATAAAAAGGGGAAATCGTGGTCCCTGATTAGCCTGTGCGGACTGCATTATGCACAAGCATTATGCCCAGTTTTCTCAGAACACGCCACATTTACGCATATCGCAAGATAAGCACATGAACGCGTTTTCGAAGACTAGCTGGTAAATGGATATCATTGATCGATTATCTCAAACATTAAGTTAATTCAGTTTTCATTACACAAACATTATTTACAAATTAAATCTATCGATCCCAAAAGTAAACTCCGTAATGAAACAGAGGTTTTACCATTCCCAATCGAGGCCTCTTAATCGGACGCCGGATATATGATGACGTCATAGGACATACATAACAATGTATGCAAATAAATACGTAAATAACGTTTACTGACAAATTTACCTGATATGTACATGTACCTGAAAGCAAACACTATGTCATGCATACGTTAGCTTTTCTATATCTTTGGCTTTCTCATAAGGAATGTACAATTCACATCCCCCCCCCCCCACCCCCCCCCCCAAAAAAAAAAACATTTTGCTAAAGCTACCTTGATTTCATATCCAATGTTGTGTTAACGCATCCTCTGTGTTTAAAATATATTCGAAATATACTGTAAATATTTGAATTCACACTTTTTAATATATTATTCCATTTCATTAAACTAGAATTTACATTTTTCTCTGTAAGGACCCAATAACTCTGGTCTAAGACAAATAAACGCTATTTATGTTTATTTTTGTTTTCTCAATGAAAACTATATGTTGATGTATCTATAACTTACCATATGTATGTGCAGATATCTAACATTACGTAACATGCCTCACCATAAACCGGTTATATATTTCTTTGTCATGTGTTACATATGGAATGATGGGTATATTGCCTCTTTTCCTGAATAAAGCATATCATAAAACCAACATGCTTGTTGTTCCATCCCATCGTCGATGTATTGAATAGTCACAGCAGTTTTGCGTTTTCGTGTTTGGACCAGTTTTAAACGCTTATTATAGGCGATGACCTAAGCTTTGAGTATTTCTTTATTTTAAGTGTTAAGAATGTCACTCTTGATATTTTATTTGGAGTTTCCGTTTTCCCATGTTAAAATGTCTTTCTGTCTGTTTAGGACTTACCGGGATAACGGAAGCTACAGAGTAAACGGAATCTGCATAAAATGTGTATCTTTAAAAATAATATTTATTATAATCTTGTAGTGAGTAATAACCACAGTGTATATTACAATGCATTTCAATTTGCATTTATAACTAAATGCGGAGCTAATTTATCAGTTTGAACAGACATTGACGGGAAAATATCGGTAATTACACAGTTAGACGCGTATCAAGACGCCGTGGTATGGCAGAAGAGCTCTTTTATAATTGTAAACAATGACGCAAACAAGTTGTTTAAACTTAAGCCAATATATGTGCCAATAACATAATGATTGTAGCTACAACACGTGCTGCATATCATTCTATAAGAAATGCTTCATCAATTCCATAATTTGTATGGTATTGATAACGGTAGGTACCATAAACATGTTCAACGGGCGAATAAGCTGAACACGTTCTTCGTAGTGTTTCGTTTATCATGCGCAGGTTTTACATTTGCTTGTAAATTTAGAGTAAGGTCTAGCGTTACACATCGCTCGTTAAAAGCCAATCGAAATATCAACCTTATCATAGGATAATGGTGTCATTAAGTAGCATAGAAAGTTTGCTTAAGGCAAATTATTTATATCTCGCCACTTGTAAATATAACTCTTATTTAAATATTGATCGACCAATCAGCAATCTTGGGTTTCCGATTGTTTTCGGTTTGCCATTTTCCTTGAAAAGCTGAATGTCTAGGTTCATATAATATGTCAACCAGATCGTTTATTTCCTTGAAAAAATCCTTAAAAAAATATTGTTCAATGGTGTCCATGGGGTTTATGTAACTCGGACATTGCAGTACCCAGACCGATTTGTAGTAGGCGTTTGTCTTGACGAATGCCCGTGGCTGCTATTATATGTACAATTACCGAAAACCCCGTCATAGAATATTAATTTATTTAGGAAAAAACAAAATGATTTTTGTGTCTCACTTTTCATTTTAATGTTTGATACATGTTATATAAGCAATTTTACATATTTTTAATATCACCTAATTAAGTAATAACATAAACGGTTTCGGTAAAAGCTAGACGTCGCAGAACGTGTTTTACTTACCGAAATAAGCATCGATAAGTACCATTGTAAAAGTGTTATTTAATACTAAATTCACCTTTACATGAAGTTCATTGGGGTATTTCGATTCCAGCGCAAGCGACTTAGGGCGTGTTTAACTTACCAAAATCCCCGTTAAAGATGGTAAATTTGATTAAATAAACTAATTGTTTTTTCATTTGCATCATAAATGTATTATTAATAAGATCTTTATCCGTGTTATAAGGGATGAAAAACAACAAACACATGTTCACCAACTTCATCAAGAAAATCTCGTAATAGAAGCAAAGACGCAACTTATGCGTTATCTTGGCGACAATTACCAACCGCTTGATCATGTGATTAAGTAGGCGGGGCGATCGTCTTACAAGCGGAATGTTTATACAGACGCATCATAAGTTTAAAGCTAAATTGTTTGCGAATGTGTGCATTTATAAACAAAAGTCGAGATATAAGAATAACCAATCGTTATTTGTTTGAATATATTGTTTGTTATTGACGAAGATATGTCTGAAATAATGTAATGACCTCCATTGCATTAAATACTATACCACATACGCTTTCTTACGAAATTCATTCTTTGTGCAAGTATGAACATATTAGGTAGTACTGTGTAACTTAACGGCAACATAACGTTTATATGGACTCTTCATGTAAAGTCGACAAGCGCGTCTGTGACCAATTACCACGCGAAATCCAAGAACGTCGGAAGAAGCTCATACCATATATGCTACAAACATGCCGCGAAGATAAACGCTCATCTGTGATCTACGACAGGCTGTTAATCAATAACCATTCATACACGGCCGATAATCCACCCCCAGGTTCCGTACCGGAAATGTCGCCGCGCCAACCCAGAAACCCGTCGCAAAATCAAAGACGCCCACAACGCGACGAACCAACGACGGCACCAGGAAACCGTTCATTCCGGTCGCATAGAACGTAGGACAATAACAAGAAGCACCTTAACTTTTTACTCTGGAATGTCCAGGGTATTGGAAATAAACTGTGTGATGATGACTTTCTGATCTTAATTAATGACTATGCTGTTATGTGAAACGTGGCATTCAAAAATCGTAAATATCAATTTAGACAAATCTGAAAATTTCTCTTGCCCAACATCTAAATCCAATAAGTAAGCTAAACGTTGTAGTGGAGGGCTTATTGTATATTTAAGAAAACATATTTGGGTCACATTGAACTTGTCGATCTCAATGAGCTAGGCTGCATTTCCATTAAGATTAAGAACTCGTTAATTGGTACTGAAAATGATATTTATTTCATCCATTGCTATATCCCACCCGAAGATTCGAACTTATATAAATCAATTTATTCTCCACTATTTGAGTATAATTTCTTCGAACATATTTCAAATCTTATACGGAGATAAAAACAGGTCGGCGATGTTGTTGTTACTGGCAATTTAAATGCGCGAGTGGGTCAAAGGTCAGACTTAGTTGAAAATATTGATTTACAACGATTTATTAATCTTCCAGTGGAGGACTTTGATGTAAATAGTTTACCGTTACGGAACTCCATTGATGATATTTCGAACGGGTTCGGTAACTTATTATTGAACTTGTGTTAAGAATGTAGTGTTTGTATAGTTAACGGTAGAATCGAGCCGGGTCGTTTCACATGCTACAATTTAAATAGAAGTACATTTGGTGCTAGCGTTGTTGACTATGTAATCGCGGATTATGATTTATTTCAATTGTTTAATGCTATGACTGTTCATGACTTATCCGAATTTTCGGATCATTGCCTAATTGAATTCAGTATGAATTTAACCAATCTATCTGGTCCCGATGAATGTGTAATTTCCGAAAATAAAGTATGGGAAGATAACAACCAATCTGATTGAAATGAGAAATTAGCTTCAAAAACTGATTGTTTCGACAGTGTTGTTGAGTCTTTTTTGAACAATGACATTGATTTAAATCCTGTATTGATAGGATGTCTGACCATATGTATGAGTTGTCTGATTCTGTACATGGCAAATCATTTACGTCAAAAACTATCGCACATCCGGTTAAAAAATCCAAATGGTTTAAAACTGATTGTAAACTAGCCAAATCTAAATTTTATGAATGCAAACGACTATTTACTTTTGCCAATAATGATGTTAACCGACTTGCCATAATAATAAAGGACCACGAAGGTGTGTATGCTCGAAATGTTTGAATTTTTACAGGCTATAAGTGAGTATTGTTGTTTGAAGCGCAAAGTTAAAACTGCATATTATAATAAAGAAAAAATAGCATTATGCGCACTGAGCAAATCTAACTCGCGTAAGTTCTGGAAATATATTCAAAATATAGCAAAAATAAATCTGATAAAAATATAATTAATGTGAATGAATTTGTGAATCACTTTAAAAAAAACATGTCTGCAATGCCCAACGACAATTGCTTTCGTGATGATAGATTTCAGGACTCAGCCGACGGAGTATATTTTGAGTGCCTAGATTGTCCTTTGTCTATTAATGAAGTAATTAAAGTGATTCCTTCTATGTCATTTTTAAAACAGGAATTTATCCAGAGTCATTGACAAAAGGCGCCATTGTTATATTATTTAACAAGAGCACCGCCTTGCGGGTGCAGACCGCTCATCTATTTTCTTTTTAAAGGTGAAGGGACTCTCATTTTGAATCACAAAGGAGGGAGGGGTGGAGTGAAGAGCGGTGCATTGTGTGGGGTGTGGACATTTATTACATTATCTTCCAAAAATGCGAAAAAAAGGAAAAAAAAATCGGGGGGGGGGGGTGTTTGGGGGGTGGGGGTGGGGGGTGGGTGGGGGTGGGGATTCTTGGGTGCGATGGTTGGACGGTATTTCAAACATAAAATAATAAAAATAAATATTTGTGTTTTTTAACCGTTTCAAAAAAAATAATTGGGGGGGGGGGGGGGGGGGGGTGAGGTGGGGGGGGGGGGGTATAGTGTGAGGGGGGGGGGGGGCACGGGCGATGGTTTGATTGGAGTCTATTGTTGTATGCCAGGTAAGAGTAGTTTTGTCAAAGTATCAATCAAATCTAATCATAAATAAAGAAGTTATGGCAATTTTAGCGAAATTTAATAATTTGACCTTGAGAGTCAAGGTCATTCAAAGGTCAAGGTAAAATTCAACTTGCCAGGTACAGTAACCTCATGATAGCATGAAAGTATTTGAAGTTTGAAAGCAATAGCCTTGATACTTAAGAAGTAAAGTGGATCGAAACACAAAATTTAAACATATATTCAAAGTTACTAAGTCAAAAAAGGGCCATAATTCCGTAAAAATGACATCCAGAGTTATGCAACTTGTCCTTTTACTGTACCCTTATGATAGTTTGCGAGTGTTCCAAGTATGAAAGCAATATCTATGATACTTTAGGGGTAAAGTGGACCAAAACACAAAACTTAACCAAACTTTCAATTTTCTAAGTATAAAGGGCCCATAATTCCGTCCAAATGCCAGTTAGAGTTACATAACTTTGCCTGCACAGTCCCCTTACGATAGTTAGTAAGTGTTGCAAGTATGAAAGCAATAGCTTTGATACTTAAGGAATAAAATGAACCTAAACACAAAACTTAACCAAAATTTTCAATTTTCTAAGTATAAAAAGGGCACATAATTCTGTCAAAATGCACGCCAGAGTTATCTAACTTTGCCTGCCCAGTCCCCTCATGATAGTAAGTAAGTGTACCTGGTTTGAATGCAATAGCATTGATAGTTTCTGAAAAAAGTGGACCTAAACGCAAAACTTAACCAAAATTTTCAATTTTCTAAGTATAAAAAGGGCACATAATTCAGTCAAAATGCACGCCAGAGTTATCTAACTTTGCCTGCCCAGTCCCCTCATGATAGTAAGTAAGTGTACCAAGTTTGAATGCAATAGCATTGATACTTTCTGAAAAAAGTGGACCTAAACGCAAAACTTAACCGGACGCCGACGCCGACGCAGACGCCGACGCCGACGCCAAGGTGATGACAATAGCTCATATTTTTTTCAAAAAATAGATGAGCTAAAAAGGGGAAAAGATTAATCCCACAAACTATAGAGGCATCACTTTGGTCCTATATAATGTCTAAAATATTTTCATTAATCCTTCGTTACCGCATTAATAAGTGGTGTGAACGTGAAAACAAATATAATGATGCTCAATTTGGATTCAGAGATAATCGTAGTACGGTTGATTGCATTTTCACACTACACTATTATCCAAAACGTCTTAGCAAATAATATGAAACTCCGTTGCGCATTTATAGATTATGAAAAAAGCATTCGACATGGTTATCCACGACTCACTGTGGGTAAAATTAGTTCAGTCTGGTTTAAGTTGTAAGATGCTAACTGTGATTAGGTCAATCTATCAAAATGTCAAATCCGGTGTTAAAAATACTGATAACAATTCCTTCTCGCAATTCTTTGATTTTTCTTTAGGGGTCAAACAAGGGGAGCCTCTTTCTCCTCCTATTTATTCTGTTTATAAATGATAAAACTGATAGTTTAGATTTTGAAAACCTCACTTGTCAGGATATTGATACACTATCTTTGCATATGTCATTATTTGCTGATGATATAGCGTTATTTACAACAGATCCTTATAGCTTACAAGCCCAGTTTAATTGTATAGATACTTACTCTCGAAAATGGGGTCTTAACATAATTGTTAAAAAGACTAAAGTATGTATATTCCAAAAAACGAAAACTAAAAATAATTATATATGGTCATAGAATAATGAAATAATTGAAATTGTTTACAAATTTACTTACCTTGGTTTCAAACTCAATTTTAATGGGTCACTCAATGACGCTGTCATAACCCTGAATGAGCAAGCCTTAAAGGCATATAATCACCTTCTGTCTATATTTAGTAGAGTAAAACTCGATGTGAAAACAAAACTGTTGCTTTTAAAAGTCTAGTTGTACCTATAATTACCTACTGTTGTGAAGTTTGGGGGATCTATAAAAACAATGAGGTTGATTAAATACATCTCAAATTTTGTAAATACATTTGTGTACGCCAACTGACATTAAATGCAGCCGTCTTAGGCGAATTAGGACGTTTTCCATTATCTGTTATATGTAAAGAGAGGTCCCTTAAATTATGGTGAAAATTTTTTAATTCACCAAACTCACTTATACGATCTATGTACGATAAGAATATCACAGATAACACGTTTGTTAACACTAATATAAAACTATGCTGGACAAAAGCTATCAAAGACAGGCTAATCAGGGACGACACTTTCCGCTGTTATGACATTTTTCGTTTAAATTAAGTCTCTTCTTAGCAAAAATCCAATTTAGGCGTAAAGTGTCGTCCCTGATTAGCCTGTGCGGACAGGCTAATCTGGGACGACACTTTACGCACATGCATTATGCCCAGTGTTCTCAGAACACGACACATATAGTGACAAAAAAAGGAGGGACTGGATTTTTACATTTACTGGGCTAATGTACTCTGTCTAACCCCAATAACACATTTGTCAAAACATTTCGGTAGATGGAACACTAAAACACCCATTTTTTGTGCTCTTTCGTTTTAAACGTTATACATGTGCATATAGAAGTAAATTGTATGGTAGCTTATGTTTTCGTTAAGTGCATTACTATATCCGTTGGAATCCGTGTAATTACTTGTAATATGAAGCTGTAATTTGGCACATCTCTATAAGAAGGATCATACTTTATGACAGTGTTGTAATTGTGTCGCGTTCGGAGGAATCTGGGCATATTCGTGTGCGTAAATTGTCATCCCAGATTAGCCTGTGCAGTTCGCACAGGCTGATCCGGGGCGACAATTTCCGCTTTAATGGAATTTTTCGTTTAAATGATGTCTCTTCATAGCGAAAATCCAGTTTAGGAGGAAAGTGTCGTCCCTGATAGGCCTGTGCGGAGTGCACAGGCTAATATGGGACGACACTTTACGCACATGCATTATGCTCAGTTTTCTCAGAACACGACACATTATACAAATGCGTGTCAGCTTTTATTAATAAGTTGGTATGGTATTGCAGAAATATTATGTATAAATCAGGATGAAAATAAGTTGTATTATTGAGTTGCTAAGACTTTTCGTCGAGTGGCCCGATTACAATAGGAATAGTACGGAATATTTTAACGGACTAGTTTAAGGAATGTCTCGCCTTTTCGATGGTGTATTTCTTCTCCATATTTTAGTCTCATCTGCTTCCTCGTCCCTCAGCTCAGTAAGCAATGGCTGCCGCTGGTGCATTGTTTTCAATAATAGCTACCTATTCATCTTAGCTTATACCGTCGAGTCAGTATCGTATGGGCAATTTGGCAACGATGTAAGGAAACAAAAAATTTGCCGTAAAGAGACTGATACCGAAAGTTGGTCGTAGTTTTCAAGATGGCGTCTGTAAATCTCCACGCGAGAAATCGCAACGAAGACAAAATAATGTTATTTTATTGTTTTGACGATGCAAAAGCTTACATAAAAAGAAATGAAATTGATACGAATAACCTACATAATTGGTTACAGCACAAAAAACTTTGGTAATTCAGGTAAATTCATTTTATTATTTTGTTCATATATCTAAACGTAATGATTTCTGTTGAAAGAAGCATAAATTAATTATTCTTCAAAGTTTAATTGATTGTTGTGGTTGTAACCAGCTGGCGTTTGAAAGAAACTCAAACATATTTTAATGAAAAGAGATAAGAGAGACATGTTAATCTTTAAAAAATAGTTGGTTTGAAAGAAACACATTTAGCTTTCCTTTTTGTTTTCCTTACAATATTGACACTGGGACCATTGACACGACCGTTTTGTAGACCTTCGTCGAGTCAGTATTGTAAGGACAATTTGGCAACATGGTTAGGAAACAAAAATTTTGCTGTAAAGAAACTGCTACCGCATGTTTGTCAAAGTTTTCAAGATGTCGTCTGCCAATCTTCACACGAGAAATCGCAATGAAGACAAGATACTTTTATTTAATTGTTTTAACGATGCAAAAGCACAAATTTAAAAACATAAAATTGATGGTATAATCGTTAAATAATCGGTTATAGAACCAAAAAAGTCGGCATTTCCATTTTTGTTTTCCTTACAATATTGACACTACCGTTTTGTAGACCTTGACTAGAGTGAATATTATGAATGAAATTGTTGTCAAATATTATCAATAATAAGTTAAAGAGAAATACAATTACCTTCCATTATTGTCATTTTGAATACATTGAATCGAGCTCTGATTATTTAAAAAATTATCATTCCAATAAACACAGTAAACTTCTAATGGAAAATAACGGTATCAACTGTTAGCAATTCAGCGTACATTGTTCTGCATGCACTTATTTTCATTTATTTATTATTAAGTAACAGCAGTGCAATCTGTAAATACTGTTCTGGATGCATGGGTATTTATACCCAGGTGATGATAGCCATGTATTCACAGCCATGGCAACACAGGGGCATTAAGCAGTGTTTTCTCAGTATTTGATTACTATCGTTGAGTGACCCAAATCGACGCTGCCCTAATTCGACGCATTTTTTGTTTTGCCTCTGTTTGATACATAAGCGACATCCGTTGACGTAATACAAAAGCACATGGTACTCTACGCACAATTTACTATAGTTATTGTTTGTTATGTGGAAAATAGCGGGTTAAAAGGTAAGATATGATTGATCGGTTTGCAATTGATGGATTTTTATGTATTTTACTTAATGCAAAACTTTTGAACACTTTACACCCAATTGTCTTTGTTAATAAGACCGTGGGATAATGCATCGGTTTCGTCTGCAAAAGTTCACTATTTCATTCATAAGTCACGTGACTGCTATTTGACAAAACATCGTATAAATAGATTTATTTTCACTATGAAAAAGGTGTACGCATAAACTTTGATTTGAAGTTTGGATATGTTTTTGGTTATGCTGTAATACAATTTTAATTATATGTAGCAAGTGTTTATGTTGGTAATTGCATATTATGTTTATTACTAATTTTCATTTAATTAATTATAAGTGCAGGTTCCACAAAAGAAGTACAGGTTATATTCACATATCTTCCATAAACACAGCTTATGACAGGGTTGCTGACACAGGCCCCTATTAAAACCACTGCCAGACAGTATGGCATCACACAATTAAAATCTTAATTGATTTAATTAATTTCAGTTTCATATTACTTTTAAAGCAATAACAAATTTAAGTACAACAACCAAGAGTTAATATTTTATTCATTCAGTCTCCACAGGAGTGATATTTACATTGAAATCATGTAACCAATCAGATGCGTCGTTTTAGGGCACTCTCAACAGATATGGCCGCCATTACATAGACTTGGGTCATTTCGTTTTTCAACGAATTTTTGTTGATAACACAATCAATTAAATTAAAAATGTGTAAATAAAAAGTACATGTGTAATGAAATAACAAAATTAATTACATAAATCCCTATATTGAGCAACAAAACTTCAACAAACTGCTTGTATGCGTCGAAATTGGGCACTCGAGGATATGTTAATCACTTGAATTTGTACCAAAAAGCGTATGTCCTTCAAGATGAGCCATGTTAGAGCAAAATATTAAACAAAATTGTGAAGTTTATTTTTTTTATGTTATTATTTTTTATTCACCATTTACTAAATTAATACTAAATTTACACTGGCACCTATAAATTCTGCCACACTCATATATTTCTTAAATGATGAAATGTTTGCAATACACTATGGTATTAATTATTTTTATACAATAAGTTTGTAAAGACGTTATCAAATCTATTTAGCTTTTATGTGGCCTGAATATTTATCACAACGGGTAAGTAGAAAAAAGCATGCCTCACAGATAGCTTTTAACTTGCATTAATATTTTGACTTAAAAAAAATGAAAGAATTTTTCCCCAATTGATAAAGTATTGTTCATTCCCATATCCTGTCACAAAATTCCTTATTAATTGTCTTTCAAAAATCAAAAAAGTTTTAAAATGAAGACTTATGAAGGTGAAAACATTTGTACTTTCTCTTTTTTTAAGAACAATGTGATTCTATGTACCTTTATCAACTATTGTAATGCCCCCAGTTCGAATGATCGGGGGTATATTGTTTTTGGCCTGTCTGTCTGTCATTCTGTCCCAAAACTTTAACCTTGGTCACCTTGCTATATTTTTTGAAATATTAACTTTTGAAATATTGAACATAGCAACTTGATATTTGGCATGCACGTGTATCTCGTGGAGCTGCACATTTTGAGTGGTGAAAGGTCAAGGTCATCCTTCAAGGTCTAAGGTAAAACAAAAATCAAAGCGGCGCAATAGGGGGCATTGTGTTTCTGACAAACACATCTCTTGTTCCTATTAAATGAATGAATTCATGATATGGATTTTTTTGTTTAATTTCAATTTTTTGTGTTTTTTAAATAAAGTGTATACATAAGCAGAAAATTAAAAAAAATCTGTTTTGATGAATAATTTCAGTTTTTACTTCATCCTCCCATAAGGTTTGTTGGGTCCATGGGGTGAATCCTTATATGTATGTGAGCCTTGGACATCAGGTTCTGAAATGCCACCATGGTGCAGACAAGAATAAGAAGAGAAAACTGGAAAAGGAGAAGGTATTGGACAGAAAAATGGTAACCTTCCCCTCCATTCTTGTCATTGATTTTTAGCTTGGCTGTTTTCGAAGAAAACCCGAGGTATTGTCATAGCCAACTTGTCGTGTCGTGTCCGTTGTCGTGTCATTGGCCGTCCGCGTCATGCTAAAACCTTAACATTTTGTCATTGGCTCTAAAATCAAAGTGCTTCAACCTACAACTTTGAAACTTCATATGTAGCTGCACCTTGATGAGTTCTACATGTCACACGCATTTTTGGGTTACTAGGTCAAAGGTCAAGGTCACTGTGACCTCTAAAAAAAAACTAAAAAAAAATCTGACAAGCTTTCATGTATTCAAAACTGCACCCGCAGCCGAGCGTGGCACCTTTTATGCGGTGCTCTTGTTAGCTTACCTGAGCACCTTGTTAGTATGCAGAATCTTTATTTTCATAAACAATACAATAGCAATGTCTCATATAAATCAGTCTTTACTGAATTGGAAAGCATTGTATTTAATAACAATTTTGTTAAAAATAGGATCCAGATGAATCAGCTAAATGTACAAGAATCTTTTATATATAAACTTTGAAACATCAATGTAGCGCATCCTGTTAGCCATTTAATGCAAAAATAAACAATGCACATGTAATGATGGACACAGGATTTTAAAAATGTTCTTAAAATGGTGTTGATTTCAGTGCAAAACACAATTTTTTGTTCTTATTGTCTTGATGAATGCTCAGATAAAAATATAAGATTTATTTATTTGGACTTGGTAAAATGCCAACATTGATCAGATCATTCCATGAAGAGTAAAATGTTTACCCTTTTGTTTTATACTGACTAATATTATGATGAAATTAGACTTACAGTATCTGTTCTTAAAAAAATTTGGTCCAAATAGTTGTCAAAACTCAACACTGTGTGATATCAGATAAAATATGCATTTTCATGTACATAAAGTTGTAAAGATATTAACATACTTTTCAGACAAAGACAGTTAGCAGTGAGCAACATTCATATGCTAAATAGAAAACAAGGCATGCAGTGCAGCTCTCCAAAAAATTGGACTGTCCTGCTTCTATCATTCTGAAGGAAGTGTTGATATTCACCCCTGTAGAGGTTGGATGTGTTGTTTTTCTTTTATTTAATTTACCCACAAGCAGGACAATTACTGTACATTACATTGTTTTATTGCAATCATAACACTTAAGAAACCTTACTATTGCACTAATGCTCAAAATCCACTGGTTATATCATCAATTTCTTCTGATTCATACAAAATGTACATTTGTATTGTGTTTGCCTCATTTTTATTGTTTTTACCTCTGTAAAAGTGTGATAAGCAAAATATAATGACAATTAAATTAAACATCTTCATCCAATCATTTTTTGCTATTGTTGGTTTTAAGCACTGTTTAGGTTGTCAACATTATGTCATTTAATACAAGGGTTCATCAAGCGAGCTGGACAAAAAAATGGCTGCTTCTAATGTGAGGAGTGATCTGAGTAAAGGCATCAAGAAGATAATGGTGGTGTTTCCTAACATCGAACACAAGTACCATACAAGTGGAGAGGTACTGATATGTAAAGTAACACTCTGTTAAGTTAAATTTCTGTTGATTCATTTGCTGTAACATGTGATCAAAATTGTCAACAGTTGCCCCATCATGGGGATTTCTTGTTTACCTGGCACGTTATAATTAAAAAAAATGTAAAAATCTTTTGAATTTGATTTCTTGCAAATGTTTAAAACCAAATCTAAAGACTTTGCTTAATAGCTATTTTTACCAGTGTTAACTAAAAGATGAATAGGATTACGCAGAATATTTAAAAATGTCATCAGACTGCTCCAGCTTTAAACCTGATTTGTTTGGCAGCACTCTGTACCTTTACATTATCCTAGATCTTTCCTTAAAAGATGATGTGTATAATAAAATAAATTACAATTAATTTTCTCTAAATGCTTGAGTTTTAATAGTTGTTATTTGACATCAAATAATAAAACTAAAGATTGTTAAAAGCATGCTCCTGGAATCGAAGGTAGCCACACGCCAGTGGTCGAATGATTTATATGGACTTTTATTAAAAATGACTGTTTAAAGACTTTCTTAAGAAGTCAAAGTTTTGCAATAATTAAGATAATAATAACGAAATAATGAGGAGAAGGACATAAAGATTATGCCCTGGTTTCCATTATAATTTCTTTATTATTCCCTGCCGAAAGGCATAGGTATATTGAACTTGCAGTTGTCATTCCGTTTGTGTGTGTGTATGTCCATCTTCGCAATCAGCATATTGCAATATGTCAACTAGTAAATTACCTAGGTTGATGAAATTTGGTATGTTGAAAGAGGGACAAAAAGTTGAATGTACAATTTCCTTCATTTTTTTTTGCCTCCTGCGCAAATTATTGTTGCTGAGTTTAAAGAAATGATTGGAAACTAAAAGCGTGCTGACTCAAAAAGTACGTAAGCAGAGTTGATAAAGTTTGGAGGGCATAAATGGCCATATTGGGAATATGCACTTCATGTCAGTTTCTTTAATATGGTTCAAATTGCTGATTGCTATGGTTATATAAATACAATGCAGCAAATATCCACTAGGGGGCTGCTGTTTTGTCTGTTAACAAGCTCTTGTTAATGTAAGATTCAAATTTTACTGATTATCTTAACTAATCAACAACAACGCACTCTGGGGTCACACTGTCTGTCAGACACTGAGACATCTACATCTTTTCATTTGACACCTCTTTATAATAATGTATTTATATTAGCTTGAAGATCTGTATTAAAATGCAGATGATCGTACATTGGGGTGATAATGTTTGCAAAGTGCATGTTTATATTAACTGCTGCTATTTAAATTTCTTAATGAATCTTCAACAGAACGCTGGGCTGTTGCAACGTATCGACAGTGATGTTGCCTCAAAAATTAAAGAACTTGTGGTGGAAGAGGGCGTTGCAAATGTTGAAGAAATGCAACGCCATCTGACCTCATTTGTTATGAAGAATGTAACACCTGCTCCATCAAGAACTAAAAGGAGATTCGCCCCTACAAAAAAAGTGATCAGATATCACATGAATAAGGCAGCAAAGAAGGGTTGTGATAGCAATGATGACCAACACAACTTAGTTCAGCTTGTGAGTGTGATTAGTGTGTAATTAACAGTTACTTCAATACAGATATATATATTTATCACATGCCATACCCTGCTTCCCCTTGTAATATAACCATTACGAATATTTTTATCTTACACATGTGTAATATACTTTTTAAGGATTTTCATTGGCTTATTTTCGTTTGATTGACCAATCGCATTTTGTTATGTTGCTGAAATAACATTGCAAAGTCAAATGACGTCACGAAATGTAAACAGCATTTCGGATTTATCATTAAGTTTGCGAAAATATTTTAATAATTTTTTGTGTCCGGAGCCATATCTTGGAAGTGCTTTGGCGGATTTCATTGAAACTTGGTATGAGTATAAATATGGATAAGAGGATGATACGTAACATTTGACAGAGTTATACATCTCATTAAGCGAAATTTAAGAAATTGTGTTATTATATTTTCATATATTACCTTCGGCCTAAGATGCTAAGGTCATACATTGTTTTGTAAACGAAACATGCGACATAATTTTCCTTTATCATTTACATTTGTTGTAAATAGTGAGCATATTAAAATTCTGATGTCTGATATTAATTTGCCTCTTGTGAATAGATAATATTTGTACCATTGTTTTGTTAAATGGACCTTTTCACGTTTTGGTTAATTGACGAAATTGATTTTTTTTTCAGATTTCAAAATTTTCGTTGTAGTTTTATTTTTGCGAGGAATCGGTAATACTGAACATTTACTAAGCTCTACAATATTACAGTATTTGCATATTTTGATGATTTAAACACATTAAAAATTTAAAGCATTACGAAGGAATAATTTGGCGAGTTCTGTTGTTATCATTATATTTTGTTACAGTACGATGATTGCTGATATAAATTATAACATAAACATATTACTTACTATACGATAACAGATGGGCGAGTTGTTTAAGTTCTAGTCTTTTACTCAAATGGTCAGTTGTTTAAGACTAGTTAAGGATAACTTTTTTATCTTTGATTTTATTCTTGTTTATTTATTGAGCTATTTAATTCCGATGTTAACATTTATCTTTTTACATTATTTTATTTATTTCATCATTTTTATTTTTAAAACTTCAACACATGCCAAAATCCGTGAAAATATCCATATACAGGTATGCGTTTATAATTGTTGGCATCATTTACGTCAATTTCTTTAAACTATGACTTTTTTTCTTCGCACCAAGACAAGAATATTTATTGATTAAACCAATGGTTATTGTTTGCTTTTGAATGTCTTACTATTGAACATTTGATAATCTCATCCGGAGGTTGTTGCTTTCCCGGGATTTTATTATTGTTTTGTTAATTTATTAATTTTCCAACGTTTAGAAATGTCATGTTTTGCTAACATTTATAAATGTATTTATACTTTTATTCGCACTTTGATCGTAGTACTTTCATGTTTGGCTTTCTTTCACATCGAACGAGTGTTTATTTTTTTATATAAATATCATCTACGGTTGAGTGGTGGTTCGATTTAACTTCTTTAATTTAAGACGCATTCTGCAGAATACACCAAAAATATCGGGTTTGATGAACCTTATATATTTAATGTTGTGCCTTTCTTTTATTAATACGCTCTCCTTTTCTATATTTTGTAATTTGTCTGCAAAACAAAAGCGTTCATATTTGCGCTCTTTTATTGCTAGTTTATATTTTTTGTTGATTAAAAATCAATGCATTTTTTAGCATTTGCGTATAACCATAGTTTATTCGATGTTATGGTATGATTTTCTTGAAACGAGATGGTTTGTCACAGATGTGAATGGCAGCAATGTATAGATTGTTTGTAAACCATTTCACCATTTCTCCCATATCACCTTGAATCGGTAAATATTAAAGATGAAGTTCGTGTAAATAATGCGTTGTTAAAACGTCAATTTTATCTGCATTTTAGGAGACGTATGATGATAACTGTGTATAGTTGTGAAATTAACCATATTCGTCGTTATCGCATTAGTTATGGCGACACTCTACAAAGATGATCTTAAAATACTTAAAGTTGTAATTATTGTTTATTTGTAACCTTTTAAGTCTAGTCCGGGTTTTCGCAACAAATAAATTTAACCAAACATGGGACTGCACTCAACAGCACTTATGTGGCCAAGGATGGTTAAATCTCATAGATGTGTGTTCATATTGAAATACCATATAAAGTTGTATATATTTATGTATGCATGCATGTATGTATGTTTGTATGTAATGATATACATATTAGATATATTTAGTCTTATAGCCTAACAATTGATCCATATGCATCACGCACATTTACCAATAAGGTGTACTCCTTTTTATCATGTTAATGTCATTAATTAAAAAAGTTGCAATATTATATGAAATCATGTATTCCCTTCATAAACATACCATGTTAACAAGTTCATAATAATATCGTCCATTCTTTATCTTCTACCATCACTTATAAATAAATTGTATAATCCATATATAATGTAAGCTATGAGCTTGTATAAGCTTTGTTGCTGAATAAATGTTGTTCTTGTTCTAAGCATTTTTGTTTGTAACAATTTTTGTCTTAAAACGGAAGATATGACATTATCAGAGAACATAAAGTCATTGACAATAACAATCCATCAATTATAAGGTAATTACAATGTATAACTTCTAAAATGTAATATAGACCGTATAACCCTTTCTCCCATAAGAAGCAAAGTGAAAATTGATTTTGCAACCAGCATAAACTCAGAACAGCAACTCGCAGTCTGTTAAGGTTTTATGCTGTTTGTTACTCATCAGTACATAAGGATTGGAAATGAAGCATTTAGAACTTTTATATGTTAAGAAAGGACTTATTTAATTTAATTTTCTAAAGGACTTTAAATGCATCAAATTGCATTTGTGAGAGGTAAAGGGATAAGCACATGAGATTGTTTGTTTGTCCTTCATTTATAAAACCCGATGTATAAGCACGATGTGATCGTTGTCTAGACGCATACCAATATGGGTTCATGTGTTCCTCAACGCTATTAAATCCGTAAAATAACATGTGCATATTCTATGGACACAGATAAACAGAAGTGGATCAGTTTCTTCATGCAATTGATACCGTATAAAGAAACTCAATTTATTCACTCGATGCTGATCGATTGGGTTTTATTAGGCCATACGATGCAGATTTATTGGGTTTTATTACACTATAATGCAATTAAGACCATATATTCGCATGTGAACGTTAACTGGGCGCAGATAAATAGGCATCCATCCCTGGTTTCACCCGAATTGTACCGTATAAGCACGAAGTGGACGTTGTCTGGATGCTTTTTGGAGGGGGTGTGGGTATTAATTATACAATGGTAAAAAAAATATAAAAAATAAAACACGCGGAGATTTCATGCACGTACATCAATCTAATTAACTTAGTTATTTGATGCAATTAATAGCATTAAAGCACACTCAACAGAAGCCCCCCCCCTCCTGGAAGCCCCACGGTTAAAGTGATTTTGAAGGCTTTGTCAACCACTTTTCGGACATGTCACGCCTTATTTACTTTCATCAAAGTACCTTCTTATAATGCCAAAAATATGCATAGTTTATACGCCGGGCGACACAAGAGTATAAAGTTAAAACATTTTAGCGATTGTCTGTGATTAGTGGGCAATTTTGAGTACGAAGAAGAAGATAAAAATGAGTTTACATAGGTGATTTAGATCTAGCTAAGTGTGAAACATCAAATGATTTGACTTTACTTTGAAGATTTTAGGGGGGGGGGGGGGGGCGTACGCCGCGTCCGCTCCCCTCCATTGGAGCCGCCTATGCTTAATGTGTTGACTCTCGACTCAGGTTGATAGGGCTCTAAATGTTCTGTAATGCACGTACGACCGTATGTAAATGTTACTGGGCCCAGATTACCGTTAAACCATCATTTTTAAACACGAATATAACCGTTTACGCGGGATATAAAAAAAACGTTGTCTGGACGCAGAATAATCGGCGCTCATTAGTTCCCAAACGCTATTACACTCGTATTCGCGCAGATAGTCCATAGATAGAAGTCAATGAGTTATCCCATGCATATCCCAATCTCACTCAATTTTTGGACGCATATATTTATAGGGTTCAACTATGGGATAATGGACGTATATAAGCGCATGTCATGTAAACTGAGCACAGATCATTAGGGACCAATAATTTATAAACCCGATTTTAACGTACATTATAAGCACGATGCGAACGTTATCTGGATATAGATTTATAGGCGCCCATTACTTCACCAACGCTATAACACCCATATAAAAACTTGCGAAGAGACGCAGAGACGCTGGTAAATAGAAGATACAGGATCTTCACTATAAATCTGTATTCTGAACTCCTAATAGTGTGCCTGTCTGTATCTAATGATGTTTGCAGAACTCCACATGATATGCAAGTGTGCATCTAAAGCATCAAATTTGTTCACGCAGACAAATAGGGCTTTATAACACTCGTAATTCATACTAGCCGATCCGAAAAATAAACACCTCGCTCACGTAGTGCACAATCAGCACTATAAATCTGTATTCCAAATTTAATATGTTTATTCACAATATTTTTACTATAAATAGAGATATAACTACTTATCATTATCAAAGTAACAAATTTTATTTAATACTTTTAAAATCCAATGAAAATAGAAGGAAAAAATCATTGTCGTAAATGTTGCTGCAAAGGCGTTGTATTTCCATATTTTTTTGCCAAATAGTTTTCCTTCCAAAACTGACACGACCAGCTTATACAGGTATGATACATACTGAATATTACGCTAGTCAATCGTTCCAAGAGTTTGTATCAGTCGAGTGGCTTGTGTGATGACGTATCACACGAGAGGCGGAGCCTCGAGTGTGATACTGACGTTACAAACACTTGGAACAATTGACTAGCGTAATATTCCTTTTATTATGTACAAAAACTAACGAAAACAGTTATCAATTTTAATTATTTTTTTGCTGACAAAACAATGACTAAAATGTGACGTCATTAAATGTGACGTCATTAAAATGTGACGTCATTAAATGGGTCGAAGAAAGTAGTCCGGCTAGTATGGTTATACAGAATCGGAAAACAGCGAGTGACATATTTATTTATTTATTTATTTCAACGATTGATTCAACCTGTATTTTGTTAAAAGCATTAAATAGGTATATAATAAACCCTCCTACCACAGCAGGTTACTAGAACATAGGAGAACTGCATCGCAGATTTAAGGGGGCGGTCAAATAATAACGGATTGAACTACCTTTGAGCTCGAACATTAACTTTTTTTTTTAATATTCAAAATACAGTTTATTTAGAGGTAATATTTTTATTTTGAATGGTGATGCTTTGAGATTAAACTTTATTTGCACGTAAGTGTTTTTGATAAATTTTTATCTAAATTTGAGGTTTGGCGTACCTTTCAACAGGTTTAAGGCGGTGATTCGAGCTTAAATTATTGCTTATATTAAACTATGTATGATACGTATTGTCCTGTATCGCAAAGGCAATTGATTGTTCGTATTTTATTAAAGACTGGTGGTGTAAACATAGATAGTACACGGTTGGTGCCGGGATAGATACCGTTTTTCTTTTGAGTCTTAGAGAATAAAAATAGCGGTCGGATAAACTGTTTTATTTCCGAAAACCTACTGAGCATGCTATTTATCCAGTTTCTGCTAATTTTTAAAGACGCGTTTCTAACATTATTCCGCTTGCATAGTCCGCAAAAAGTCCTTGTATTCTTCCCATTATTTCTAATAAGCGCCTATCGCACAACGAACATTGGAACTCTGAAAACATGTTTATTGTATCCGTCTTAATCTCAATTCATATTTTGCGGTATCGACTTTGAGAAAATACATCTGCCTCACGCCTATGTCATTCAGGTGAGTTGTGTAAAAATGCCATTGTGCTGGATTTTAAATGCATTCGTAGGAATATATGTATTTGGATGGATTTAGATTTGAACAAGCAGTGTACGGAGAATATGCTTATAATCGTGCTGGTAAGATATAAATCATAGATTGCATTCGAGTATTTGTTTATTTTTTAGATTGTAGGACTAATAGAACACACCAGTTCACTGTTAAGAATGTGGAGAACATTTTAGACAGATTTATTTACTATATATATGTGGTTATAATTGGCATAGATTTGTTTAATATCCATACGAAATTTATATCATGGCATAACTGTTTAATTCTTTGATGTATACACTGTATCTTTGATCTAAGAAATATTCAATATGTTCTACAGAATAGCTCGCTTATCGTCAAATGATATGAAATGGAAGGGAAAATTACGTATACTTTTAGTGCCATGTGAAGATCTAACAATTCACTAAACATCAGATATCAGTCGCGATGATTTTATTGCTGGAAATATTGGGTAAGTAGAGAGTCCATGAATGAATTGAGTGTTGTGGAATTATGTTATCCGGCGCGTATGAAAACACTGCTAAGCTTATAAATCTTGCCGCTTCTATTTGACTCAAAATAAAAAAAAAATGACTGATGGGATTGTTTACCCTCGGGACTTCGGTTATAAACCATTGCCCGAGCACACTGCTTAACATAGAACTCTGCATAAAAAAGCCGAAAACGGCCATAAAATGGACAGCCCGATTTTACTGGGCTGTACCATTGATATAAATAGAAAACTTTGCAGTGTTGGTGCGGTGCCTTAATAAAAATCTATTAGTTTAAAAATATCTAACCTTTATAAGAAGCGTTAAAAAGACGCAGTACTTTACAATGCCTAACGCTGTTAAAAGCGGCTTTTTTATTGGTTGATGCACTTATAAAACGATGGCGCTGATTGGCCGAAAATTCATTTAAGGATTGCAAGTAGGTCAATCCGTTTATAAATAGATTTTCCCACGGCTGACGTTGTACTTTAAGAAAAAGTAAACAATAATAGTTTATATGCAAAAATATAAATGAAATAAAAAGATGATAAGTCCAAAAGAACTTGGACTTGTTTTATAGTTATAATTTACTATGTTTATGTTATGTTACTGTGCTTATTATTAATTATTATCATTAATATGATGTTGTTATTGTATGTTATTGTTTGTTTTGTTTTTTTAAGGAGGAGAGAGAGAAAGAATAGCCCAATTTTTATTAGTAAAAATGGTGAAAACACACATACTGTTGTATGTGGCATCATCATTACCAGACCCATTGTTCAGTATATACTGCAATGGGTTTGTTGGAGTCTTTAGACTTTGTGATCTGTGTTTTAAATGTTAGAGTCCAAATAGGACTATTTTAATATAAGTCTTATAGAAAAAGGAATACACAGATGTGCAATATGTTTGAGTAATACAATAATAATACTTGAGGGTTTTCCAGATCACAAAGTGGTTGAACATTGCCACAATATGTTTACATACATAGTCAAGTACCATTTTTATGTGTATATTTAAAGTTTAAACTAAATGCCACACAACAAGAACTAATCATTGGTGAGATATGTTTATATCTATGAACATTAATTAATAGGGATGCCAGAGCTTGATTTAACAGCTCTCAAATGTAAAGTGAAGTTGCATGTGTACATGCAATTATATGAAAAGGAAAGGAAAAAAGACAATATGTGATAACACATAGGGAGTATAACTCTCAATTATATATTCATGTTGCAATTGAGTATTGAGTTGTTAACAAATAATGAGTACAAGTTTATGTATGTGGCTCAATGTTGAACACTTGCAGACAGGGAATATAGCCGTAATGCTCCAACATAAGACCCTGTCTGTATGGAACTTAAGGAGGATTGGGCTATGGAGAAGAGAGGTCCCCCCAGAGTGGCGTTAAAACAATATTTAAAAGTGGGTTTAGTAAAAAAAAACTTATATGTTAAGGGTAATAACTTACGTGTCTCCAAACGGTCACCTTTATAGGGCCACATAAAAATTAAGGGTAAGACAATGTGCTTTACAGTTAAAAATGAGACAAAAACAGCTAAATTTGTACAAAAGGTACATTATTTACAATATGTACAGAACTATATGCATTTATATATTTAAAATACATTTTGCCACCCTGGAGGGTTGAAAGGAGAGATTTTTGGAAGTGTAGGCCGATGTGGGTGGGGGAAAAGAAGAGCCAGCAGAGGTGGTGTAACTCAGTTGTACTAAGGGAGATAATTGTGGTGATGGAGTCTACAATGGTTGTTTCCCCTGGACCAGAGGGAGTGCACGGTAAATGAAAAATAGTTTGTATACTATTGAAGGAAAATTGATAATGGTAAGATGTAAAATGGTAAGAAGACCAAATATTACCTAGATGCATTAACATAAACCCAAATAGCTCTAATCTAACCAATATTATTAATATATTGGTGATAACAATGGAGGAAATAATACTAAAGTACCTTGTATGGCATGCAAAATGACAATTAGACAGAAAACCGAGGCAATTTGCTATATAAAATAGCAATTTTATATAAAAATAAGGTTATTTGCTATAAAAGTAGCAATTTAAACATGAATTAATGCAATACAAAGTAAGATGGTTGCTATGGTGTAGGAAAAGCAATATTGAGATAAAAATTAAGGCAATTTGCTATATAAAATAGCAGTTTTTCACAAAAATAAGGAAATTGCTACACAAAATAGCAGTTATAACAATATTTAATGTACTCCAAGGAAAAAATTAGCAGTTTCAACAAAGTCGACAATACTTTGTCCTGAATAGGGCTAAATAGGTGTTTATCATGGTATAAGGCCCTGTACCGTGCACTCCAGTCCGACATGGTTCTTCGAGTTTGAAGGGGAAAGGGTGGGGTGTCAAAGAGGAAGGGAGGGGGTGCAATGCAGCCAACAATCCCAGGTAACTGGACAGCCTCGTCCTTTCTTGTAGTAAGAAATGCCATAAAATATGATTATATTAAAAAACTGAAAAATGTAAATGGTGGACTAACGTCATACTCTCATAAAAATGTACTAAAATAAAGAAGACCAGGTCAATGCCATTGGCCTGATTTAGAAAGGGCGGGGTAGAACAATAAACCCATTAAAAGCTAAAATAAAGGTTGTGTAAAAGCGACACAAATCCAACACAATTATTAGATTACATCAGGTTTGTGCAGAGATTACACATTTTAAAAGAAAACAGTCACAAGACTGTATAATTAGGTGGGTGTTGGCTGCTCTCCCTCCCCCAATGACCTAGATTTTGTCAGTTATTTGACAATCTAGTAAGTATTTGGCGAGGGCAAAGAAGACTGAGCCCCTAGCTGCTCCCTTGGGGTCTAGCACGTTGGAAAGGTTAAAAACTAGTCCATGGGAGTGCAATGCAGCTTCGAGGTGGTCCCTCTGCGCCTTATGGTTAGGACAGTGCAGCAGCATGTGGGGCGCAGTGAGAGGTTCCTGGCACCTAGGACATGCAGGGTCTATACCGAGGACATACTTTCCTGCGCCACCGGGTAATAGGGTGGTTCCCATCCTCAGGCGCGTGATGGCTCTGTCAAGCACAATGCTTGCTGAGTATCTGTCAGGCGGCCTGAGGGTTTTCGCAGGTCTGGTAAAAGTATGTCGACGGGAAGACAAATTGTCGGTCCGGAGATTCCATTCGCCCAAAACAAATTTCTTTGTCATGAAAAAAATGTATCCGGTAACCCCTTTTATCCTGCCTCTGTTGCAAACATTGACCTAATAAAGGGGTGGCAAATACATTTTCTCCGGTCACCAGGAAGTAGTGCATTTCTACGCACGCTGTTACACATAGTTGAAATGTAACCTTTGAACATTTATTGAGACGCATCACGAATGTTATCGTTTATATAACATATCATCCAATTTGATTTCTTATTTAAAATATATTACCAAATCAGCTTTCCGTATTGTTATTTTCATTTGTTGATAACGCAATTTATGACGTATCCCGTGTGACGTCATTAATGTGGAAGAACATTTTGGGACAACAATATGGACGTGGTGGTTTTTTAACAGTATTTATTTTTTTTAAACATTGAACGAATCCAAAACGTATTTCGGATTGTGAGTTTGTCATACATAACACGAAGAACAGGCAATGGAAGTGTATATCGTTGTAACTTTATTGTTATTAGCATTGGATTAAAGTTGCCAATGAGGTAAGCGTGTCGTTTACTAAATTTAGTTTCTTTTATGACTCCTGGAAAAGCTTATATAATGTTATCAATCTATATCTACAATACAGTTTCAGCTGCAATCGATATTTTAATTGTCCAAATAATTTGCTACGTGTAGTTATAATATTTTTCGATTATTATATTTGATTTGTGGCTCAATTTTATTTATATCTTAGACTGAATGTGCACGCCATTTGTTCAATTAAATGTTCAAATGAATTTGAGCTTTTGTCTTGCTGTTGCATTTTGTTTCCAAGGTCTAACAATAAAATATAACATTCTCGATTCGTTTTTAATTATTCCCATATTTTCAATCGGAAAGTATACAAAAGAACAGTTTAATGTGAAACTATTTTTTACGTGACACAATTGGTAGTTATTCGGTCGTTAGGCGTGTTGCGTACACTATTATTTTGCTATGGCAATTAAGCATTTGTCTTTGATACAATGTGTTAACGGTATAATTTAAAATGAAGCAGGATAAATCGAATACATGGTTGGTGCCGAGATGGAAAAAGTTTATCCGGTTCAGCCCGAAAAAGAAAATTTTCTGTTTCTAAGCCTCACCGGATAAACTTGCTCCATATCGGCACCAACCATATATTCGCTATATTCGGTCAATGTTGCACGTAGAAGCAGGATACCATAATTTATCTCCTGATGATGTTTTTTTTGTGGTGACTGATTTCTCCCAGATCGTTCTGGCGATTTAGCGAGTTCAACGACAAGAAAACACCACACGTAACAACTACAAATGTATCGAAACAAGACATGAAGGAACGTTTTGGCGTGTTGTCGTGTTGTCGCTTTAAAAGTCGCTACACGCAAACACAAAAAATGATGAATATTATAATTACCTTTTCGGCCGGTAAATATGTCGTTCCGACGTGTTGTCGTGCTTAAGTCCGCCAAACCCGCAAACTTTGAAAAAAATTAACAAAATAGTGCTTCTATATAAATGAAACATTTCAACCCAAAACGTTCGAAGCTTTATATATAGCTGCCAATAATGACATCTTTATACAATAAGCTTTATTATGACATTGTGTGTGTCCTTCAATACTATTAATGAGTGTGACAATCTACTAATGACTTGCTTCTCTTCAACTGGCCAACAAACATCAGCCAGTATCATTAGCACAGTCGATCAGGATCAGTTATTTTATTTTTACTTTGTAATTTGCGTGCACTTCTATTTTTTAATTTACCGATGCATCCAATCGGGTTTGCTGTTTACACATTAAAAACCACTTGGAAAGATATCTCCAGATCAGAAGCATTAGCCGATGGCTTAACTAAATCAGCAGAAGTGTTTGTAACAGACGTATTTGGAGCAAGTAGACGGGCAAAAACGATTTAGATTACGACGTTACAGCTTAATGCTCTCATTCTATGTAATTTATCGTTTAAAAACAGGATGATGTAAAATATGTAGGCTTAACCAAAGTTAATACAAAATTAACTCTTCAGTGAAAACAAATCGGGTGCGGGGAAAGATGAATACTGCAAGCGCAATGAACAAAACTAATATGTGTCGTGTTCTGAGGAGACCGGGCATAATGCATGTGCCTAAATTGTCATCCCAGATTAGCCGGTGTCAGTTACGATAATTTCCGCTGTTGTGGAATTTTTCGTTTTTATGACGTCTCTTCTTAGCGAAAATCCAGTTAAGGCGGAAAGTGTCGCCCCGGACTGCGGACTGCACAGGCTTATCTGGGCTGACACTTTACGCACATGCATTTTGTCGAGTTTTCTCAGAACGCGACTTATATTAGTTTTTTGCTTTATGAATTTCAGGTTCGGCTGATCCGTCGAACATCTGGTCAATTGTTTTGGCATTAGTGCCAAAATGTAATGTGGAATATATATAAGCTGACGCGATGTTGATATCATCATTATATTGATATGAAATTTGTATTCTACTTCTATAACATATTATCTTCAAAAAGTAACCATATACGCTCACTCACAACGTCGTGTACATGTATCACTGAAGACGTTAACCCATTTATGCCGAGTGGACTCTCCCATCCTTGTAAATTAGATCAATGTATTTCCAAAATTAGGGATGTCTAGTATATTTATTTCTATATTTAGAATATTTCTTTCAGAAATTCCTTTAAGCAAACAGCTCAGACCCTGATGAGACGCCGCATGTTGCGGCGTCTCATCTGGGTCTATGCTGTTTGCCAAGGCCTTTTTTCAGGACGCTAGGCATAAATGGGTTAACTCTTGAACACTTTACAATACAAACATGTCATAAAGAACAAACAATTCGTATATTTAATATATTATTGTAGGACAGGTCCACTATAAAGGAATTGTGGCCAGAATGCAGCTTATTTCCTTACACCATTTCATTTAAATGTGCTTGCATTATCTTGTTCTTTTCTTGGCGCAATCTTAAGTCAGCCTGTTAATGATACGATAAGGTTACGCTTAATTTCATTTGTTTAATTTCGCTGCAACTTATTTCATTAGACAGTGTCTAGTAAAGTTTTGCTTTTAAGATGCAATCAAATTGGCATCTATTAAGCACACGAATGTAAAAATGTATTTTGCACAAACTCATTGTCAAATGGACTGACAATAAAACTATTGTCGTATAAGAATAATATGTTTTTGTCGTGTTGTCGCCCATCAAACGCAGAACTGTAGATTGTATATCCTGTTATCTAGTATAATTGAAACTCTAAATAAGAATAAACGGTCTATATGATTTGTCTTTATGTTCATCAATTTAGACAAGGATTTTTACTCAATGGTCGAGTCAAGTTAGACTTAAGATAAGCGAAATAAGAGCATTTAGATAGTTGTTATTATGATGTAGTGTAAACATACAGGTTTTACAGGCACACATAATTGCAATATTGTGTAGGAGCAAAGCATACTAGTATTAATAATGTATTTGTGAAATAAATACTTACATATATCAAAATAAAAAAGTGTAATTGTGTCCCGGTATTTGTCTTTACAAACATGAATGACCAATTGATTTTGCGAATAAAAAAATATTGAAAAACATGTATTTACATCCATAATAATAATAATAGTATATGTTTACGCGAAACGTGCCAAATTTCATATAAACACAGAAGAAAATCGTCTATGGATTATTCTGCAATAATTATGATCGGAGCTTTTACACTGAAAGCACGCGCTGTAACTAAACAAAACATGCCGATAGATTTTCCACCAGCGTTATAATCCGGTATTTTTTTAAATAAAAGGCGGAGATCTGATCGACAGAACAGCCGAAAGTAATGTTTATGGGCGGAAATTCACATAAAATAGTACACAGGAAAAATAAGAAACACTGTATAAATCTTGAGAACTACCGTGTTAGAATCGAAATAATTCGTGAACGTTATAGTTTGTTGTCGAATAGTATAACCCACGGCCGGAAGTTTAGATGCGTGGTTTCAAATCACTCGTTCTTCGCAATCGCGATTTAATCCCTACGCATCTAAACTTCCGGCCGTGGGTTATTCGACAACAAACTATAACGTACACAAAGTATTTCTTAAATAATGTTTGCTTGTTTTAGAATCTACACCAGAACCATGTTTCTTAAATTTAATTGTATACTAGAAATATACTGTTTTACTAGTTATTGTCTTTAATTATTGTAAATGGTTTCACCGGCTCGAACTTGTGTTCTGCTGTGCTGTAACATTAATTGCAATGCTAATCGCATCTTATATCCCACCGAAGAATAGGAACTAATATATTTACACATTAAACTAAAACTATGGACGTGTTTTAAGATGCACTGAATATACATAAGGTGAAATTTCAGCTGCCAGAGCAGGAGTATTATACGCACATTATCCAATTTTACTGTGCATTAAATTAAACAACATATGATCTAATCAGTTTTACGTTAAAACAACAACGCACTTCAGTTGGCTTTATTTAAAAAAAACACATATTCGTATAAATAAACATAAAAGTCGAACACATATAAAACAAATATGTCACGCACAATCGTGGGTCTGCGTCAGCTTTTAATTATGGAGCCAGTTATAGGTAGTTCTAGTATTTAACATTACTATGATGGCACATTTTTCAACGTTTGTTTTAACTTGTGTCAAGTCGATGTTTATAATGCTGGTATCGGTCGCATAAACTCTGCTAAATCTAACATTCTCAGTCTCTCTGCGACTGTTAAATAACATAGGGCATCGTCTGTTCATGTCGTCGTACGTCCATATCCTTGACAACGGCGTGCATGCTCCAGGGCTTCCTAAGGCAGGCATCGTTTCGGCTATAACAGGAAAATCTAATGTGGACCTCCAAATACCAATCCCATGCACATTAATCTCCTATCGTATGCCATAATTTCACGTTGTTTATACATTTGAATATATCGTATTAATGGTATAAGCTTATTTCACAAGAGCCCGAGGAAAAGCTGACGATGCGTTTGTGAATATAGATAAATGAAAAGTTAATGAATCATGTTCCATTTGAAGCTAAGTCTATCAATATAACAGATAGTCCACTTTTAATGTATAAAAAACAATCGAAGCGACACTTATTAATCAGCACATGATTGCACTTATTATAGACACAATTTTCCAAATATCCAGAACTACCTTTATGAGTTACACATTATATCGACACAATTTTCAAAATATCCAGAACTACATTTATGGGTTACTGTAAATTAGTATAATATTCTTATTTCAATAGTGTTCAATAACTGAGATAGTTTTAATAATATGTGTGGGATATCAACACATTGGACGCGTAAACTGTTGAAAATTTGATGTAACTTGTATTTGTTTTTATAATTATTCATTTTGTTTGGTTTTAAAATATCTATTATGCATTCAAGTTACAAGTACATACTAACATACACAAAAATATGCCATATACTGTTTGGCACTTACCCGTTGGGATAACAATGCTATTAGATTGTATTCCTTTGTCTTAAGTTTAAATCTAAGTATTGATGCTAAACAAGGCCGATGGCAAGCAACAACACCAATTTTTATCCCGTTTAGCCTTAGGAAGATGGGGTTCATTCGCTTAACAAAGGTAAACAATTGATACACGCAACCTTGATTTAAAATATTGAAATTTCGACGCTTTGTCATTTTATGCGCAGTTAATGTGCATAGTCAGAAATTAGAATATATGGACAGTTAACATAAAATACGTCCCTTTTTGCTAAATAAGTTTTATTTACTGCTGCATGGCCTTATACCTTTTCACAGTTCCATTTTCTTTTAAGTCAATAGTTTGTTGACGAAATCCCTACGGCAAACAAGCTTTTAACTGCTTGACGCCGGGCTGTGTTTTGTATTTACTCAGACGGTAGACGAAAACTTCTCGGAAAGTCTGCCCTCCTCTATAAACAATAAGAATGGATTGGCGGTACTTGTTTTCCTTGTTTCCATTATAGTTGGTTATTTGATTTATGTTCACCAACCTGTGAATTTTTAAAACATTCTTCCTGGTAATTATCAATAGATCTGAAAATAACTTAGAAAGTATATCCCCATCAGATTGCGGGTATGTGGGATTTATAGCGCAGGTCGATGGGTGTGTTTCTGAGTGTTTCCCGCTCTCATGGGACGTTCATCCAAAATTACTTAAATGCTGCAAGCATTCTTTTTAAGCACTCTGATCACATCGGCAGCTTCCGACAAGCAAAACGTTTATCTCACAGTACCCGTATAGGCGGAGTAGTTACGCTGATTGATATATAAACCCATGCGGTTCGGTAATCATTAAAATTCGACCCAGTCGCTGTAGCATTATGGCTCTTTATTAATCTTAAACTTGACTTTTAACACATTTACCCGCGTTAAGTCCAACTATTTCCATCCGAGTTTTATCAGTTTTCATGACAAGTGTGTAATATCTCGGCATAGTTCCGTCAATGTTTCGCCAAACAGTTATCATTCAATTAAGTAAGCGTTCTGACACGATTATATCTCATAGATTTTTCTATTTAAGTTTTATTGAGAATTCCTTTAAATGTCGTTGACAACATACAGTCCAGTTGGCTTTAAAAACAAATACAAAAACTAAAGATTTATCATTTAAGCATTATAATTTATACTTAATGTACGCCACTACGGAATTTTTACGTTTTGTCCATGGTACACATGTAAAATTAATATCATACAATGTTTCTTTTATTAATACGCATATTTATCAGACAAAAGAAATGTTTTTGTTTGAAATGTAATTGAATGTATAATAAATATGAGTGTTTCTATTTTCGCTTGTGGAATAAATGTAGATATAACCCGTTTTCGTAGTTGTTTGCGTGTACACAATTCTTAAGTGTTATACATACGGAATATTACGCTAGTCAATTGTTGGACACTGGGAACAATTGACTAGCGCAATATTCCTTTTATTATATACACCAACTAACGAAAACGGTAATCAATTGTATTTGTTTTTGCTTTAACAAAACTGACAAAACAATGACTAAAATGTGACGTCATTAAATGTGACGCCATGAAAATGTGACGTCATTAAATGGATCGAAGAAAGTAGTCCAGCTAGTATGGTAATACGGAATCGGAAACAGCGAGTAGCATAATACGGGATTTTTGATACAACCTGTATTTTGTTAAAAGCATTAAACAGGTATATAATAAAAGTTTGTATCCCCAGAAACAACAAAAAAATACATGGACGGATGAAATATATAAGAAAATTAAAAACCAAACCCATTTGCTAAATAATCTTTACGTTCAACTTTGTAAGTAAATACCATTTATACTCATGCTAGATTAAAGCGAGTTTTATACTTACGTAATACTATAACTAATTAAGTACATGTGCTAACGTAATATTGATATTTTTTTAGATAAGCAAAAGCCGCCATAAAACTACCACCGATTGCTGTTAAACAATCATGGTATTGTTGTGTAATAATTAAATAATTCCTTTCAACAAGAATTATGAATCCGCAATCCATTGACGTGTCTTCGGTGTATGTGTATGTATATGTTTATTGAATAACCCTTTAACCGACATAATTTCATTATTCAACAATAACTAATGTACGTTGTAATGTTATCACATGAATAGCTTAAATGATGAGTATTATAACGTAAATATTAATGTAAATATTTTTTTTGTGTACAATCACGCTCTCGTTATTGTCTCTAAACATAACATTGTTGATCTAAGGAGCGTTCTGTTCAATGTGCGGCATTCGACTATAATTCATAATAATGTTGTTAAAATAAATTATCATGACATGAAGTTGTATGGCGATACATATTCCCTTACAAAACTATGGATAGTGTTCGTTGAATATTTAGATGCATATTAGGAATTATCTGATTTTATTTTATGCTTTCCGGTGGTTTATAGAGAAATATCAGTGAATTAAAACTGATAATACACTGCTTCAAACAGTGAAAAATAACAGTGAAAAATAATCGATATATTTCTTTGTTTTACCGGAACTATTTTTTTCTCCATTGCGACCACCAATATTACCAAGGGCGACTACTCTGCAATGAATATTTATAACAACATACGGATTAGCTTCCTTTTAACATACATTTACATTACAGTAATGTTCGTCTGCTTAAAAAGCCTTTACCCTGAAACTTAACAATGAATAATATGGAAAACGATGAATTTAATTTTATGTTCTCGGATATATTTGACTTTGACGATTATCTTTGCATGAAAATTCAGAAAAAAATCCTAGTGAAACATCAACTTTAATCAGAAACAAGAGCAGAATCAGCATCAACAATAACAGCAGCACTGTTAACCACAAAAGAATCAAACCAAACATATCCAAGGGCGTCAAGAACAATTTCTGCTGGGACACAGTCGTCAACGGCCACTGCAGCAGTAACAGTGAGTTGAACAATCTGAATTGTGTTGGGTGTCACACAAAAAGATGTGAGTACGAGCCCACAAAGCAGCGAAGCCTCATCAGCTTCATTGACCGACATTTAAAACATAATAACATAAATTTATCACTCGTGCATAACAAAGAATTTTCCAACGTCCGGGAAGTGCTAAAAGTAAACAAAAGGCTTTAAAAACGCAAGGCTGTGGGAATAACCACAGAGAGGCTGTGGCACTTACAAAAGAGCACATCGAGGCAATGTATTTAGCAAAGGCACATGGAGATTCTAGTCCCTTAGAATGAATTCATTCGTTATGGACGATATGCATAACTCATTCCGGCACCTATTGGAAATAAAAATAATAAAAACATACACTCTGCTGGGGGGACGTCACCCTTGGTGTTGATTTTGAGTCAGGCGAGGAGTACATTATACTAGATACCGAGCGCCAGATCAAGACTAGAACAGGGGAAAATTCAAGAAAAACAAGGTGAATTTCTATGTCCAAAACATTGAACTACATTCATTATTTCATGTATTGCCTTTTAATATAAGTGGCTTATTAAATTTATAGGAAAAAATAATGTACATGTAACACGTTTATAAATTAATTTAAATTAACAAAAGGATTAACTTGTTTATGATAAAAAATATATGCATTAAACCTTTTCTGCCTGACTCATAAATAACAGTGGAACATGAATTGAAAAGAAATAGCCCTTGATATCTAGGTTTTTGTATATGGTCTAAAGCAACTTAGTGATAACTTTTAAATTAAGTGTTACTATTTTTATACACCAATGAAGTTTTATTGTGTAAGGTCAGTCACACCCTGCTTACGCAGTCCCCGGTGAGCCCAACAGAGACCCCGCTCATCTGTATAAGCTGAATGCAGTCAAACGGCCGGTGGAAATGAGAGCAGATGACCGTCCTTTCTTCCTTTCTTCCTCACACCGTGCAAGAGCACACAGCTTGCCTTGTTAAGGAAGGTATAAATCGGTATTAACAAGCTGTACAGCATCATGGCAGAGATGAAGGCGGATGTTGGAATAACAGAGCCCCGAATCATAATATACATAGGATTTATTTAAAATGCAACTAAGTCACATAATATCCCAAATAAAATTGAAAATAGACACTCACCTTTTAATTATCAATTGTTGCCATTTGTTCAAGATTCCTTTTTGCCAGATTCTTATCTTGATGATTTTTCCAGATCCATGCATGTTTATATTTGTATTCTGATCTTGATGAAGTTTTTCAAAGGAACACAAAGCATTTACTTAAGCTTTAATTGTCATAGGCAGTATTTCCATTTAATTTTCTTTCTAATTAAAAAAAATCAAATGGAAACACCGCATATTAAAATTACAGCTTCTATAATAACTATCAATAAAACATGACTGTTTTTTTACAGGGCCAGAAAACAGATATAGAAATTGAATGATGAAAACGTCCCAGCTCATCAGATCATACAAATGTCAGGCCCCAGCTCATCAGATCATACAAATTTCATGCCCCAATAATGTCAACAGTCTGAATAACTAAAGTGGGTTTAACAATGATCAATCAAAACAAATGTTAAAGATTCTATCACATTCCTATCAAACTGCTTTTGCAATTCAAAATCTTCCTCCGTCTGCCACCCCGGCAATGAGTGATTTACCGATGGGAAGGGGATTCTCTGTTGACACAAATTTCCACGGCGGCATGACTTTCAATTTCCGCAGCTCCGAAATGGATCTCTCACAGAAGAATGTGTTCAATCACCAGGAGAAATCCCAAAACGACGATCACTGGAGGATGATTCGCCTGATTTTCATGATCAACCACGCTACAAGCGTATCCGTGTGATTGCAGACAGTGATAGTGAATAAAAATTATATTATAAAATTGCCGTGAACACTTACTGTCGAATTTGTTCCGTTTATTTCCAGTTAATTGTTTACACACCATGTGTATGTGTTCTGTGTAAAATGGCGAACACATTGTAATCGTTATTTATATCGGTTTTTATTTATTCCCACTCCATGTGTGTTGCATTGTAAATAAAACATGTACTTATTTGTTAATGTATGTTTTCTTGTGAACTATTTGCAACGCTTATTGAATACAGCGGTAATGACATAGGTGCGCCAAACAGGGAATTAGATAGATACAATACAAAATTAAGCATTTGAAAGCATAACATAAAAAGAAAATATGTTGGATTTGGTGGAATATCGATTTTAATTCACTCATGATCATAGAAAACATTTGTATATAATCCCTCGTGAATTAAAATCTGTATTTCACCAAATCCAACAAATGTCCTCTATATTTGGGATAATTTCCGATATTACGGAAATAACCAGAATATTGTTTTACTTATGAAATGAAGGCCCTAAGAGAAGTGCCGCAAAATAGCTCTACAAGGGAGATAAGTGCGTCTCAATCAACTGCAGTTAAGAAAGGAATGACCTCCCCTGATATATGGTTAGAAAGTATTCCGAGACAAATCCGGTAATTGAAGGGAATTGCGTAAGAGGTCAAGTCCGTATTTCCTTCAAAGTAAGTTGATCTAACATATAAGCGGTTTTCCATAGGCACGCCTTTTTTGTGATCAAAGCTAGCCTTTTAGAAATGTTAATGATTTATTGTTTCACAGCAGACAATACAAGCTTCAGGTGAACCGCCATGCTGTTAAATGATGTTAATAAAGATCATTTATATGAGCCTCGCTCTGTGAAAAGGGGTTTAATGCATGTGCGCAAATTGTCGTCCCCGATTTGACTGTGCAGTCCGCACAGGCTAATCAGGGATGACACTTAACGCTTTTATGATATTTTTTGTTTAAAGAAAGTATCTTTTTAGCAAAATCCAGTTAAGGCGGAAAGTATTGTCCCTGAATAGCCTGTGCGGACTGCATAGGTTAATCTTGGATGACACTCTACGCACATGCATTAAACCTCCTTTTCACAGAGCGCGGTCCATATGTATCATAATTATAATATCATACAGCTATTTGCGATTATGGCCACTAATCAATGTATAGTATATGTTCTTCGTTACATTTAGTAAATGAGTATCCAACATGAAGCGTCCTCACCAATATAAGTTGCACTGTTTTTTAATGTTCACCATTAATTACTGAACGGATATTTAACTCCAAAACAGGGTTGCATTTGTTTTCTAAAAAAACTTTAACATATTTTATCAAAGACTTCTTTTCCCAAAAGGCTTAAACTTAAAAACCTGTCTAGGACGTTTTGTTATGCACGTTTCGGAATGTTTTACAGAAATCAGTTTATCATTTATTTCGGAAATCTAGGTATTAGACAAAGACGTTGCATAGCGGTAGGATAAATAAAATAAATTAAACGAGATTAAAGGTATATACTATACGTAGGAAACAGCTAATTTTCATTGTCACACAAAAAAATTGTTGGCTATAAATGTATCAATAACAGAACAAAGCATCATTTAAATTAAAATTCCTATGAAATGTGTAAAGCATGTGTATGTGTTAAATATGTAAAGATGTGTTTAGTATGTTAATGGACGTGCCAAATAATTCAAATATAACCTGAACTAATTCAAACAAAGTTAACCCATTTAATATTGCAATTAAGTTTAAACGACCTTTAACATACCACAGTGAACGCGTTCGTCACCCACAGATACTATTACATAGACTGATATAATTAAAAAGGCCCTTTTAAACTTAAATATCACGACTTCGTAACATGAACAGTTGACACAATAACAAACTTATCGCGGTCATACAGTGACAAACTTATCGCGGTCATACAGTGACAAACTTATCGCGGTCATACAGTGACAAACTTATCGCGGTCATACAGTGACAAACTTATCGCGGTCATACAGTGACAAACTTATCGCGGTCATACAGTGACAAACGCAAGCTTACTTTTGTGCAAAACGTAGCGAGTATTTAAAAAGTATCACAGATCTCAATAACCTTGAGATGATTACATCGGGTATTTGGTATGCTTACCAATTTAACAACGCAATTCTGTCCGGTAACTATGTTATTTATCGTTAGATTTTAAAATGACTTTGTACATTCGTTCACCATCACGGGACGGTGTGTCATGCGAAAGAAGAACGTCGATATCTCACAGGTCAAGGTCACAACTTGAGTTCAAAGGTCAAAATGCCCATAAATGAGCTTGTCCGGGCTATAACTTTGTCATTAATTGTGAGACTTTAATATCATTTGGCACATTTGTTCAACATCATTGGACGGTGTGTCATGCGCAAGAATTACGTCGATATCTCAAAGGTCAATGCCATACTTTGAGCTCAAATGTCAAAAACGACCATAAATGAGCTTGTGGCCATAACTATGTCGTTCATTGTGAGATTGTAAAATAATTTGGCACATGTGTTCACCATCATTGAACGGTGTGTTGTGCGAACGAATTACGTCGATATCTCCAATGGTCACACTTTGAGTTCAAAGGTCAAAAATGGCCATAAATGATCTTGTCCGGGCCATAACTATGTCATGCATTGTAGTGAGATAAAATGGCCATAATTAGCTTCTCTTGTTTTTTTAAGACAGCATGCACAATATTCTGTGTCAATGCAGCATGTTTGGGTAAACGTCACGTCTGTGACAAAGCTCTAGTTACAGTAGTTATCATTTGAAATTAATATACAAAGCAGTAGAGGAGCATTAATTTTATCCCTTTCCGAATACTACAGATAAAATCTTGTGTAACTTTGACTATCCAGTTCATTAATTATATATATAAATACAGGTGATCAATTCATACTAAATATTACGCAGATTTATTAAACCTATCCAAAACATCTGTAAACATACTTAACAACTAACATGTAGGATAACTTCAGTTCAGCAACTATCAATTAGTCATTTTATTGACTTATGCATATGAACACTGAAAACAATCTGCACAGTGGTTTACTTGGAAGTTTTTTTACCAAGATTATGGCACTTATTCTTTCTTGTCTAGTTGACTTGAATTTAAAATCAATTTAAGACTGTCTGTTCCGAAATTTACTTTCACTGGCGTTATTTATAACGTTTTGTTGTTTTTCCTAAAAAAAGACATTACACGGTTTTTTAGCAAGATTTTTCATTAATTCATAACTAGTTAGCGATTTTCTTTGTCATTTTTTATTGTAATTTATATGCCAAGAAGTCAATTTTCCATGATGGCCGACAATGAAAAATTGACGCATAAAGAACAATGAAAATGACATATATTGTCACTTATCATGGAAAATTGACCTATTAGATGCAAAGATCCATTTTCATGTTTTATGCAAGAGAAATAAACGTTTTTTGTCTGTGCACAAAAAAAGAAAGAAAAAAATGTGTGTTATCATTGAGCTTTGATAATGTGCTATATATATGTATGGCTGTGAGTGCTGCGGCCACTTAACGTGTAGTTGTGCCAGGTATGCTTGTGTGCAGTGTGTAAACCAGATTAATATATGAATTGCTTGACATTCATTTTGCGGGGGATATCAATTCAACGAATTTGCTTGTTTCTTTTAAAATGTGGCGGTTGAGTATGATACAAAGAAAACGGGTAGTTGCCTGATCGTTTTGTAATATATAATCCTCGCTCTGTGAAAAGGGGGTTTTATGCATATGCGAAACGTGTCGTCCCAGATTCGCCTGTGCATTTCGCACAGGCTAATCAGGGACTACACTTTCTGCTTTTGTTGTATTTTTCGTTTAAAGAAAGACCATTCTTGACAGAAAGACCATTCTTGACGAAAATGCAGTTTTAGGCGGAACGTGTCGTCCCTGATAAGCCTGTGCGGAATGCACAGGCGAATCTTGGACAACACTTTTCGCACATGCATTAAATCCCCTTTTCACAGAGCGAGGCTCAATTTCATTCAAAGCCTTTAAAGATATATTACCAAACGATCAGGCAGTAACCTGTTAGTCCCTATATCTAAACTAAAATCTCAATCTCAATCTTAAGGGATGTATAGTTTTGCCTTATCAAGAGAATGCATTAATGAAAACATTTTGTATAGAAAGAGTTTTGTAGAAATTAACATATGATTTACGCCATCGGTGTTAAGTTCTACATAGTCTAGAATGACATTTCTCATGTTAAAATATGGTTCCCAGCGTTGTTTTCGGAAACCTATTATTTCATTCTAATTGTATAGTGGGATATTCTAAGAATTATGTTTTATTGTTACCTCGCTATTTTTCCAACTTACTTTATATGCTAGTGGTATAAAAGGTCTTTGCATTTTAGAAAGCGATTTATAAAATGTTTGTAATTTGTTTACCTTGATATAGAAAAAGATCAATTCTAAAAGTATACGTGTCTTTTTCTATAATATAAACAGTTTCCGTTACTATTGAACAAGTCCCCTATATATTTTCTTCCTGTAATTAACCAGAATTTAAAAAATATGCTTTTTCCAATTTATATTCCTTCGTTTTAAAATATGTGGACTGTGAAATATGTCCGATGCATTTAATATTACTTTTCTTGGAAACGGACAAACTATTTTAGACATATATCGAACATAATTGGTGATTGTAGTGTAACGTGTCGTCGCACGAGCTTCGGGTCTTAAGTTTGGCTCAGACAATAAATCCAAAGCACAATAAAATAGTATATAATGTTTCTTTGCCACTAATAAAATAGTTGGTTTGAAAGAGTAAATTAAGTATAATCAAACGTATAATCCTATGACCTCGAGCACTTTATATTAAAAACCTATGGCATTGGGTCTATATTTTGAAACCTATGACATTGGGTCTATATTTTGAAACCTATGACATTGGGTCTATATTTTGAAACCTATGACATTGGGTCTATATTTTGAAACCTATGACCTCGGGTCTGTGTATTGAAACCTTTGACATCGGGTCTATGTATTGAAACCTATGACATCGGGTCTATGTATTGAAACCTATGACATCGGGTCTATGTATTGAAACCTATGACATCGGGTCTATGTATTGAAACCTATGACATCGGGTCTATGTATTGAAACCTATAACATCGGGTCTATGTATTGAAACCTATGACATCGGGTCTATGTATTGAAACCTATGACATCGGGTCTGTGTATTGAAACCTATAAAATCGGGTCTATGTATTGATACCTATGACCTCGGGTCTATGTATTGAAACCTATGACATCTGGTTTGTGTATTGAAATCTATGACCTCGGCTGTTTGTATTGAAACCTATGACATCGGGTCTATGTATTGAAACATATTACATCGGGTCTATGTATTGAAACCTATGACATCGGGTCTATGTATTGAAACCTATGACATCGGGTCTATGTATTGAAACCTATGACATCGGGTGTATGTATTGAAACCTATGACCTCGGGTCTATGTATTGAAACCTATGACATCGGGTCTGTGTATTGAAACCTATGACCTCGGGTCTATGTATAGAAACCTATGACATCGGGTCTATGTATTGATACCTATGACATCGGGTCTATGTATTGAAACCTATGACATCGGGTCTATGTATTGAAACCTATTACATCGGGTCTGTGTATTGAAACCTATGACCTCGGGTTTATGTATTGAAACCTATGAAATAGGGTCTGTGTATTGAAACCTATGACCTCGGGTCTATGTATTGAAACCTATGACATCGGGTTTGTGTATTGAAATTATGACCTCGGGTCTTTGTATTGAAACCTATGACCTCGGTGCTGCTCCTATTCTCATATGGACCTCAGACTACGGCTCCGGGTCACGACTCCGGGTCTGTATTGTGACTTCGTTCCCTAGGTATTGAGCCTTATACAGAGGTAAGAGACTAATATCAACAATTAGCGGCCCGGGCTACTGAGGGGTAGGAATCCTTCTTTAAGGCTCTAAGAACATAACTATGAAGAGGATTGCCAGTCTCTATTCAACCAAGGTCCCTCATGTTATGTTAATAATATAATTAAATCACATATTGAGCGATGTGTACTCGACGAAGTCGGGAGAAAAACTGACTGTTCAGAGAGGAAACGCGCGCTTTTAAACTTTATACTCATTTGGTGTTACTCGGACATTTCCATAGTCATACTGTTGACATCTACGTTATAGTGGTCTGACTTAATTATGCAATACAACAATGATTTTTTAACGCAAGGAACATTTATTAAATAAATGGATATAAAAACAACACACACATATACTTTTCTAGGTGTATATTTTAATAATTAGTAAAACCTGAACCATGCTTACCGGAAATCTAAGTACTCTATTAATATAACAATATTAACTAACAAGAACAATGTACCCAAAGGAAAATAAACAGAAGTGAAATCAAACGGTGCGAAGGTAAAAATCGCCACAGTAGTTGCTATCTTTTGTGAGTTTAACAAGTTAACAAGCTTCTTTCCATTTGTGAACAAAGACCTTGTCAATATATTATTATAATACGATATATGAGCGTTGTGTCACATTCATGACCGATGCAATACATTCAAATACAGTTGTAATGAACAGTGTATTTTTAAAAAGGAAAACAAATAAAATTCAATTCAACACAAGTTGTTTCAATAAATTAGAATTGACGTTATGGGGATCAATATTATACTTACGCTATCAATACCTCTACAGATTTATATTGGAAATAAATAAAATATGAATAATGTCCATCAGTGGAATGAAAGCAACAGTTAAACTAAACTTATCAATTTACTTTCAACAATAACTCAAAGGCAACATAATTGAAAACGTGGTTGATATCAGTGTCATTTTAGATAAATATAATATGGAGTGATCATACTAAAAGAGTACATAGCAAAACATAAACCAATTAAGACGCCGCGACTCAAGCAAAATTGTTATTACGCTATAAACAACGAAAACTAACACAGGCATACAATCATACGATTAGAGCAAGAACAAGAATAACCGTATAACTATATTTAAGGCAAAAGCAACCATTACGTTTAACATGTGTTAAAATATGTCCGCATAACAACACCAATAACATAATATACCTCTTCATATCTTCAGCTAAACACAAATATGTATGTTGATGAGAAAGATATATCCGTTGTCAATAATAGTTTTACATGAAACTTAACGTCGATTAAATAATCGAAAGGACGGTCAATAGTATATCCACCTGGTAACTAGTCCGCAAGCAAGATATAGAGGAAATTTGTTCATGTCAGTGTAAGATCGTGAAAATATATTTTCTATGATCACTCCTGAAATAACAAACGATCTTACACTGACATGAACAAATTTTCTGTTTCTTTTATGCTCCTTTTTCAAGAAAACAATTAATTATAATTTCTCTTTCGCTGAGAAGTGACCCTCTCTCCCGTGACGTGCCTCAAAACATTGAAATGACGTCATTTGTTAACGAAATGAAGTCATTAATCCAGGGAAATTCTTCAGTTCAAAATCTTTTACAATGTAAATAAACGATAAAAAAAGCATTAAATTAAAAGAAATATGTTGGATTCGGTGGATAATCGATTTTAATTTACTCGTGATTAAAGAAAAAAATATTAGCAAGGATATAAACAAGGGAAGTACATCTTGATATGATAATCTAAAAATAGAAAAAGAAATACCGAAAATTTGTTCTTTTCACCGGTGAAAAGAACACTGCTGTTATTTCACTGCAGAAATGTCATATTTTATCATTTGGTATAAAATAAATAATAGTACGTAGCACTTCATTTATGGAAATAGCATGAATACGGCACAAATGTATGTCTTTACGCGCTTACACAAGTAAACAAAACTCGCATTTCTACATATGTAGACACAATGCTGGTAATTAATAGCAGTTTTAAAAAGAAACACATTTATAACGCGATACGATGCCGCTGATTTTTCCCATTAATATATACATATATAAATTTATATTTGTTCTACGATCATATACACTATTGATAAAAAAACTTATTTTGATAACAGCCACATAAGCTAGAAGATTAAAGTTTCGAAATAATGCATTTTAGCAAATATTACTGTCCTGGTAATGGTTATAACCGGCTATCAACAAGACAATTATAAAACAGTTTGCTAAAATGTTCTACCATTTGAAATGTACATGTAGATCTACGTCTACAAGCTAAACATCACTTACTGAACACATAATAATTACATTTAATTAGTATAATCTGCCACACAATCCTCTGAGCTACTTCAAAGGATGAATGTACTCACAATTTATAAATAAGTGTTCTCCGTGTCTAGTAACACGTTTATTTATGAATTGAATCGTGTTACATCAACATGCTAATACGAACATTTTTCAGTTCGTTAACTCGACTCCCTCGAATCCCTTCCATAAACATCCTCAAGCCTACCTCATAACAAATCTCGTCAATGCGTCTCTTTATGGCATGCAGAATGTCATCTGTCCTGTCAAGCATCATGTTTTCATCCCGGCAGAGAGCTTCACTTTTCTTAAACATAAGCCACCACAACTCAAGCTCCATTCTCTTCCTGCTGTACCATCGGAATGGCTCAGGGTGAGCGATAATTGCTTGTCTTATCTTCGGAAGTCTAAGAATCATCCGAGGACCTTCGTCCATCATTTCCGTAATCGTTGATATCCATGTATTCTTCTGTTCCTGCTCCAGTCCACACGCTGCCATCAGATTTCTATCTGGAATCATATAATATGGCAACTCTCGGTTGACCAACGCAACTCTTAAGGCATCCAATCCTTCATGCAACCAATGCAACAGACTTCTTTCATGAAACAAGGACTGAGGATTATTTTCCGCTATCCATAACACAATGTTTTTCAGCGTGAACGATGTAACTTCTTTCTTTCGTGGATTTAATACATCTTTCGTTACCATTTTCAATAAAACATACAATTTAATTTGAGTGTCATTAAGATTGTTAACTAGCTCGATCTCCCCGGCGTTAAAACAGACTCTCCATTCCACATGTTCATATTCACTTCCTTTAACTCCAACAGGCGTAAGAAGTGCTCCAAGTGATACGACTTGCTGAACGGCTTCCGGAGGCGGCCAGTGGCGAGGGCGGGAAGCCCATTTTGACAGGATGTCGGGGCAGCAATAAAAAAATGAATTGACTATGTCGTAGTGAATCACTCCGTGCTCTGTATAGGGCATTGACGGCCCGGCACGGTCGTGCATCACACCGTATTTGCGAAGCACGTATGGCAATAGACTAGGAAGTCTCACGTTATGGGCAAATAAGCCGCTGCTTAGGATTACGCGGCCATTTCCATCATCACAAAACGCTTCATTTACCTCCCATGAAATATATGTACCTCGTCTCTCAAGTAGCAGTCTGCAGTGTCCGGGGTAAGTCATACGGCTACATGATCTTAACACGGTTATTTCCCTAGTAACGGTACCAGCATTAACACCATCTTCTAAACAAATAACATCTTTGTGTACAAACAAATAGTCTAAATCACTTTCCATGGGGCGGGTCAGTCCCTCAGCCTTGCTTCCAGCTATCATCATTGTTACAGCATTACTATGCCGTGAATAAAGCCTGGCTTCCTCCCTGTATGCGTCACTCCGTGCCTGTCTAAATTCCGGTCCATAACCGAGCCAACTCATCAGTATGCATGTTTCTCCGGAGGCTTTTTCCCACTGAACCTGAAATATGTTTCACTTAAATACTAAAATGCTATATGTCATAATAATGGTATGATAATGGCAGTCGTCAATTAAATAGTCAAAACAATTTTTGGATACATTAACATGATGTCATTCAATAAGATATATTAAATAACAAGTGGAATTACCATCTAACACGCCGTAAGAACCCGTAATTGCGTGATATATAGGGATACACCACTCGTGACTATTTAACAAATACTAAAATAGCTGATGCAGTTCATAAATTTATTATTATAGTAAGCGATTTGATTCGTAAATATGCATCAGAACGACTCTCAATCCTTTTTTCTTCTTTTGCCCTAATCAAGCATTTCTTAACTTCTCCTCCATCTTTCAAATATCAACCTATTACTTGTTTTTCACAAATGCAACTCTTTACTCGGAATTTCATTTTTTTCCATATTGTCATTATTGTGTTATCATAAAAAATCAACTTTGTTCGTCTGACATCATATTATTGTATTTGTGTTGGGAGAAGAACAATATAAGACATTGCCTTCCGTTCTCATCCTATTCAAACATGTTAACTGTATAAATGTTGTATGTACTTCAATGTAAAACTATGTGTATTGTTTGAAATAAATATGTCAAAACTAATTGCGTGATAAGAAATGAAGAGAGCTAAGTTAAACAAATTGTCGTAGTTGCCGTGTGTAGAAACCGTTTTTAGTAGACTGTTATGAGTGGAAAGTTAATTTTATGTTTAACATTTGGTAGAGAAGTTATGTATATAAATTTGGACCAATAATTGATATGCATTATAAGTTTAACATTGTTAGTTCTTCTTAACTCCGTTAACGCATACCTGCCTTTCATTATGCCAACATTACATAATTTAGGTTCATGAAATATAATTTAGCAATATCATAGGGAGGGGGAGGGGCGCCGACATCTGACCGAGAAAACACTGCCTTAAATGTCATTTTGTATTGGAAACAAACTGCACACGATATGTCATCTTACCGTGGCTTGTCGGCTGGACACACTGCCCTGTTTAGAGACCCCGTCTGGGTCGTCACGTCTGGCGCCACCTTCAGCCATCTATACAGTGCTGCAGTACGATCTTGGGCACCTGAAAGCCGATTTATTTATAATAGTTCGAGTATGAACTAGAATGCAGTAGTAAGAATGCAATAGTACAGTTGTTTGTCATGAAATAAGGATTGTTAAATAATACAATCACGTTCAGGAATACTTATGCCATGTTTTTTTGCACTTAAAGTAGTACTGGATTGCGAAATAAATTAGTAAGCCATTGCTTGTATTGCTTTTTCAATAAACAATGCGTATAACATGATGTCTGCTCTTATTCCGAATCCGATTATACCAAACATGCCTTACCTTGAGCATAATACTCGTTTTTATTTGCTAAGCCAGGTCACATGGTAACAGTGTATTTGTCCATATATGGTCAGAAGCTTTTCATATCCGGCCACTGAAGTTAAATAACGTCACTGATAAAATAATATGACATAATGCAACATAATAAAGCTTACTTTTGACATATAATTACGTTGATGCTGGGGAAAGAATGGAACTCGATAAGAACAAATTATTCAACGACTTCTTCCTGATTCAAACCGGTGCAAAACATGGTAGTAAATTTACATTGAATATTAATAATCCAGTAAGGGGTCGTGAAAGGCTTTGAACTAAATATACAATTAAAATACTATACTCGATGAAGAGGCAATATTTATTGCTTAAATGTGAGCTTACATCTGACCAATTAAAATATAATATAATTCATACATGCAGTGTATTGAATGCATTTACCTTTCATTTCTAAATGTTACTGTTTACCATACCTGAATACTTTTGAATAAAGAATATATTGAACGACGGTATAATGATGATAACTCAATATAATGACAGAAAATATAATGCCGTTTCCGAGACCGATCAGTAAGGTTGTTCTCCATGGAGGAAGGTTGAAATATGGTGTCTTGTGTGACTTGCGCTGATATGGCCGGTTGACAACGTGCAACTAGTCGAGTCAAGGCTTTGCAGATGTCTTTCTTCTTAATGCTCAAAATATTTAGAATAAACAATTAAACAAAAAATACTAAATTTGCTGAAATGCTTGAGAAAGATAAAAATCAGCCTGCCTTAAAGCGCGAAATAAGCAATAAAGAAACGAACAATTCGAAACGTACATTCTACAAGTTATAATAACTCTCTAGTATAAATATCCGTACATATTTAGCATGAATGCTAAATGCTTAACACGTGCTTTAAAACAGTTTGTCGAAACCAAACTGCAAACGTAATCAACCACTTAAAACACGTTATTTGCAAAACGAACAGTACATTATCTGAATAGTGGCATGGATTTATACATAATGATGTGTGCGTTTTCTTTCGGGATAATGCCGAATAAAAAAAGTAAAATGTATGAATTTACTAAGAAAATATTAAAACGTACCGATGTAATTCGCTGGTATTTTTAAAATTATGTTTAGTATGTTGCATTATGCTTGTAATTTTTTTCCCCGGTGTCTTGCTGGATTACGATAAAAAAAATGTGCCGTTGACTTAATTTATCGAAATGTAATTGTTGAGTCTGCCAATAGCACTTCTCATGGGCTCAACGACTAGGACCGCCATATGTTAGTGTCGTATTGACCTTTACAAAACGAAGTTAAACAGAAACATGTAGAGTACAAAGGGAGATGTATTCTGAAGAAATGTTAACACAATAACGCACAAGAAACCTGTTTTTCAACGTTAAAGATTTGTATTCAAATTATTGTCTAATAAGAGGCTTGGTCTGCATTTCAGCTAAACAAGCAAAGCAAGTATGCGCAATATCTCCAGCCAAACTCAAGTTATAGATTAGAGAACATATCACGGTTCACTTTTTATAAACAGTTGCATTGACCTTGATTGAACAGGTCCCAAAAGCAATTGTTAATGCTAGTTCTGCATGTAAACTACCAACATATACTCTTTGAGAATTAAAGTTACATTAAAACTCAAGATTTTAAGAGGAAACAGTGTTTACTTTTAGAAAAAGTGACCTAGGTCTTCACAAAAATATTTCCTAATTGCATCCCAAGCTTGGCATACATGCAAGATAATAAACATTTACATTTCGGCACAATATTTCCATCTAAATTCAAGTTATTGAGCGGAAATCATCTCTGTCTGTATGGCCTTAATCTGCATTGTTTAAATGAACTCCCTTGCTTGGTCTGCACATAAGCAACGTACACACAAAATGTATGCACAATACCTCCATCCAAACTGCAGTGATTTACTGTAAACCATTTTCTATTTGTAGTAAGAGTGAACTTGACATAAACCTGATCAGTTAAAAAATGGAGTGAACAGCTGCGTGTAATCTACCTACATATAGAATAAGTTCAATACTTCCAAAGCTAGACCTTCATGTCAGCTACATACAGACACAATTTCATTGCAATATTGATATCTAAACTCAAGTTATTGAAAATTGTGATCTTGGCCTTGATCCAACAAGCTATAGATACAACAAAAATATACTACCTTAGAACCATTCTTTTCACTAACTGGAAAAAGGACCCATATTAAGTATTAATTGAAGCAACCCTCAGGTAACGAATTGACAAGAAAATGAATGTAAAATATGTTATATATACATACTTTAAAATGAGTGTGAAATATGTTATATATACATACTATAAAATGAGTGTGAAATATGTTATATATACATACTATAAAATGAGTGTGAAATATGTTATATATACATACTATAAAATGAGTGTGAAATATGTTATATATACATACTATAAAATGAGTGTGAAATATGTTATACATACATACAATAAAATAAGTGTGAAATATGTTTATATACATACTATAAAATGAGTGTGAAATATGTTATATATACATACTATAAAAATGAATGCTCGCATGATAAATAAACAGTATTTGTATTATGACTGGTTTGTGTTGACTTTGTTTATATTACGACGTATGTGTGGTTGTGCGCTGTTTGCATGACGAATTCTTTGTTATATACTTCTCGGGGAGTAATACTGTCAGATTGTGTCATCGAAAATCGTAAAATTTATTATCTTTTGAGAAGTTTACAAATGTTAATGGTTTATCAACACAGCACTTTTAATTAGTCTAATGATAATCGATTTTGACATCTTCGTTTAACATGACTGCATACGATTTGCAATTTTTATTTACTAGATTTTATTTGTGTAAACACATTTGCAACCCGTTTGGCAATTCCTACCGAATCGGAACGTCCACACAACCTAACCAGGGACGACACTTCCGCTTTAAATTTATTATTTTTGTCGTTTTAAGGAAGTCACTTCTAAATGTAAATCCAGTCTAAGCGGAAAGTGTCGTCCCTTATGAGCCTTTGCGGACTGCACAGGCTACTCTGGGACGACACTTTACGCACATACATTAAGCCCAGTTTTCTCAGAACAAGACTCAAATAAAAACATACACAATTGAATATACACTTGATTTACACCGATGTAAGTATATACAGCACACAGTTATCTGAATCTAAATGGTGTAATAGTGTATAGTATACCAAAAGGTGTGTTGCAATCAAAATGACAACTAAACAGATTGATCTAGGACATATTTGGTGCTTAAGGTGTCGTCCTGGAAATGGTCATTTGTTAAGGAAATATCTAATGTTTAAATCATCTCGCCTTTATATGAGTTGTAAAGAATTACAAGTTTAAGTCTCACTTGTGTTTTCATTGTGTTCATTACGGATAAAAAGGAATGAATTAAGGACAGAGAGACACTATCGATGGTAAGAACACGTAGGTTCTATCAATGCGGTACTGAAGTAAATTGAACAGTATTATTAAGAATTGCATTTCTTTAAACAAAAGCTTCTTTGATAATTGTACACAAAATATACATTATTGATTTGTCACATGAAGCTAGTACCTTGTGGAATTGGTATACTTATGGGTTGATATAAAATGTACGGCTAATAAATTATTATCCATTCTTGTTTAGAGTTGTTAACAATCTACATTTAAACTCGCTAATTAAACTATTAACTTGCACAACGTTTTGATTTTAAAATACATAACAAAATCCAAAATTATTAAACATTTGCTTGACATTTTAGACCCAATTTGTATAACCTTTATAAAAATCGTGTAAAGATTGTTTGCAAACTATTTGCATTATGAAATATTCCTCGTTAAGAATGTTAAACCAATAGTATATACTTTTAACAAATCCGTTTACATACAATTGAGATCTACCTAATTCACCATCAATAGCAACATAACATGTTTTTCATTTCAACCTGTAACAATCGTTTGCAAAATTGTAAATAAATGCGTTCATTATAATCTGACTTTGTGAATCCCCATAATTCTGAAGCATAATTTAATATATAACATACAAAAGAGTCAAACAATTGATAAATATTTTTGGTTTTAGGTCCAAGTCATTGTATTTTAAGAATAATCTATTCGTTGTCTTAAGTGCTTTACCAACCAAATGTTCCTGGTTTAATTTAAAAATGTCCTGTATAATTCAACACCGTTCCAAAATAGTTAAAGTTATCAACCACTGTGCGGACTGCACAGGCTAATCTAGGACGACACTTTACGCACAAGCATTAAACACGCTTTTTACAGAGCAAGGCTCATACACAGTTTTGATCGAATAAAAAGATATATACATAATAATTCAGTTTTAAATATTGTCTTAAAATTATAAATAGTATAATTTAATACAACTATATGAACGTAACATTCTTATTCAGAAATAAACTTATCACATTGTGCGACTTCACATACATGTTTTTATTTGTGCTTTTACATCATGTGTTTACTCAATGTAAGGCCACAATTAAAATACTGTTGGTTTGCCCTTTACCGACCCTAGATTTAACAGGTGGGAAGGTAGGTAGGAAAATTAATTATTTTTATTTTAGACATTATATTTTTAATACACTAATAGTCTTTGAATATTTATAACACTGGTATTAAAACACTGTTGCAGTGTAAGAAGTCCTATTTGGCTTAGCCATATCTTGTTTGCTGTTTTTTTTTCAGATATTAATATCCAATGCATGCTTGTGTGTTATTACATCAAATATGTGTTCAATAAATGATGTTAATTGCTCTGAATGTAAATAAAATATCTACAATAAGGAAAACATTAATACCACTAATTGTAACAAGATATTTATGCCAATGTAATTGTATCAACTATCATGCATGGGTTTTGGTTACTTCGGTTTGCAGTAAGTATAAAACTAATTAAAATCAGTTTTCACTTGAAACAATGAATGAACAGTAAAGCAAACCGTTTAAGAAGCTATAGAAATCATTTGAATGACTGTGACAACCAAATTTAAACAAAATAAATCGTTTCAATTTTTCATCTAAGTTCTAACTTCAGGTTAAAAGCGAAAGTAGATTAACATGTGCAAATATTTACTTCATTTGAAAACTGTTATCCATTTTCAAACTGAAATCTTCCGTTAAATAATAACAAAAACAAAATGTTCAAAGCACAAGAGATGCTGTGCTTTAAATTTGTTTAGATCGTATTCACAATTGAACAGAAGTTTACATGTTGACCTTCATTGAAGATTAACACTGTCCGCCATTTTCATGATTTTGATTGTTTTGACAGGAAGCGAAAATCTTCTATTTCCTGTACAAAACAATTTTAAAAACTCGTAAATTAATTTCTGTTTACTAAAAATAGTTATTAAATTTATTTTTAACCCATATGTGATATGAAACCATGCATGACATGTCTTTAAAAAAATAATTTTGAAATCGGAACCACATGAACTTTATTGTTTTAAACAAAATGGCGGACTAAGTTGACAGTTTATAGACGCTTGCATTACTGCGCACCTCCTATTATTCCAAAATATTGACTACAGTATATGTCATTCACAGCTGTTGATAATGACTCCAAACACTTCCCATATACATTTGGTTTAAAATCATATCTCGCAATATTGAACGCTTAATTACAACAACCAGTTTTGAAAAAAGTCGCACATAAATCAACCTTTACAACGATAAGTGTTGTGCAGACACCTTTTTAAAACAGAAGATTACTCCACGAGGTCGGATATTCACGTAAAAACAGTCATTTAATGAGCGAACGCATGCAATACATCATTAAGTCCATATATAATTAAGAGCGGTGTATGCACATATTCGTTATTGAACATATTCCTCTTAATTAAGCACAATATATTTAAAGAACATACTTTTTTCTCGTCGATGATAGAAGCTTGTCACCGTTCGCCAACCAATTTCACTCCTCTACTGCAAGATGACTAAACTTGTCGAACGTTCGTTTCGCACGTACACCACTTTGACGGTTGGGATTGGTGGAATGTTTAAGACTTCCTAGTCAAAGATCTAGTAACAAGTGGGCTGTAAGCGAAATAAACAATACAGCCTTGTGCGTTCCGGCCGTTGTACCATTTACGCCCTTAGTCTTAGTTGAAATGACAAGTGATACTTGAAAAAAATTGCGATTGCTATAAAGCGGCCCGTACATGTGTAGAAACTGCGCTCTATGAAACGGTTTTATTGAATGTGCGTGAAGTGTCGTCCCAGATTAGCTTGTGCGGTACCCTTCGTGTGTGTTTAAATGCCTGTAATTTAGTATGTGTTTGAATAGATTTTAACAGAATAAATATGTGATTACAGGTTTTCAAGTTATAATGTTAAACAAAAATGTGCTTATTCATCATAATGCTCATTCTATTTGTCTTTATTGTAAAATATGTGTTTAAAAGCGGGTGCTGTTTAGTGTACGTTATTTTTTTGCACAAAATGAAATTGATATCTACCTATAGGTTTGTGTGGGTTTGTGTGCGAGAGTGCAGTAATTTTCATGGAATGAATACTGGGTATAAGGATAATTTATAGAATGTAAAGAACTTAAAAAGCCGATTCAAATGAAAGTATATGCTAGATATTTTATACGGGTTCTAAGATATCACATTACACTGAAACATTTTACTGTGAGTGCTTCAAACTTTATTCACTTAATGACTTTTATTAAAATTTGTAAGCAAACAAATACAACACCAATTTCACAATGTAAGTAAAAAAAACGACGCGATTTTTCCCAATCTGAAAGGCCCCGGCCCCGTTTTCGAAATGGTGAAGAATTAAAAAAAAAACATTTCTAACTTAGCCAAGTGACTTGCGGAAGTAAGTAAACGATGGACAATTTAACAAACATATACTTCGTTAAAACCAAAGCAACTTAAAACATGTGTGTTCCCATACTGCTCGTCGGGTCCAAGAAATATATCCAAATCATCCCCAAAAATTAAATGCTGCAAGCTATAGATCCCGCAATTACGTATTTGCTGAGTGTTCTTATGTTATTTGCGAGTTTTAATTTGGGTAAATACATTCATATTGAACTGTTCAGTACGACTAAAGTTATAGTCAAACATATACATTTTCGTGTAAATAGAACTAAGTGCGGATACTTTGTTAGCGGTGTAAGGGCCTCAGCAAAAATATTTGTAAGTAAAAATAAATAGTTTTTACATGAAGAAACATATGTTTGGACTCCGGACCATTTTAAAGGGACCTGTTCACGTTTTAATAAATTGAAAAAAAATGAAACATAAAATGTTTCAGATTTGGAAATGTTTTAATATTTTTTTTTAAAGAAAATAGTAATACGAGAGTTGCCTTCAAAATGAACTAAAGGAATCCGTGTTTTTTCGAGTACATCCACGGTTTTCTCGAACCATTGTTGTGTTAGCAGATGTGTTAAATACTATACTTCAATGAACATTCAATTTGTCAATATTATTCAACATGCCTCATAAAAAAATTAGTGAAGCTGTGAAGGGCATTGTTTTAGGCCTTTTGAGATGCAAATGCAGTTACAGAAGCATTCAAATGAACTAAAATGATGGACCATGCTATTTCTTTGGGAAGGATTCGGAATATTCGACATGACCCTACTGTATAGCGCAGAACAACGCCTGGTGGTGCTACAAATTCAACTTCAAGTAGACGTCCATATAAGGTCACGCCTGACGTCGTATGCAAAATTCGTCGGTGAATCTTTAAAATCAATCCGCCGACCCAGAGAAAAAATGCATTGGACACAGGAATGTCCAAGGGAACAGTATACTACATCATTAGGCATGTTGTGAAAGCAAAACTACGGAAGAAGTTCAAGGCTCATCAGCTCAACATGGCACAGATTCAGAAGCGCAGGGCCAGGTCTTGGAAGCTATATATCTAAAGCTTAAATGTGGCAAGTGGAGAGATTTTGTTACATCTGACGAGCGATGTTTTATCGTGGTGGAAGTTATGGAAGAACAAGAGTATGTTATGTCAGAATGGGAGAAAACGTTGGCGATAAACTGAAGTTTGTAAAACGTGCACGTTTGCCCGTGGCTTCATGGCGTGTGCTGCTTTATCGTCCAGAGGTAAATCAGTGATCAGAATAATTCCCAAAAGGACCAAGGTAAACTCAGAATACTATATCAATAAAGTTCTGAAACAATTTATACGAAAGGATGTACCGAGACTCTTTCCGGAGGATAAACACGTCATGACTTTCCATCAGGACAGTGCATCTAGCCACAATTTTAAACACTGTTTTCTAAAAAATATATCAAAACATTAAGTTCATAACACCCGAAGAATGGACTTAAGTCTCTATATGCGGCCCAAATGGATTTTGGTATATGGGGATACTAAAACGACGCTTACAGAATCGACACGTAAACTCACTTTCTGGTCTAAAAAGAGCTCTGAAGGACGAATGGCGCAAATTGGAACAAACAACCATCACCTAGACGTTGAAATCTTGGCCAAAGCGTTGCAGGATAATTTACAATTGCCATGAATCTCATATTGAGCATTTGTTGCAAAAAAAAATGTATTTAGATTAAAAATTATTCATATTTTTGTTTTGTTCGTCATGAAATTGGGCATCTCTCGTACTGAACATTTATGATGCCCTTAAATATCCATTATATGCATCTTTTGGCGATTCAAAAACCTGAAATTTATAAAGAGTTGCAAACGCGATACGATTGAATAATTTGGAAAGTTGAATTGATATCGTTATATTGTGTGACATTACGAGGAATGCTTATACAAAGTATAAAATATGCCATGAACTATATCAGCATGGGTGAAGGAGTGGTTAAAGCGCTAGACGTTTACTCCAGTGTCAGTGGTTCGGGTCCATGTAAGGATTTTTGTTTTATACTGGAGCTCTTTAGTTCCGATGTTTACATTTATCAATTTAAAGCATTTAATTTCAAACTTCAAACCAGGTCAAAAATCAGTAAACAAGCACCTTTAATATATACAGATTTATCATATTCGTTTTATGCGGCGGCCACTAAAAAACGGAAACCGTCGCTTGCTGAAACAATAACAACATTATTGTCCTTAATTCATGACTCACTGACTCACTGTTCTTTTTCCGCGAATGGTGTATTTTTAGTTTGGTTTTGGAATAGTTTGCAGACGGATAAACTGCACGCTGCTGAGTGTTTATATCGTTGTTCAAAAACGTTTTCCTGCCAACAAGAAGTGTCCATATTGCAAATTACTAGAAGTTGATATACACATGTTTTAATAAAACGTACTTAACCCACCGCGAACGACAACGAAATGATGGTCAGAACATTTATCATAATACTCAGTTATATACATGGTTAATTTGTAAATTCACACATTCATTAAAAAAAAAGAAATAACTTGACGTACACATTATTACCTCTTTATAAATTATACACTAGAAATGCATTCAAGTAAGAGTTTACAATAATTAATTAATCAAATTAACTTAATTGACTCGCGTCATGCGAAAATTGGTCTTATGCCATATGCGACCAGCGTAGCTTAAGACCTGCCTGCGCATTTGCGCAGTCTGGATAGGCGATACCCAATCCGCTAATGAGACCACGAAACTCTAGGAGACATTAGAGTCGAAAGCGTAGATCTTGGCCGCCCGTAGTTAAAGCAGATGTTCGCATGTCCGTGAATATAACGAATACGCATATAACATAATATAAAAACCACCAAGAATTGTCTAATCTCAGATATTGCTGACAGTCAGATCCTCGGACTTGCCTAATTTACAAAAAAAAGGCGTAAAAATGTTGTTTGTTTTCACCAACCCAATTGCACTAACGTCCCTACGTGTTTGTGCGAACCACACCCTGTTTTTCGGTATTGCAATATTAGTTTTCGATCATATTCACTAAAATAACTATACCATAAAAAACCAATCGATCAACTTTACTTAACTGACTTCAAATTGACCATATAAATATATTGTTAAATACAGAGTGGGAAGGATTTCTGCATGTCATGGCATATTCTTATTTAGGGTAATCAATCGTGAAAGAAAAATTTAGAAAACAAAACTAACGTTTAGTCGACCTACCTACCATCATGTTTGGCTATGTTAGTGAAACTTTCTTTTGGACTAACTATACGAAAACTTTGTACTTATGTGCTCTATAACCTCAGATAATCTAGCTTTCACCTGCCAACATTTTTTGCTTAATTGGTAATTGTAGGCCCAGGTACTACTTAAAATTACCCCGAGTACTCTGAAGTATACTACCATGTACCCCGGGTACGGAGAATACGCTTAAAGGCACCCGGCCATACTCCGGCGTACTTTTAAACATATTTTCACACATATTAACACAGCATGGACATGGACCTATTTGTGTAGGTCCCTGGCATGAATATTTAATAAAGACATACGTTAAGAGAAATCTAGAGAACACAATTGGAACTATTTAAGTTTATTTAAGGCTCATTATTTTTCATGTTGAACATTTCAATCGTGAATTAAGATGTTATTATGAAAATTTAATAACTAATTAAATCAGTTTAGTAAATATTGAGAACAGCACAAACAACGTTTATTTCAGGCAATAAACTTTGATTTTACATGTAAAACGTTATTTAAATAAAAAAAAAAATAAGAAAGTTATAGACAAAAGCTGATATGTCCTTTTCAATAAAAAAAGTATGACATGTTCTGACATCTTACACAGTTTTGCAAACGAATAATTCCGGTACTTGTTCATTTAAAATCACAAAATTCATTTCCGGCTAGATATTTTTGTATTAGATTGAGAGCGATTTTTAAATGACAGATTGCTAAACACCACTTTATTTTTAGACTTAACTAGATACATAATTTTAATTAAAAAAAAACTATACCTGAAATCTTACAGAGTTCCGATAATAAATATTTCCGGACCAATTTTAGGATCACAAACTTCATTTCGGCTATAGATGCGTATATTACTTTAACAATGACACTTACAAGGGAAATATTAATAACGAAATGGTAACTTTTTAGACAAACAAAGATATGTACTATTCAATAAAAAAGCCATCCTCGGTCTTTAAGTACTGTTTATTGGAATAAAGCGGGTGTACACTATGATAACGTTGTAATCTGCCGAATTCTTCAGTACCGTTTTCAGTAGCGGGTGACGTAATAGCCAATATGGCGGCGGTCAATTGATGGATTCTGGGATTGTCTATAGGTTACAATATACCAAAAGATTTCCTACACAAATTCAATGTAAAAGCAATAACTTCAACAAAAAATAAAGTCAAACTTTTGCGCATAGAGACACCCATAACCATACCTTTTCTTAAAGAGCATTCCAAGCCGCAATGATTTAGACAATAAAAAAGGGGGGGTCATGCGTTTTGCAAGAAAGAACTCGATGCGAATCAGCGGTCACTGTTTTACAGCCATCAATTTACCGGGTTCGTACCAGTGGATGAGGGTTTCCCGCCATCTGTCAAAGTCTCATGCAGTCTTTAACCTTCAAGCAAATGAGTGAATTTCTGTTAAACATCAATGTTTTCCCTACCACATGCACAAAGAAACATTCTAAAATAAAGTCAATGCATGTGCCCACACAGAAAATTGTGTCTTCTTATAAATGATGTTCAGGTTTTTAAAGAGTATAGCATTGCACTCTCAAAATATTTAGTATAGTGTAACCTTTAGGGGCATATGAAATTCCAACCATCGCAGCGACCTAGATCGGTCAGGGGCGATAAGAATGGACAGGGATAACGTGCACGAATTAATATTGCAGTCGGCTCTTTTATGATCGGCGAATACGAAAATAAAAAATATTCGTTTTCAGAAATCGCAATAAAAATTTTTTGGGTCGGGGGGTAAAAAGTGGGTCGGTCGGTAAAGGGCAAACAAACTTAATTTTAATTTAGGCATAAGTCCAATTGTTTAATTGTGTAGTCAGCCATTGATCCAAATAATAACCATATACAGAAATAAATTGTAATTCTCCTTTCACAGCATGTGTATAGCCGTTTAAAGGGAATTTATATACATTGCCACACATTTTGCCAGTCTCCGCGCATAGATTTAGCCTCGCTATGTGAAAAGGGGGTTTAATGCATGTGTGTTCTTGACAAAAATCCAGTTGAGTCGAGAAGTGTCGTCCCTGATTAGCCTATGCGGACTGCGAAGTCTTATCGTGGATGAAACTTTACGCTCATGCATAAAACCCCCTTTACACAGAGCGAGGCTCATATCTATGCGCGGAAACTGGCATAATTTATGGCAATGTATATAAAACCTGCTTCATATAAACGCAGATAACGAATACTATCATCACTAAAAACAACAACATTAACAGCAACAACACCCATGCTACTGGCCATTAATTAACGCTTTATCCACAGAAACATCAACGCGAATCATGTTGGAATAACCTATTTACCAAAATTACACCGTAACCAAGCAATTTAAATGTTATTAAACACAAAAAAGCTCAAATTACCTTTCACGTTTGCCATCACATTTGACGCAAACACTGTGTTACCTCATTCGCCGCCACATATATCTCTAAATCTAATGAAACTTGGTAAAATTGTTAATCTTGATACATGTAATATCTAGGCCTAGTGTGAATCTTGCTCACATGAGTAAAAAAACTCGGTAATTTGATCTTATCTTATTAAAACGTCTGTCTTTCACTAACACATAGCACTACACCACTAATATACTTGAACAGTTCTTGCTTATGACCATTCCTTATCAAGTCATGTTTCCCAAGCACACTTAGGCATTGCAATGGTGGCCATACTGGATTTTTTAAATTTTGTTGAGCGGCAGATTTTCATGAAACTTCCAAAACTGTTGAGTAGTAGATGTATTCGGCAATATTTTCCTTGAATTGAAAAAAAACCCACTTATAATTATCTTGGATGTGAGTCTTTTCATAAAAGTTTATACAATTACTCTTCTTTTATAGGAAAACTACTTTATAAATTTTGAGAGGGTTTCACCAATTGCAGTAACATTTTGTGAAAATGGCATTTACACGAAAGAATTGTACAATCTATCAAAATGAAGTTGAATATTTTTGGTTGGTCTGTTAAAAAAAACGCCTTTAAAAATGTATCATCGACTCTCTGCAAACTGGAAAAGGAAGTTTTATAGAATGTTTTTAATTGTTTATAATTAATACAATGCTGAGTCAAGCCTGCACACTTTAACCACCACTTCATTAATTTGAGTGTTTTCCTTAAGAAGGAAGTTTTAGGCAGATGTTCTATTCATAATGAGAAGTGTTTCGATGCAACAAAGTGATATCTGAAGCACATACTTAACTAAACAAAACCACCATTGTGACTTTGTACTTGAACAAGTATGTCTTGAATAAGGTTGTACATTTGTGTCGTATTATGAGAAAACTGGGCATAATGCATGCGCGTAAAGTGTCGTCCTATATTAGCCCGTTTAGTCCGCACAGGCTAATTCGGGACGACACTTTCCGCCTAAACTAGATTTTCGCTAAGGAGAGACATCATTTTAACGAAACATTCCGTAAAAGCGAAAATTGTCGTCCCTGATAAGCCTGTGCGGACTGCATAGGCTAATCATGGATGACAATTTACGCACAAGCATTATGCCCAGTTTTTTTCAGAACACGACACATTTATGATTGTAACGCAGTTTCACACTCTCCCCACATGATGCCGCGGAACGTATGTATATTTCGGACATTTATATTTCAGTCATTTGCTATCATAAACACAAATGTGCTCTTGCCCCTTTGTTTCGTTGGGGTATTAATTAATAACAAGTCTATGTTACTAATCTAAATATTTATTTACACACAACAACTTTATGAATCTACTTCATAAACGTGAGTACTACTAAAAGAGACTGGTTAAATTGAACAGCCACGCTGTGTGTGTGTTGTAGATTTATTTACAGGTTGTCGCTGGCGCGTGTACTGGCAGTTAAGCCCTGTGCCTCATAGTAGACTGGCTACATGTAAACATAAGGAAGCTATTATATTTTTTTTTGGCAAAAAGTACTTGCATATTACTGCATACACAATTGTTATCATTATATGACAATGCTTATAATACCTCGATATGAGCAATACATTTCTCTATGCCTTATTACATTGAATTGCACGAGCAGAAATTCGTTTTCGACATACACTGAAATGTAATGCACCAACACAAAATGGTAAATTAACTGTATTCTGATAGCATCGCAATTCAGATTTAAACGCAATACAAAAATCATATCCATTTGATTTAAGTGAAAAAAAATTCGTTTGTACAAACTAGAGCAGCATTATTATAACTTTCTGAAGCTCGAAGTTACGATAAATACTGAGAACTAATCAGTTTAATCCATTGTTTTCGACAACATTTAAGAACAAATCATCTTATAAAACAATTTCCACATCTCCCGTGATTAGTTGTAACGAACCGTATTTAAAAGGCCACAATTAAAATATAGTTGGTTTGCCCTTAACCGACCCTAGATTTTACAGGTGGGTAGGTAGGTAGGAAAATAATTTTATTTTATTTGAGAAATTATATTTTTAGTATACTAAATTTTCGGGCGTTAGTAGTTTTCAGTTCCGTTTAATCGCGGTTCGCGGGATCCACGGATCGCAACCGCGATATATCCGGACCGCGATACAAATGTCATCAATGCATACATATAGGTATGGATATTTATAAAGCATAGTTTGGCGTTCTCAAAACAGGTTTTTTTTACCCAAATGATATACAGTGGTAAAACTAAATATGTTCCATATAAGTATTTTCAAACGCGTATAGTTAAATTTGTAATCCGAAAAACATTGCAACGTTTTATTGTTCACGTAAAGTTAACGAATTCTTGCAAAATAAAAAACAATTCTCATGTTTTTCATATTAATCCCTTGTTCTGATTAAAAGCATGCGAAAATTACACTTCATGTACAACATCGCATCATTCTTCCTCGAGGAAAGCATGGGCTTTATAATTTGATCGTTGAATAAAAACTTCGTAGTGCAGTGAAAAAATCGGTGTTGCATTTTCTAAAATTGTGGACATTTTTCTCTACATTAAAGCAAGTCATTTACGCTGTATCTATAGCGCTACGATCGCTGAGATAGGTCAGTGTTTATCTGTGACATTTACAGTTATTGTATACATCTCCATGTGGGGACGCGTGTATTCGGCTTCCTGAGAGATGATTGGCTGATATGACTACCGAGAATGTGATTGACAGCTGGCATCATGCCTGGCATGTTCGGCAAGTGGGGTTTTTGTTTGTCGCACTACACAAGCGTGAATGCGATGTACAAAGAAGGCACAAAATCTGGACCAAACTGGATTTAGTTGTGAATGTCGGATAATACAGAACATTTTAAGCGTGAAACAAATTACTGTCCACGACCGACTTAATTTGTGAATTTAACTCGGCCGAGTGAAGGTCAAATGTACCGAACCTGGCTTGACGCATACACCTATTGATTCGCCGCGGAAACACCGATATGTATTTGTTTACTTACGGAAGAACAGTCTGCATCGAACAAAGGCGGATGATCCCGATTTTCGCCGAGATTATGTTGGACCAATCAAACGTGGGATAACTAATTGGCGATTACGTATTTTACGTTTGGCAAAGTTCGTATCCCGCCGAAATTCGATAAATAATTTTGATTCCACGGGAAAACCCGAACATATTTTTGTCGGACATTTTGGACCGACGAGTTCAGAACTTCGATCGGCCCTTGAATGTTTGTGTCGGACATGTCCGTATGTCCGACGGATTTTCGGGAAGTCTGGATAATACGCGCACGAATAAATATTGCAGTCGGCTCATTTATGATCGGCGAAATAAACGAAAATAAAAAAATACGTTATCAGAAATCGCAATAATTTTTTTGGGGTCGTGGGGGTAAAAAGTGGGTTGGTCGGTAAAGGGCAAACAAACTTAATTTTAATATAGACCAAATACATAGGTCGTATTTACAACTTTTTTCGACGCACGCATTTCCCTTTTTACGGTATTTGTTATTACTTAACATTTGCTCCTGTTTTGCATGGCAATTTTAACGATTATCACCAAATTATCTTAATAACAGTTTGTGTGTTTATATAAACGAATGTGTGAGAGACAAGAACATATGTCCAAAGTGCTGTGCTACAGATCTATAGATATTGAAGCTAGAAGTATGAGGAACAATCTAGTATTTTACGGCATCACTGAGAGATTGTCAAATAAATTTGGAGACAAACAACTTATTCTTAACTTCCTGCAAAAAGAGCTAGATATTGACACTGACGAGATTTGTATAGAAAGAGCGCATAGACTGGGCAAATCTTCACCACAAGCATACCAAGTAGGTACTGATCAGAAAAGGCCATTAATCGCAAGATTTAGAGACTATTGTGACACAGAAACCATCATGCGAAAAGTCTATCTCCTTAAGAACAGCAGGTTTGGGATTGATCGGCAATACCCAAAAGAAATGGCAAATGCAAGATCAACGCTGTACAGATCAGAAGAAGCAGTTAATGCCAGAGCAAACAGAAGGAAAGTTCAAATATGTTACCCGGCCAGATTGTATATCGACAGCAAGTGCGTGCAAGACATGTTCCCAGATTGGTATGAGGTGCCTGGTACAAATAGAACTGGTGGGGTAAATACGCACAAGAAAGAAGATGGTGGGCAGAAAACTAAATCGAGAATGTATTCTAACGAAACGATCGTAGACAGTGTGGTAAGTTCTGTGTTTATGGACGAAAAAGATACAGTTCCAGCAAAACAAAACAGCCACGCTCACAAAAATGTAAACAGCCCGGAAAATAGGCCAGGCACGTGCTACAAAAACAACATGGGCGAGAGACTACAAAGTGAATTAATCTGCTAACCCGATTGTGTAATCTGCTTACGCCTCAGCTCAATTCACATCCTAACCAAACAAACAAAAATGCGTCGTGAATTACCATGGGTCAACCCACCAAATCATAAAACTAATAAGGAAACGCGACAAACTATACAAAAGAATGAAAAGGTCAAATCCCATCAACCCTAAACTAGCACATAAATTTAAGCACACAAGGCGTCTCGTCCAAAAAAAAATCAGGACTGCCTACTGGAACTACCTAGTCACTGTCATCTTCTCTCAGGACTCCCAACCTGGAGGAAACAAGAAATTCTACTCCTTTATTAAGGCCAACCAAACTGAAAACAGTGGCGTCGCTCCCTTAAAAAGTAATGGCCAAACGTTCACAGACCCAAAATTCAAAGCCAACATACTCAATAAACAATTTGAGTCTGCTTTTTCCAGACCCCAACCAATGAGTCTACTCCAGTCCTGCAAGCAAGTCCTTACTCCACCTGATCGCCCAATCATGCCCCAAGTCAACATAACTCAGGACGGTGTAGACAAGCTACTTCAAGACCTTAATCCGAGCAAAGCCTCAGGGCCAGACCAACTATCCCCAAGGTTACTGAAAGAACTTCACAGAGAAATAGCCCCTGTCCTCACCCATATTTTTCAGATTTCCCTTAAAACAGGTATTGTCCCAGAAGACTGGAAGCATGCATTAGTAGCCCCAGTCTTCAAGAAAGGTCCAAAATGTAATCCTGCTAACTATCGCCCTATTTCACTTACCTGCATAGCCTCAAAATTAATGGAACATATACTCACGTCTAACATCATGTCCTTCTATGACAGAAATGACATCCTAAACCCCAATCAACATGGTTTTAGATCCAAACACAGCTGTGAGACGCAACTGATTGGTTTCACACAGGAAGTCTTTGACAGTCTCGAAAATGGTCAACAAACAGATGTCGTTGTCATGGACTTCAGCAAAGCATTTTACAAGGTGGACCATCATAAACTTATCCATAAACCTCATGGATCCACTCGTTTCTCCAAGCCCGAACCCAACAGGTCGTCGTTGAAGGTCAAAACTCTGAAACTCTCCCAGTCCTCTCAGGTGTTCCCCAAGGGTCAGTCTTAGGGCCTTGCTTATTTCTATCCTATATAAATGACCTTCCTGATAATATCAAAAACAGGACCAGACTATTTGCGGACGACACCATAGTATACCTCACAATCAAATCCTCCACTGACGCTCATACACTACAAAATGACCTCATTTGCTAATTCAACCCAGACAAGTGCGAAGTACTTAGAATCTCTCGCAAACGAAAGCCAATACTCTACCAATATAAACTTCACGGTATAGACCTCAAAACAACTGACGCTGCAAAATATCTAGGCGTCACAATAACAAACAATCTTACATGGACCAAACACATCAACAACATCACCTCAAAAGCAAACAACACCCTAAGATTCATTAAACGCAACATAAAAACCAAAAATAAAGCAGTTAAAGAAAGAGCATACAAAACTTATGTAAGTCCGCAGTTAGAATACTGCTCAACAATTTGGGATCCCTGGCAACAGTATCTTATCTATAAGGTAGAACAGGTCCAAAGGTCAGCTGCCAGATACATCTACCTAGATTACAGCTACACCAGTAGTGTGTCCAACATGATAACCTCCCTAAATTGGCAAACCCTTGAACAACGCCGCAAACTAAGCGAAGTCACATTCATCTACAAGATCCACCACAACCTTGTACAAGTTGAGCACAACCACCTAATTGGAGGTTTTTGTGTGACGTCACAAGAGGGGGTTTTCCGTTACTAAAAATAGATTGGCCGTCAACTTCTCGATCGCGGCCTATTATATTGTATCAGAGTAAAGGTCGTCGGAAGACTTAATACTTACAATTTCACAAAACAAAACTATAAATACCCGTATTCTTTTTTAAGTAAGACTTTAATAAATGATATTTCAAAAATTATAAAACATATAATAATTTTAATATTATTATAAGTGGTGTGGATGCGATAGCGTTATTTTTCATCAGAGATTGAAGTTGAGTGTAAGGGGTGTATTGAATCAGTCATAAAACAAAGCCCTTAAATAGCTCAATACATTTCAATTTAATTTTCTTTTACATTGAATGAATTTTCGTTTCGTTTACATTGAATGAAAATATTAATAATTTAAGCATTCCAATTGAAAAAACACCTGCATATTTTGCAAATTGAACTGTCTTTGCATGTACATGTATATTGAAAACTCTTCTCTAGTGATAATGAGCGATACAAATCTAGCATTTTATGATACCATAAATCTACACATTTAATTTATTTTACGCAAGTATTTTATTTCCGTATATAATGACCAAACGCGATTGCTTGTTTTCATGATGATGTTTCGAACACTGCTGCAGTAACGCACGATCTTGACATTATAGCAGAGTTTACATTTGCAGGTACCCGTTAAATACGTTACTTGTGAAGCAGTAAATTTTAAAAATATTTTTAATGTATAGTTATTAAACACTTTATTGTCATGTTTAAACTGGCTAATATATATACTTAATAGTTCCTAGCTGTTAATCCATTTCGGACAAATGTCTATTTTTTTTAAATATGTTCAAATATTTTATTAAAGCAACTGTTAAGTTTTTGACTTAATATGCTAAGAGATGACACGGAGGTATCATTAATTGTGTTTAATGACCAGACACATGTGGTTTATGCAGAGACCCCATACAGAGTCATACCAGTATAGGTCCCTGGGTTTATTACACACTGTTTTCTTAGTAATTGTCTGGACAGTATCCGATCATATCGAGATAATCGGTTTGTGATAAACAAAGGGGCAATTAAACACTGGGTTAAAAATGTTGAAACAAAGAGTGTCAAAACTGGTGTGAACAATTAAATAAAAGCATTTACATTTATCAAGAGGATTTAGGTTATCTGTAACAAGGTAAGTTTTTTACAGAGAGAGTGACAAATAAGTTCAAATCAGTTTCTATATGTTGATTACATAAATTCAATCAATTTGTTGTTTGTTTTCGTCCTTATTTGTGTTCGTTCATAGGATTCAATTTAATCTGAAAGAATTTCAAGTTCTGAGTATTTTTGTTCTTCAAAAGGGTCTCGAATATGATTGTAACCTTATCACGATGCGGTTCATCACATGCAAACAATAGCAGAATGGCCGCAGTTTTGACGGCCAAAATTTGAATATGCGCAAACGTGACGTCATTATCGGAATCCCCAAAACCTCCTATACCAACCAGAAACCTGAAATTCCTGATACCTTATTCTAAGACGAATTTCCATGCAAATTCCTTCTTCCACAGGAGCATTCGTCTATGGAACAGCTTACCTGTCTCAATACAATCAAGCGCCAGCTTAAACATCTTTGCTGAGCAGCTTCCTCCAACCTTCAAATTCTAAATTATAGCTGTGCTTTTATCTTTTATCCTTGTATATGAGACTTATTTTAATCCTTTCCTAACAACCTGATTTTATTCTGCACAAAACAAAAATACTAACACTGTTTCCAGACAACGCGCCTGCTAATAATAATCGTTAACGATTGTCAGCAGTATAACATAGACATAGACATTGTGCACCAACTACTCTCCAAAATAATCCACCGAAACCGAACACTAACACACAAACAAGAAGAGGTTTGAGGGACGAGGGCGTAAAACATACGCGTCTACCTGTGCCATCTTCAAAAACATCGCGCAAACCCATCACTAGGGACAACGAACAAGGTGTGGATACACAGCGTGTTTATAATGCTAACAAGAGCGCCGCATGACGGAGCAATATACGCCCGATTCGTGTGCCATTGGAGATGATACACTGATGAATGATGTATTTGTTTTGGAAATAAGCAAAAAAAAAATTCAAAAATCGCGAAAAAAATAAACCCGATGAAAATATCGCAAAATAAAACTGGATAAAAATATTGCATAAAAATATTGCATGTGTTAATCGGTTGCATGTCTCCAATCAGACCTGACTGATATATAATCTATATACTACCTCTGACCAAGTTTGGTGAATTCAACTTGAACTAGAGCTTTGTCACTGAATGTGACTTATACCCCCATACCACTTTGACGCAGGATAAAAAGTTGTTTAAAAGTTTCGGATGAATACAATTTGAATTAGAGTCCGGACAAAGTGGCGCCGTTGAAAATGCACTAATTGACCCTATGACCTAGTTCTTGACCCGACATGACCCATATTCGAACTTGACCTAGATATCAACTAGATGCAACTACTGACCAAGTTTGGTAAAGATCGGATGAATACAATTTGAATAAGAGTCCGGACAAAGTGGCGCTGTTGAAAATGGACTAATTGACCCTATGACCTAGTTTTTTACCTGGCATGACCCATATTCGAACTTGGCCTAGATATCAACTAGATGCAACTACTGACCAAGTTTGGTGAAGATAAGATTTATACAATTTGAATTAGAGTCCGGACAAAGTAAAATGCACTAATTGACCCTTTGACCTAGTTTTTAACCCAGCATGACCCATATTCGGACTTGACCTAGATATCAACTAGATGCAACTACTGACCAAGTTTGGTGAAGATCGGATGAATACAATTTGAATTAGAGTCCGGACAAAGTGGCGCCGTTGAAAATGCACTAATTGACCCTATGACCTAGTTTTTGACCCGGCATGACCCATATTCGAACTTGGCCTATATATCAACTAGATGCAACTGCTGACCAAGTTTGGTGAAGATCGGATGAATACAATTTGAAATAGAGTCCGGACAAAGTGGCCCCTTTGAAAATGCACTTATTGACCCTATGACCTAGTTTTTGACCCGGCATGACCCATATTCGAACTTGGCCTAGATATCAACTAGATGCAACTGCTGACCAAGTTTGGTGAAGATCGGATGAATACAATTTGAATTAGAGTCCGGACAAAGTGGCGCTGTTGAAAATGGACTAATTGACCCTATGACCTAGTTTTTTACCTGGCATGACCCATATTCGAACTTGGCCTAGATATCAACTAGATGCAACTACTGACCAAGTTTGGTGAAGATAAGATTTATACAATTTGAATTAGAGTCCGGACAAAGTAAAATGCACTAATTGACCCTTTGACCTAGTTTTTGACCCAGCATGACCCATATTCGGACTTGACCTAGATATCAACTAGATGCAACTACTGACCAAGTTTGGTGAAGATCGGATGAATACAATTTGAATTAGAGTCCGGACAAAGTGGCGCCGTTGAAAATGCACTAATTGACCCTATGACCTAGTTTTTGACCCGGCATGACCCATATTCGAACTTGGCCTATATATCAACTAGATGCAACTGCTGACCAAGTTTGGTGAAGATCGGATGAATACAATTTGAAATAGAGTCCGGACAAAGTGGCCCCTTTGAAAATGCACTTATTGACCCTATGACCTAGTTTTTGACCCGGCATGACCCATATTCGAACTTGGCCTAGATATCAACTAGATGCAACTGCTGACCAAGTTTGGTGAAGATCGGATGAATACAATTTGAATTAGAGTCCGGACAAAGTGATGCCTTCCGCCCGCCGCCCGCCGCCCGCCCGCCGCCCGCCCGCCCGCCAAGGGGTTTCACATAATACGTCCCGTATTTTATACGGGCGTATAAAAATAGCACGGTGCATGAGAAACGTTCTGTGGGATCCCACGAAACAATAACGAGAGATGGTATTGGAAATTCGAAACGGGACGTAGCGACAGAAAGCGTGACGGACGGGACCGACCAATCAAAAAGCAGGAAATAAAAACAAGTAGGACAGCGGGGTCATTGAGTTCAAAATATGTTTACTAAATGTGCAAGGACTTATAGGTAAACAGTATAACAAGCTTGACAGTTTAGAAATGAAAACATTACTTAATAAATATGATAACTTATTGTTCACGGAAACCTGACCCAATGATAATTTTAATAATAATGTCGAAATTTTCACTGCATACATTTTAAATAGAAAAGTTACACTTAAAACTTCAAAAAGAAGCAGTGGAGGAATTATCATGTATATTAATAACAAGCTAAAATATTATGTCCAATTCATTAAGAGTACCAGTGACTATACAATGGATAAAGATAGATGGTAAATTGTTTGAGTTTGATCATGATGTATTTTTATGTTTAGTTTATAATGCACCACAAGGTAGTGGAAAACACTATCTTGTTGATCAAAGTGTTTTTGAATTAATTTTAGATGACCTACTGTACTTTAAAATTGTGTATAATGAATCATGTGAATTCTTTATCTGTGGTGATTTTAATGCTAGATTGGTGAGAAACCAGATTTTGTTTTAAATGATAATGTTCATGTTTGCCTAGATAATTTGTTGCCAGATAATTATAACCAAGATGTTTATTTGCCAAGAAGTAATTTAGATAAAACTGTAAATGAATATGGTCAATTATTACTGGATTTTTGTAAAATGTCAGGGTTAAGAATAGTGAATGGCAGACTTGGTACTGATAGCAGCATTGGAAAACATACATTTGTAGGTGCACAAGGTTGTAGTACTATTGATTTTGTTTTGTGTAAAAGTAGAATGTTCCCATATACTGAATCATTTGAAATTTTAGAACCAAATATTTATCAGATCATTGTGCTGTAACCTTTAGCCTTAAAAATAAAGTTTTGCTTGATTTTATTGCTGATGATACAACTCCAAATAATGCATTTGAAAATGATGATAAACAATTACCATATTTGTATATATGGGATGATGAAAAGAAAAATGATTATATTAATGCAATAAAGAGTGACAGTATAAGAAATACATTTGATACACTTTGTATTAATATTGAACTGTCTCAAAATAATGGTGATTTAGATAACTGTTTAAGCTCATTCTGTGAAGTTATTGAAAATATAAGCTCACCGTTATTTAAGGAATTGTACTGACAAAAAATGTTTTGGAAACAATAAGGATGCAGAATATATTGATGATGAATGTAAATTTTTAAAACGGAGTTATTATAGGACCCTGAATACATACAGAAACTTTCCTACAAATGAAAACAGAAAAAAATATAATGGAATCAAGAAGTTTTTATAAAAGTACAATTAGAAAAAAGAAAAATATTTAAGACAAAATTCACGCAATGAAACTAGAAAATGCAAGACTATCTACTGATTATTGATTACCTACTCAATGAATTTTTAAAATTTGGGATTCACAGTTGTAGCTTTTTAAAAGCTGTGTGTACTTTATTTAATAAGCTGTTTGAAAATGGAAATTTCCCTGAAATGTGGAGTGAGGGTTTTATTGTACCAATATATAAAAAGGGAGGTAAGAATGATGTAAACAACTACAGGGGGATTACATTATTAAGTACATTCGGGAAATTATTTACTAAAGTCATTAACAACAGACTGAATAATTGGGCAGAAAATTATCATGTTTATATAGAATCACAGGCAGGTTTTAGACAAAACATGGGTACTATTGATAATAATTTTGTATTACATGGTGTTATTAATTATCTACTCAATAAAAATAAGAAATTGTATGCTGTTTTTGTGGATTTCACCAAAGCGTTTGATTATTTGGTTCGAGATATTATCTGGTATAAACTTTTGAAACTAGGAGTTCGAGGCAAAATGATAAATATTATTAAATCTATATATGTAAATATGAAATCAAGAATCAAATTAGGTAATCGAATAAGTAATGAAGACTTCTCTTGTTTATTAGGAGTGAGACAGGGTGAATCATTATCACCGTTCCTTTTTTCTATTTGTTTAAATGACATTGAGGAACATTATATGTTAAATGGTTTTAATGGGATTGATATTGGAATGTTTAAATTATGTCTGTTACTTTATGCAGATGATATTGTTATTATGGCTGAATCAGAGGAAGAACTTATTAAAGGTTTGTGCTTGTTGGAAGAATACTGCGATAGGTGGAAACTATGTGTAAATTTAAATAAAACTAAAGTTATGATCTTTAAAAAAGGGGGAAAATTAAGGAGAAATATGAATTTTTCATATAAAGGCGAGGTTATAGAAATTGTCAAATCTTTTACATATTTAGGAATTGTATTTACCACGGGTGGATCATTTGCAAGTAGCTTTGAAACTCTTGCTGGACAAGATTCAAAAGCAGTTTTTAAATTAAATTCATATTTACTTAATTTTCCGTCAATCAATATTCAGATCAAATTACAATTATTTGATCAACTTGTTTTACCAATTTTAAACTATGGCTCAGAAATCTGGGATTTAAATGAATCTATGACACTTGAGAGAGTACATTTAAGTTTCGGTAAACAATTATTAGGTGTGAAAATTCAAACTCAAAATGATTTTGTGTATGGAGAACTTGGTAGAACATCCTTAATTGTGAGACGTGCAGTTAATGTTAGAAGGTATTGGCTTAAAGTTACCCATTTAGAAGACCATAAATATGTTAAGTGCATATATTTACATATGTGTAACTGTTTGATAAGTAAACCAAATATGCACACATGGGCTAAAGCTGTTTGTAACTTGTTGCAGTCCTTAGGATTACATTATGCATGGATAAACCAAGGAGTAGGTGATGATAAGTGCTTTTTATCTCTTGTTAAATCTAGATTAAATGATGCTTTTATACAAAATAGGATTTCTGAAAAGAGTAATTCATCAAGAGCAGTAAGTTATAATCTTTTTTGTAAATTTGAATTTCAGCCCTATTTAAATGATGTTACTATTGATAAGTTTAGGTTTTATCTGTGCCGACTAAGAGTATCTTCACATAGATTGGAAATAGAGTCAGGCAGATGGCATAAACCAGAATCTATACCATACCAGGAAAGAAAATGTCAAAATTGCAATGTCTTGGAGGATGAATTTAATTTTTTGTTTGAATTTTCATTATACAATGATATTAGAAAAAAATACATAAAGCAATATTACTGGAAAAGACCAGATGTTCTAAAATTTAAAGAGTTAATGCAATCTGATAGCCAAACATTAAAAACAGAAATTTAGCAACTTATGTTCACAAAGCATTTTTCAAAGAAATGTCTATAAGTATTATTTTGAGTAATATCCATGTCAGAAAAAGTTGACTTCTCGCTGTCAATAGTGCTTTATGTTAACATTATGTTGAAATACATGTATCCTTTTGACAATATATGTATAGAACTTGATATAGTTTGTATATGATCTATCATGACATGAACTTGTATTTATTGATGACAACTTGCATGCATTTTTTTGTATAAATATATTCAATATATATGTGAACTCATGAACTGTAATGTCTAATGTATCTTGAATAAACCGTATAAAAATCGGGATATTGAAATAGTTCAAATATGCGCCTAATATGTTTAAAAATTCTCCAGATGTAAGCACATGCATGGATGTGTCCCATCACCTTTTTTATTTAGCGTATTAAATAGGTGCGCTGTAGTATGTACTGTTTATATTTCTCACGGCTTCCTGCTTTTCTTAACAATACTTAGCCAAGTGTTTTACCATTATTAGTTATTATAAATTGTTTAAGAGGGTAAAGCATGTGTTTCCAGTTGTATACGTATATATATTATGTTATTAATCAGTTAAATGCACATTGGCTTTGTTATTGAGCTGAAGCCTGCGGCCTCAGTCCAATACGGCTGTCTGAAGCTCAATAACAAAGCCAGTATGAATTCAACTAATTAATGACAATTTTATTAATTAATTGTATTATATTATTCAGCAAGGAAAGCTTGAATTTCACTTTCGAATTACAGGTTTTAAATGAAGTATGAAGTTTTGAAAAATAGCAAATGTTCTGTTCTATACAACTTTTTCCCTGTTTATATTCCCATGCACAATGCTTTGAACATCGTTTATATAAAATATCTTTATATTTTGTTCCTTCACTTTAATTTATTACCGAACCAGCTTTCCGTACTTTAATTTGCATTCTGTGGTACGAAGTGGTTTAGGACGAATCGGCTCGAACCCGTGATTCCGGATGTGAAAACCCCGTTAGCTCTCTCTTCCTGTGCGCCATCTTGAAATACACAAGCTGAAGTCGAAAAGACCAGTTTATCACCACATATCCCTGGTTATTCCTTGGCATCACTCTAGACGATTGATTGCGGGACTACCCTTGTACTTTAGGTGAGTACAATATTACAATATTGGCGCTGCGAGCAAATCTCGAACGTATTTTTCGTAGAATTACAGGTCGTGAAAAATTTACGGAATTGTGTTCAACACTTTCGTAGAATTACAGGTTGTGAAAAATTATCGAAAGTTTTCTTTATTCTTTTCTTCTATCACGAGAATTACAGGCTGTGAAAAATTCTCACTATACCTTTTCTTTTTCTTATAACGCGAGGATTGCAGGTAAGAAACTCTACTTTCTTCTTTTTTTTTCTAACCTTGCACACTCGTATTCACACTTTACATTGGCGTAAATAGTCAGACAAGTCTGATAACTATTTGCAGTTGTAATCGTAAAAGAAAAGTTGTTTAAACAAATAAAACAAAAACGATTCAATTTTTCTTTCTTTAATTTCCTCGAAATATTTTTTCACACTTTCAAAATTGGTGTGAATTTCAGGTCACGTGGTCGTCTAACAACAATTTCGATTGTTAAATAGTTGTTTTGTTTTGTTTAAACAACACAATTAGTAGGATAGTATTATTCTTTCTTTACATTTTTCATACATCACTTTTTCACACTTTCCAAACTAGTGTGAAGTTTGGTCACGTGGTTGGAGGACAACACTTTTGTTTATACAGATCCATCAGCAGGATTGTTTTAGTATTAGAGCAAATATTGGTAGCAATAATTAATTAGAAAGCCACAACATTAATATTTTGCTAGTGTAAACGAAATCTTTTTACTGGAAGACTAGTAATAAAATACACACACAAACATATACTATTTGAATAATCTGTTTTATTATCAAAATACTGTGTTCCAGATAATTAACAGAATATACATTTGCTCGACTAGTTTGCTGTAGCTCCGGCTCATCCCGTGACGCAAGGTGGAACCAGTCTGCCGAGTGCTTCAGCGTTTCGCGTGAAGCTCCACGGGCCAGATTCTTTTGAGGGTACTTCAGCGCCTCGCCTTCAGTTCCAGTTGCCAGTACCAGTTCGCGGCTGCTTCAGCGCATAGCTCGGAGCTCCACGTGCTGTCAACACCATCATCTAGACACCTTGTAATATTTTCTGTTTTCAAAATAATTTTTCGGTTATTGTGATTTCAATTCTATCTTTTTATTTTTCTATTTTTCTTTAATTAAATATTATCAACACAAATTATAGGTTGATCTGAGACTTGCGTTTATTATTTACAAGACGTTCAAAATAACTTAAAGGAAAATTTTACTTTAATAGATTGTTGACTTAAAGGGACATCACATTTTTAAGAATTGCTTAAAGGGACACTACGTTTTTTTTTAAATATTTTTTTTAAAGGGACACTTCATTTTTTTAAATAAATTTTTTAAAGGGACACCACATTTTTTAGAATTTATTTGCTTAAATGGACTATGTTTGTTTTTTAGAAATTATTTTCTTATAGGACAATTACACTTTAAGACTTTATTTATTTTATATATATACATTGTCTTCGCCTGCCCCCATCCCTCCTTTACAATAATGCTCCATTGAACATCGACACATGTCCCGATCAATACTGCATCGGAAACACAACTACGGTCACTGCCTGGTATTGGGGTCCGTACAGCCCAAGCAATTATTGATTACCGGGAAACGGTGTGGCCAATTGATGAAGAAAAACTGGTGATGGTCCCATTCATCAGAATGTCAAAGGATCTACTAGACCTGATAGATTTCACCCCGTTTGGTCGGCAATTCCCGACTGCACAATATGACGAAATGGACAAATTATCTGACGATTTCAATCAATCAAGTTTACAAGACCCTTATTACCGTGCAGCTTCGAGACCCCATATAGCCTATGCTGACTCTGACAATGCCAACCTGAATAATCGGTTTCCAGGCCGTGACAAGTCATACTTTCGCCAAGATTGCACATCAGCAGGCACTGATGTGGATTATCCTGCCCCGGACATGCGACCTACATACCAACCTGAAAGTAAGCATCCGTTTGCGGGATACTCGCCTAGGTTTTCAAACCAGCGTCCTGCGAGAACGTTTGGATTTGCTGACCGAACACCAGCAAATCATCCGACCTATTCCGATCAAGGTCACAGGGACATGCAAATGAAAAGAATTGGCAACTTACCCAAGACGTTAACTTATGATGGAAAATCCAACTGGAGGGCCTTCTATGTGAAATTCTCGAAATACGCAGAAGCTAAGCGTTGGAAAGCACAAGATTGCAAAGACAACCTGTGTTGGTGCCTTACCGGCAAAGCCGGTGATTTCTTTGCAAATCTGGTGGAGAAGTATGATGACATGGAGTACTTCGATATTATCAAGCGTTTTGAGAAACGATTTGGGTATCAAGATTTACCTGAAACGGCTACAATTGCCTTCAACACTGCTCGACAGGAGGGGGAGGAGGACCTTGATGATTGGGCAGATCGAATCATGACTTTAGCCACTAAAGCTTTTCGGGATCTACCCGAAGACTATATGTATCGCCAGGCAGTCCTACGCTTCTGTCACGGTTGCTTCAACAGGGAAGCCGTTGAGATGGCAGCGAATGCTCGCCCATCTACCATGGAGGCAGCAGTGGACAAAGTGAAGTGGGCGGTCCACACTCACACCGCTGTCCATGGCCGTGCCAAACGAGATGTTAGACAAGTATCTGTCCAAGACATTAGCCAAGGCTATTCCGTATATGCAGTTAAAGAGGAGTCACAAACCACAACTGGTCAGAGCACACTGACTCGATTTGGAGGCTGTGAGAAACGTCTAGACACAATTTAACAACAGATCAGCCAGATGAAGATCTTTATTGATACCATCCTCAAGCGCTTTGCGTACAGACAACCTCGCTCTGCATCGCCGTCTCCAAACAGACTTCCGCCAACACTTATGTGTTTCAAATGCGAAGAAAACCACTACATTAAAGACTGTCCCCATCGTACTAGTGACAAAGATAAAATTATCCAATTTGTTGAGGGAAAGGAAGAGAACGAGGAACATTTAAACTCTTCCGGGTCGGACAAGGAGGGCGAAGCCCGATCCCAATGCTAAATAGCCCAGTCCAGGAGAAAGATAAAGAGTTAATTGAAGACAGGAAGACTTCGACGCGAAAGGTCAAGAAGTGCAACCATGTCACACATGGTCTTAGTCTTTGTCGTTTGTTCAAGGAAGAGCGTATTGGTCGGGATAACTCCGACTGCATTATGAACTCGCCGGCTAAAGAGCCATATATAGCCGACGATGATTTGAAACGCCTCTTCCAAGAAAAGGAATCGGGAGATCAGTATACACCTGATTTCTCAGAACATAAAAACGAGGTTCAGCTGTCTCGGGAATGCCTGAGTCCTAAGGAATACGCGCGGTAAGACCTATTTACAGAGGATTGGGAAAGGCCTAAGCAAAACGTGGTAAGAGATGCTACCGAGCTGAATCTGTTAGGTCAGAAAAAGACAATGATCAAGTTGTGTTCCTACAGTTGTCACTAAATCCAATGCCATTTGATCTTGGTGGTTCTTTAACTTCGGTTAATTAGGTTTAATTTGTTTTTGTTTATTACAGAGCAATGGCCGAGGGGGGATCACCGGAGCGGACGTTTTCCAGCTCGGAAGCCTCGGAGTCTAGCCCTCGAAGAAGTTGGAGGGCACGGAAACCCGTGCTTGCCCCAGGGCTTACCCTTAAGAAATTACCAACGTTTGTAGATGAAGTTCTTAATCATAATCGCGAGGGGAGGTTGTGGCCATCAGCGAAAGAGCTGGTGACACAACTTCACACCAAGCTGTCCAGTCAGACGGATAATGAGCTGATCCAGCAGCTCTTAGTGGCTCAATACGAGATTGCCAGGGTCCAGAAACGCTCCAGTTTCATTAAAGATTTGCACTTGTATGCATCTCTTCATCAGGCAGATTCTTGGCTGACGAGTCATTTGGGCTACAGGCCACCAAAACGTGTGTCAGCACCGGGAACGCAAGCCGCTAGTAGACATTGCACGAGGGACATCAGGTTGAAATCTGGTATATCCTGTATCCGAACAGTGCATACCGCGACTTTTAGTTCAGCGTCTGCTGAAGTAACAGTTACTAGCAGAGAAGATGTCAGGCAAGAATCCGCCCTGAGCGATCCTGATGTCATCCAGACTATCAATATCTCGGCTCCTGCTGAAGTATCTACCGCAGTGCCAACCAGTACTGCACTCAGTACTGTACAGTACTCAGCACCCGCTGAGGCACCAGTCAACCTTGAGCTAGTGGAGGACCAAATGGTTTTCCGTCCCCAGATACCCCCACCAGCTGAGCCTATCGTTACGCCGGACACAGACTTGGCATCTGCCCCAGAGATTGCAAATGCCCTAGTCATCAGTACGAATTCGAGGATGTCGTCCCGGCCAGGTGTAGTATCAAATCGTGGGGACCTTAAGGAAATACTGAACCGCGAAATACATCTCCGTGAGAGAGGAGCTGTCCACAGTCGCTCAAATCAGCGTGACCACAACGCGGTACACTCAGAGGACGAGGCGGGCTTTGATTTCGGATCCACTCGAATCTTCACGAATTCGCGCGTCGTCACACCTTCAAGAGCTGAGAGGCCGTACCCGCAAACCACGGATGAGAATACAGAGACTTCATTCATTAAGTCAAAAAGCCGTAGTCAGCGAGTAAAGAGATGCTCATTCCCAGAATGCCCAGATGCTCCTTTCCGCAACGCTCGCAGACATGTTAGAGAAAGGCATCTTCCTGCACATTTTGGAAATAACGAACTCATACAATCGGACCTGAATGACCGTAGGCTGGCCGATCTGTTATGAATCACCAAAATCTTCGGGCATGAGGTATCCCATGACGAGCTAGTCAGATTTGTAAATCGACAACGTACCATCCCTGCCGATGCATATGTCCCCAGTGAAGATATCGAATGGCTGTCGATGGTGTGCAAGCAAAATTGCTGGGCAGCTCCGGATAAATATAACCTGCATCCGGTAAACAGCAAATCCTTGCTATTCCACTGGAGGGTTTTGACGGTTCTCCTTTTCAACCTGTCTGCGGAAGACCGTTAACACTTCCAACAGGGAAGGGAGGAGAAATGTGAAGAGTCAGATGTCCTGACTGATTTGGAGGAACTGGTGGAGGTGGATAGTGTGGGGTTTAATTTCGAGATCACCAGGACGTATGAACACTTGTCCAAGCCAAGTAGTTGGAAATGACCCTGTATCCGAGGTTGACCCCATAACCGAGCAGTCCAGCCTTGTTATCCAACCTTAACCGAGCTACCCTGATCATGACCAATTCCTTTATAGAAGCCAGAATATGGGAATCGGAAACACTATCCTGAAAGCGTGGGACAGCCATTTCCACCTTGATTGTACCAGCCAAACGCTATTTGGTAACCAGGAAGCTTCCCTTGTAAATATTCTCGCTGCAGAAGTCGGAAGTATGCCCAAAATCAAGGTTGAAGTGGTCGGTGGAATAATGGTCTACTGTGACCCTGAAAATTATCCCACCAATATTAAATGTCAGAGGAAAGGGTTTGGAGCGGCAGGGGGTATACACCCCAAGAAGGCGCCGTTGTTCCCGCACACAAAATTTGAGGAGCTCAGAAACCTTCTGAGGTTAAAGACAGTCGTGGCGCTGGGAGAAATCGGTCGAGACCGATGTGCACCCGCGTCCACGTGGAAACTTCAAGAAGAAATCTTTGTGAAAGTCCTGCAACTGAGCATGCCCATCCGCCCAGTGTTTTGGCACATGCGAGACGCTGCGGATCAGAATTGTGGAGAAGTTGGGGCGAGATGTTTGCAGATTATGAAGGCCAATGTTGCTCCGACTCAACGCATACATCTCCATTGCTTCACCGGAACCGTGGAGCAGGTCGTGAGCTGGCTTGAGACATTCCCGAAGTGTTACTTCGGGGTAACCGGCCTGGTCAGAGAGTTCGACTGTTTCCAGAAGGTGGCACTTCGGAGAATTCCAAGGGGCCATTTGCTCATCGAAACAGATGCACCTTACATCAGACCATTGCAGGCAAGTGCGAGCATCCCATCGTTCATTGGAGAGGTCGCCCTGGCGGTTAGCCGAGTGAGAGGGGAAACAGTTGAAGAGGTCCTTTAATTCACCTCGGCCAATACACGCATCCTCTAACAAATGTAATTTTCGGTCGGCAATGCCAGACGTGGAAATTCAGTTTCTTAGCTCCAAAACGCATTTATGTTGCTCATAATTATCCATTTTAATCAGACACTGATGAAACTTTATATTAACAAGCATTAACCCGTGTTTTTTGGTCGATATGGCCAGACTGAGGTCTCAACACTAATACTGAATGGACATAACGTTCTGTTCAGTCAAGATTACACAGTAACGACAGCGTGATGACGGTGTTACCAGCTCCATTTTAATAGGACAGGGGGGAGTGTGGTACGAAGTTGTTTAGGACGAATCGGCTCGAACCCGTGGTTCCGGATGTGAAAACCCCGTTAGCTCTCTTTTCCTGTTCGCCATCTTGAAATACACAAGCTGAAGTCGGAAAGACCAGTTTATCACCATGTTTTTATTACATTTTGAACTATCACGTCAATGTTATAATTATGTGTTTCCTTGCTAAATTGAAGATTTGTCAGTAAACTATTTTATAGGAAAATCTTGTCTTTATCGCGTGAGTCCGTAAATCTGTAGTATGAATTATAATTGCAAAATGATGTATTTTTTCCGTTTTCAATCTTTAGCTAGCAGTTACTGGTGCTCAGGGTCGATTGGAATAGCAAGTGTTAATTTTGTTTTGCTACCAACTCATCGCCTAGAATCCTGGCGGCACTTTGAACCGTAATATTAATGTAAAGGCGTGTTTTGGGCACTAATGAACAATACAATATTATACGACCAGGCCACTTTATTTGGTACTAGCTGCTATCAAACACGTTTACTAATCCTTGAAAAAAAAAGTTCCAAAAACCATGTATCCTGTCATTATGGAAAACGCTGAGAAACGTCAAATGAAAAACGTTAATTTATTTAACCTTAAGAAAAAGTAAAAGATAACAGTCAACTGCATCTAAGTTTATATCGTTCTCGGAGCGGGTGTGCCTATGCAAATTCATCAAATAGCTGACACTATTTTTTTTTCAATTATGAAATGATAAGGAAAAATATTATACAACTTAACATTACAAAAATATACAAACGATTTTCCTGCTAAAGTATGTTGTTTTATAATAAAATTTAACACTATAAATACTTTCTTATGTTGCAATCCTGCTAGAATATCATTTAGTGTGTTGTCAAACCAAGCTTATTGCTATGCATGATATGTATTTATTAATGTGTGTGCATTTGTCTGCTCCCCTGCCCTGAATAGAACCCTCGAAATACATTCTTGGTAGAATCCGTTCAGTGCACGCATCTGAAGATTGAGCGCTTATTGAAAGATAATTATAAGACATATATATGTGATTTTCCGTTCTATTTAACCAATGGTTAAATAGATTTACGTATTATTCAATGCCGAAAGGCTATGAAAAGAGTATCCTTCGTTTCCACTATGTTTATGGTCTCATTATAACTGTCGTATTCCTGTTCGTAGTGCAGCCTCAGTTTAAAACTACGATCGCATAAGCGAAGAAGAAGACACACCAAACACGTTGAAGCATTGATGGCGTTAAAGATCGCCGCGTAAACGCCGAGGCATCGATGTATTAACGCAATGGAAACGCTTAGGGTCTGGTAATAACGCCGCGTACATTCGAAGAAAGCAGACAGGAAGAAACCGGCCTGCGATAATTTACGTCATGTAGATCCATTTTAGACATATACATTGGCGTTCTTATAATGGCTAACGGCGTTTTCCAAACACGGAGTTTTCAGTCGTACTGATGTTGTCAGTCCAGTGAAAAAGTGTATTACGTAACAATCGTGGTGATTTGCGCCGACAGAACAGTAACATAAACATACAAACAACAGTCACAACCGATAAACACTATTTTAGGACCTAATATTCATTTATTGACATAAAGTGAATCGGCTTTAAAAGGTTTTGGAGATCTGCAAAGGGTAATTGCTGAGCTTAAGTTAAATGTGGAAATGTACATCGAGATTCTGTTTGTGTGCCAAATGTCACATTTATCTTATAAAACAGAGAAAGCGAGGTACTTTGACTAATAAAGTTAATGACTTGGAACTGCAGTGTTGTACAATTTTCCAGTGAAAAAGCATTAAACTAGTTGACTAGTTGAATGATTAAATGGTTGAATTTAATCAGAACTACATGAAAAGGTCGTAACATTTATATCGTAAGACCAAACTGGACAATCAGGATGAACTAAAATGAACATTTTATGTTGATTGTTATTTTTTGTTAATGCTCTTGTTTTTGACGAATTGAAAATTAAGCATTCGTTTAAATGAGTAATTGGAAGCAACCATTGTTTTTGATACGACGTAAGATTTGATTTGATGAGTGACTTGTTTTAAATATCACATTTGATATAAGTGATTTGTTTTTGTATAATCTTTATCAATATGCCTACACGTTTAATACAACTGAACCAACGTACCAACAAGCATATATATCGAATAACGTTAAAAAAGACTGCTTCAATTGAGACAGTATACACAACGTTTGTTTTGATGCAATATCTATTTTGGCATAATTGCATCACCGGCAAATATCACCGGCATGCAAAACAGTACAAAAGGATTTATCCGCCAGTGCTTGCAGTTCAATGACATATTTATGTTACAAATTTGCATTTGAATTGCCTTACATTATAACGGTTTTTGTGTTGTTGTTATCTTTGCATTTTTTGTATAACAAATTTATTGTTCATGTTTTATAACAATTATTTTATTTTGAAATATTGAAGTATTCATTGGTTATACTTCTGCTTACTTTCCGTGCTTGCGTAAGTGAATTTTACTTTGTTTCTACTGAGTGTAACTTTCCCTCGAAATGCTTAGCGCTGGATCATTCATTGAATTTGCTTGCAGCTGTGGCGTACATCGAGCATGTTTTAGTATCAAAACGCCCCTGACAAAATTTTCTTTGACTTTGTACTAACAGGTACTTTTTAGAGAACAGAGCATCTATCTCGATGATAGAGACACGTGCCGTCTAGTTACTCTGCGACCACGTGACCATGTATCTTATGTAGCGTTTCTATTTGATTTGCAATTTACTATGGCCATGTTTGAGGTTATGGTAAGGCCAATAAAGCAAGAGTCTCCCGGAATATGGACTAGCATGTGCTTGTACAATAAAACCAAGAATTCTATCGCGCCGATGTCGTTAGATGCCGTCTAAATTTTCGCGTGCATTTATCTTATTCAGAGGGTATTATTATTATTCTGTTAACTGTCATTGAATATGAGATTTCCGTAAATACGGACTAATGCATTCTTGTAAGCAAGCAGCTATCACGCTAATAAAGTCACGTGTTGTCTGAATTCGTCACAGGTACTTGATTGTTCACCGTGTCTAGTGTTTGTCTTAAATTATATCAGACATTGTCAATGTTTGAGTGTTTCAAACTGTCAGATTTTTTTTTGTCCAGGTCTATCAATCATCACGCGCCTTAACGGTACAAAGAAAGCTGCCGCGCTGATAAAGCCCAATGGCGTCTAATATATCTTAGGCAAGGACATAACCCATGGTTCAGCGTCAGAATCCCCAAACAAGAGTTATCCTCTACTTTGGCCTAATACGTGCTTCATATATACACAAACAACTGCCACGCTGGTATTGTCACGTTATATATAAATGCATGAATGTGCTCGTGAAGGTTCATCCGATTCAGCCTTTTGTATAAGTTTTTAGGAATTAAATTAACTTATATTATATAGTGTTACAATAAATAGTAACAAAATGACGTCGCCAGCGGGCCATTATTCGTATCTGGCGGGCTTATATAAATTATATTGGCCCGCCGGGCCGATATTTTATATCTGAAAAGAATGTGATCGCGCGACGTCAACTGAAAAAAATGGCGTTCACATTCAGTCATTTCCAACGGTGATTAATAACATGAAGCGACACATCATTGAAATAATTTTTAAAAAGAAGATAATTAAACGTAGCATATAATTATAATGATGAAAAAAAATCGTTTAATCTATAACTGCACTGTAGATTAAATTGATGACACTAATTGAGCTTTAAAATTAACAGGGGTCATCCAACACCCAAATTTAGTAAAAAAAGTCTTACCTCAATGACAACTTTAATCCAGTACTTATAATAATCAAATTACAACGATATGCACTTCAATTTTCTGTTTGTCCACCCCTGATCTTAATTTATTTCAAACTACACTTTTTGAAACGTTTAACGAACTCGAATAACTGATCTGAGTGATGTCTTTAATTCCTCTTGACGTTTCCAAATATACATTACAAACACACAATCCGAAATACGTTATGATTCGTTCGATAATTTTTTAAATAAATATTTAACTGTTAAATCAATCACAACGTCCAAATTGTTGTCGTTAAAATCCAGGGGACCGTTTCAATAAGCTCTTGTAAGTATGTTACGACTCGTAAACCAGTTGCGATTATCGCAACTTACCATTTTGCGTTTCAATAAACTTTCCGTAACTTACGATATCGTAGAATGCTCTCGTAAGTTTACGAGAGGTAAGAAGCAGTCGTAGTGACGTCGAAACCAAAATGGACGCTGCGTATGTTGTTCGTAGACGCCGAGAAAGACGCTTTTCGCCCCGTGTTTTGTTAAACGATATACCAGGTGATGTATTCATTTCGCGCTATAGGTTAAAGCGGGTATATACGATCTTGTAAAATATTTATTAATTAATATAAAATGTGTAAAAAAAGTATTATACATATATTTCAATATAAACTAAAATAAAAGTTAAGAAGAACATTGGTCGAAAAATGCGAAATAAGCCATATATTTAATTCTGAAATCGAAAAAGGCTGTACAGCCGAATTCGCCAGCATGTATATAATGCATGTACGATGTGAATCTAAATTTAGTTTAACGGTTCATTTTAAATTCCTGCAGCGATATCGATTCATACGACACACGAACACTTACTAAAAATACGAATGCATCGGTTATTGTAAGAAAGTTGTACGAATTATCTTCGTCACAATCGGCTCGGGGCGCTAATTTGTATTTGCTGCATTTTATAAAATTCGTCTTAAATGTCATTTTTCTTGTATATTGAGTGTTATGATAACATATTTATATCAATATATTACAATTTAACACATTTAAAAATCGTATATACCCGCTTTAAGCAAAGAAAGTGTCCGTGAAATAGTGGACTTACTTCGCCATGATTTAGAGCCGCTTACAGTCCGTGGAAGAGCAATAACTGTGGAAACTAAAGTAAGTACTCCACGCCCGACTACGGGGTGGTCACTTTTCTTAATGCACATTTTGTTTTGCATGCTTTCTATAAATGTTTTTCTTATAAGTTGACTACTTTCTTTTAAATAGTTTTAAACCATTAATGACCACATTATTTTTTTTGCAATTTTATTAAAAACTGTAAGGAACTATATAATTATGCTATTAAACAACTTTATAATGAAATTTACTATTGGAATATTATTGCTTTATGCAATTTTAGTCATGTCCCAAATTTGGGACGCCAGACACATACGATATCAATATTCATATATATTCCATCTTTATGTAATGACAAATTTACTTCCAAATATGCATGAATGTATGTTTTTCTGCATGTTTATTACAATCCAATCACCTGTCTATGAATTGTGAAATACATATCTCCACTTATCACTGGCGATGAAATACTATGAAACATCTGTCATGGAGTCCAACATTACACTTCACGCAGATCCGGGTTGACTTTCCGCCACAAAAGGCACACCTTCTCTGTGTGTTATTTGGCGCAATGTAGTGGTCGCGCCTGTCTTGCCTGACAGTAGCCGGTATTCTGCGCATATTTCCCGCCTGAAGTCTAGAAGATCCATGGGTTGGTACTGATTTTTGGCGGATAACCTGTACAGGACCCATGCATTTTGAACAACCCTGTCCGGGATAAACGCAACCAGTGCCCACCACCATTTGTTTATCCGAATACCAATTCTGAAGGTGTTGATATTTTTATCCATATCAACACCTCATGTGCATCTGTTGTATTCCGCAATAACGTTTGGCTGTTGCACTTCTATAATCCTTCTTTCACGTTTTGACCAACGCTGGACCCTGTGTACTGGAGGGATTTGTGGCCGTTCGTGCCCATATATACAAGGTTGTGGTCATTCTATTCCACAATCAGGGCCTGACCATCAGCAAGTAGTTGGTTCCCTGTCAAATTGTTTATATTGCCCCGTGGTCTTCATCTACGCTATCCTCATCACTTTTTGTAGCATCTTCTGGTCCAGTCATGAACACATCAGCTTCTTGAAAGTCTGTATCATCTTCAAGAAGATGCAACACATCATTTAGAGTGAGCCTGTCAACATAACTTTATATAAATGTAGTTGTAAAATATTATTATTTGTTTTTTTACAGACCATACTAAATCTCAATTTTTACACATATGTGCTTAGCGTCCCATATTTGGGACATCATATTGATTAGTAAAAAGTCAAGGGAAAATAAGTCAATACTTATATTTCCATTAGTGTACATTATAAAAAACACATATTTCAATATTACAAATCTATAATTTTGACGTTATTACAAAAATTGTATAATTTAGCATAAATAAATACATACCTTTTTTGAGCCATTGTCAGTCCAAGAAAAATCTGCCCTTGTCGTTAAATGTTGCCTTATGCGTGCATGAACTCTCTTTCTGTTTCATCTGTAATTGGTGTTACCTGATACAAAGGACTGATAGCACAGCCACACAACATAGACGACTGTATATTTATTTCTGAAATAATTAATGCTGACCAGATTTCCTAGGTGTCCCAAATATGGGACGCTAGACATTAATGAGTTAATTGGGATCAATAAGTCAGATCAATAAGTCAGTTACTGCCCTTTGTTTATATTTGGATAGACACCGAACTAAATATTGAAATTTACGTAGTGAATATTATTTACGTCAAAACCTATGCATTAATTATTTTTGTTATAAAATTATATTGTTCAACAACAGTTTGTTTTGATGCAACTAATTGAGCTATCCGCCGCTCGAATCGTTTGTGAAATAAATGATTACTGTGGCTGTACGCTTCTATCTACATTGAATGGGATGGGATTTCGGATTTTGTTTGTGTTCGGATAAGTGCTGAATGGAGCTGAATGGAGCTTTGTTGTATAACAAAATAATTTGCTAAAGGTTTGTTTATCAACGCTGTAAGTCTCGTAACAATGCATACAAATTACTCAATATTCTTTAATATATTGATATTTCTAAATGATGTAAAGTGTGCCTTGTTTGGCAACTCTGTTATCAAACCCCAAACCACTGAACACTGAATTGGGGATATAACAAATGAGTTAGCAGGATATCTTGTTCTTATAAACACACACATTACATATTAAAGTAAAATTTTCATTTGAAATACTTAAATGTATATTTAACGTCAAAAAGTATTCAATTGTTCATGCTGTCCTACAGGTTCTCATCAGTTTAAGATTCTTGGCAAAAGGAAACAAATACTCAGAGCTGGCTGACCTTCATGGGATTAGCAGATCATCTGTCTCACGAAGTCTACATGCGTTTGTGAGTTCATTTAACAAGGGTATGATAAACATTCGGTAAATGTCTTTATGCCTTTTTAATAAATAATTTTCATTTTAACATAAATTCATCCATCATGATTTTAAACTCCATTATTTCTAAATAAATAATATCCTACAATAGACATCATCTAGATACAACTTCTGACCAATTTTGGTAAAGATCGGATGAAAACAACTCAAATTAGAGAGCGGACACTTAATACGGACAGACAGACCGACGGACAGACTAGCTCACTCCTATATACCCCCCTAAACTTCGTGGCTGGGGGTTTAATAAATAATGAAAACTAAATCAAAATTAACAAAATGTAAACAAATGATTTAAAACATAATATAAACACATGATACATTCCATAGGTTTCCAGTCGATGTACAAGATCAAACATGTGTGAAGGTTGGCTTCTTCCGACTATGCGGTCTGCCACAAGTCCTGGGAGCAGTGGACGGTACTTTGATACCCATAATAGCCCCGAAGGAGCACGAGGAAGCGTTTGTATGTAGAAAAGGCTTCCACGCTCTGAATGTTCAGGCAATTGTTGATTCAGAATTAAGGTAATTCAATTTATTGACACCATTTTTATAGGTTTCAGTAAATTATTTGAAATAAGGAGTTAATATTGTGGTACCCAGCCAGACACATCCATGACAAACAGGTGAAACGAATCCGGAACCTCCCGATTCCAAATCAGGCAGACACTCTACCACGTCGTAATAAAAGCTAGCTCATATAGCAAGGCAGTTTAAGTTCTCCTTATACCTAACCCTGCTACACACACCACCTCAAATTCTGCAATTCTTCCACGAATTTCCTACTGTCACGACATCTTTGGGACGTCTGACACACATGGTGGATTTTAAGTTGGGCGCCAATGTAACCCAGCCAGAAAAATCCCAGACCGCCATGGGGATCGAATACGGAACCTCCTGATTTCAAATCAGGCACACTCTACCGCGTCGCTTTAAAAGCTAGCTCATATAGCAAGGCAGTGTAAGTTCCCCTTATACGTAACCCTGCTACAGTTGGTGTATACATCATATGCTATACTAAATATCATATCATAAATAATGATTCACCATTATGCTTTCATTTTTGCCTGTTTTGTAGACTGAATAGGCTTATGTAATAGATATATATGATTTGTGTTTAATGTATTTCAATTATATTTTAGATTGTTAAAAAGATTAAATGAAGATTGATGTTTTTTAACTTAACTTTAATCACACAAAAATATCATGTTATATCAACTTTACAGATTCCTAAACGTGGTGTCAATCTACCCTAGGTCAACACATGATGCATTCATGTTTGAAGGTTGTGGTGTAAAGGTATAACGATATTTCAAAAAATAGCTGTTATTAAAATTTTTTTATTATGTATTGACAATCCAATATAAATGATAAAGCGCTATATTTAAAGTGCAAGGATTATGTTTTTATGCCCTCAGTAGGGAACTGTCAGTCTGTCCGTATGTCTGTCCGTCCGAAATCTTTAACATTGTCAAGGTCATCCTTCAAGGTCAAAGGTAAAAAATGAATATTTTCAAAGCGGCGCAGTAGGGGGCATTGTGTTTCTGACAAACATATATCTAGTTTATTCATAGAACATTATTCAAAGGTGCTGTCTTGGGGCAGCTATTGTTTTATTTTCCTTGAATAGAACAAAAAAAACACTGAAAAATAACTTAATTTCGATGATAAAATACTAGTTGAAGAATGATCTACCTTTGAACATCATAGTATATTATATGAATGTTTGATCCATGTAGGACTATCTGGAGAGAAACGATGTGGGCTATCTGTTGGGTGATAGCGGATATACTCTTCGAAGATACTGCATCACACCATTAGCCAATCCAAACAGTGTCCAGCAAACCAGGTTTAATATAGCCCATAAGAGAGGACGAGTTGTTGTCGAGAGGGCCTTTGGTGTTCTTAAGAGTAGATTCAGGTAATTATCATAATTTATTAATGCAATTAAACATATATAAATCGTCATTTAAAAAAAAATTTGTGCTCGTTTTAAATTTTTAATTACCCCCTTGAGTTTTGAAACAGTAAAATATTAGATTATCCCACATGTCAACATTTTTTTTGATAAAAAAGTGCGTGTCTTTCTTAGTCTTTCTTATGAAAGGTACAATCTTAAAAAAAGCCAAATACATAAAACAATTAATATGACATCATTTCTGAATATGTGATAAGCATATTTTAAACTTGGGCAAGCAAACATTAGAACAAGTATTCTGAACAAGTTTAATGATGGTTGGTAAAAAAAGTTCACTCTTGAATGTTCACACGCCTTTTAGTTCATATAAGCCAGTGGCCGTTTTTTTGTAATGGTTGAAAGGAATAGGAAAACGGACAAAAGGTAATCCAAAAAGTTCACCATGAGCATGGTGTGCTTAGGTGTGTTTAAAAATAGGAACATACACATTTCAACGAAAGTGTCGACTCCACCAACCCCATCAATCAAGACTGGTGGTATCATGGATAGAATCTGAAAAAAAGTATGTCTAAATTAATTTTATGAAATTACCAGGTGTTGATTATTGTACCCCGCAAACGTAGTTTAGGGGGTAGGAGTAAATTTGTCTGTCGGTCTGTCTGTCTGTCGGTCTGTATTAGGTGTCCGCTCTCCAATTCGAGTTTTTTTCATCCGATCTTCACCAAACTTGGTCAGAAGTTTATCTAGATGATGGCTAGATCAAGTTCGAATATGGTTCATGCCGGGTCAAAAACTAGGTCACTGGGTCACTTAGTGTGTATAATGTGTCAATGCCGCGTGTAGGGTTTTTGTCACCTTAGTGACAAAGCTCTAGTTTGGTTTAAAAACAATGTTTCTAAACTACACCACATTGTAAAAATTCATTCTATGCTAAATTATGGTCCAAAATTGCAAAAATGCAATCTATGCTAAAGCATGGCTCAAAGTGAAATTGGTTTTGGAACCTTTTCTTGGATAGGCTTTAGGCTGATATCAGTTTCCGGAAGCCTGTTCGCTGCATGGAAACACGCCTTTTCTGTTCCTTTTTTTTAACCCGACTCTGAAATAGTATTCAAAATGGTCAATCCTGAAATGTGAATTATGATACAAGGAACATAAACCTACACTATTAATTGTAGTTTTGAATGAAAATATTAACATGATTCAATTTTAGAAAATATGCATCTTTTTTTTATTTAAGGATGAATTGTAAACATTTGCATCCAAAATACACCCTATATTTGAAAACAAGATAAGAAACATTCCTTAAAAACTATTGCAAAGCAGGGTTATATAAGGTCGCCGTGGGGTAGTGGGTATGGTGTCCGCCTAGCATCCGGAAGGTCACGGGTTTGATCCCCAATGTGAGAGCTTTCTTAAGATCTCCTCCATAGACATTAAGTACTGGTTTTAGTCCCAGAAAACCTACTCAAAAGTGTTTCAAATAAGCCTAAGGCTTTTGATGCAATCAAGCTTAAATTATTTTAAAAGGTTTAAACTGAAGCAGTGTTATTTGCACACCTACCTTCAGGTCTGTCCACTTCCGTTGACAGTATTCGCCTTTTCGACTCCAACCACCAACAGCATTAACTCTTGTGAAATCAAAATATGTATTGTAAAAAGTGTGTGCAATTACATCATAAAAATGACCAAACATATAAAATAAAAAATATGTATAATTATTACAATTTGTAATTCTAGTTGTAGTCTTCAATATCTTTTGGGAGCACTTGCCCGAAATATCAAGTTATGTAGTCAACTTTTTTAAACTTATAAAGTGTACTACTTGCCCAAGTTCCAACAACATTAATTAAATAAATTAACAATTTACTTGTTAAGGTTTTGGTAAAGTGGGTTAGTGTGCATAATTATTCCTGACGATGCTGTTTCTCTCAATCCAATTTTAAAGATCACAACATTAATCAGTTAATAAAACACCCACATGTCTTAAACGATATCGTTATCAATAGTGGCATATGCTAATTCCACCGTGTCAACATATATCGTCATACATCTGCGAATATTTGCAGTAAGTCTTATTCCTTATTATTATTCAATAGTGTGAATCTATTATTGCTACTTACTCCTCGGCGATCATTTTCCACAGCGGTGGCTTATCCTTGGAAGTTAACTTCTGGCTGAACCTTCCAAACAAGCTTGTGTAGTGTTTTTCAATTGCGCCTGCAAGCGCAGCAATTTCACCGTCTGACCAATTTTTCGCCTGTTGGTTTTTTTCAGACTCCATCGTCAAAGTTGCAGACGACAGTACGTAAGATAAATACTACCGGATATTGACAGTGCGCAGGAACAATACAACCGGAAGTTGACATTTTGAATATAACCCCAAAGAAAACAGAATGTACAATAAAGAAATCGTAGATTACGAAAGCGTTTTACGAGGAAAGTTACGAGAGCGTTATTGAAACGGTTTACTCGCAACTACCCGAGTTACGATATCGTAATATTTGCGATACGATATCTTATTGAAACGGTCCCCAGAGAGTCAAGCTGTGTGTTTCGTCACAGAAATTACGTCATACAAGATAGATACGTCATAAATTGCGTAATCAATTGCATGAAAATAAAAGTACGGAAAGCTGGTTCGGTAATATATTTTAGTAAAGGAATAAATATGATGATATGTTATATAAAGGATAACACACGGCAGAGCTGGGCCGGACGACTATAAAAGGCCCTAGTCGCATAACGTCGCTCGGACCAAAGGCCCTCGGGCCGTTTATGACGGAAGCGGCCGATAATAGACGTCCGGTCCAGCTAGGCCGTGTGTTATTGTCTAAATTACGTACATTGCACATGTCTCGGTGGCTGAAGGTTGCAAATAAGAGTCAACCCGGGACTATGAAGTCATAGGCATTGTAGATAACACAAACAACTAACTCGCTTAGATAGTTTTGTTGCCTTTAAATTCGTCAATTACGCGTTATCATTCATTCCGTTTATCGTTTTAATTAACGTTGTAACATTGGCTATGTTTCAATAGGTTCAAACAATTGTTTTCCCACATTATGGACATACACGGTCTTTTTGAGTACGCAAACTGATATAACGCTGATATAATCACGCGCCGTCCTAAATCGTCACGTGAACGAGATCATGTATACACTTTCGCGTAGCTATATTTGATTCTTTAATGTGCAGTGTCTGTGGTTTAGTTGCCAAATCTCCAAAACAAGTATTTTCTATTACTATTGACTTACAGAAGACACCAATACCATTTTATAGTCATGTTGATTCGCTTAAGTTCATCACGTTTACGTGACCATTTATCCATTTTATTAACATTTGTGACGATCGAAAAGTCCCAGACAAAAAATTTGCGAGACTCAGGACTTACATATTCAAGTATACGGACAGATACAACGCTTATATATTCATGTGCCGTCTAAATTCGAACCTCGCAAGTCACCAGTTATACCATATGGGGATATAAACGTTTTAACGTTTAGTCCTTTTTTGTAAAGTGTAGTTCTGTATTAAATAACATACACTTGACTTTGCATTTCTTCCTACCCGGCTGATTTATGGTCACATATCACATTATATGTCAGCAGATACTTCATGATCATTATCTTTCTTTTGACCTTATTCCGACCTAAAGAGTCTTCTTTTACATTTTAGGATGAACGCATACCTGAGTATCCAATATTGAAATAAATTGACTGAATGAACGATATTTGTTAATGAAAACAATGTTATTGTTTATCTTACCAATCCAACATGATTTGCATTAACTGGCAGCTGATTATATGACTTACATCTGATGAAATCTAAATCGAATGCTTGGACACAAGTCAGTTGATAAATTTATTGACTTGCATCGTATGTGATAATACGTGCATTTTCTATGACAGACTGGATGCCATTGAAAAGTTGGTTAATAAACAAAGTAAAGTGTAAATTAGTTTATTCTCAATTAAACTGTATATAATGCTTATACCAAATAATTTTATCAGTGTGCAGTTTACATTCTAAATGTTGTATACATATGTAAAGGCTGAAGTAATTTATTTTAAATGTTTTTATTTACCGCCCAAAATGGATATACTAATACATGCGTATATCATACATTCGGTACTTAATTGTTCATGAATTTTCAAACTTTACTGTAATACGTATACCTATTTAATTTTACATAAAAAATGTTATGTTGAAATGTGACACTTCCAACTTCCGTTAACAGGCTCTTTTTGTATCGATAGCCTTGGCCGAGAGATCATGAAGGCAAATTTAGCATTGTAATGTGAAAGGCACTCCCTGATGCAAAACGGTGATATGGCACGCTATTTGACAGTGATATTGATACAACCCTCCACGTGCAGGTGTCTGCAGTTTTGCATGTACTATCATTTTTAAGCACATCCCACTTTGAAAAAATGTTTCAGTAATAGGACACCTTGTAAATACATAATTAAGTGTAGTTATTTATTTGATGGTGTTTTTGGTGACATACGATGTCACATTTGGAGTACTTTATTTCAATAACTTCATTGTAAATCCCTTCCATTAGCATAAACTTACCGTATTTAGTATCTATTTAATAAGCACGTTTATTGTTTTCTTTTTCTTCATTTAGCGATACCGTAAATATATAATATGATAAAGCAAATTTTGTGCACATGATATCATGTTACATAATGGCATAATGTGTCTGTTTTGAAGTTTAGTTCATAATAGTTTTGCAAAATTTGAAAACAGTCTGTTAATTGTGACATTTAAGCTTACTTACCAGTTTATATGATTAGTATTAAATGGCATGTTCATGACAACTTGATGTTATGACACTGAGTCTCATATTACAAAATTAACATTTTGAAAATTGGTAAAATGCTTCAGATGGTTTGTCTAACAAACAGGTTATATTGGTCATTGTTTAATCCTTTGTCTTTAGTGTTGATATTTTAAGTGTAAATGACTTCCCACAAATAATCTGATAATGGTTGAACAAGTCAGTACAAAATAGAGTATCTATATATTTGAGTTTATGGTCATTATTGTGTTGTATTAGCTTGATCACAAGGAAATCAAGAGTATTCGTAAAGCTATTTTGTATACATTTTGGATTCCTGTTGAAATGTACAACTTTCTTTTCATAATTGCTGGATTTCATATTTACTAACAATTTGGTAATTTGAAAACAGTTAAACATGTGTATCAACAGCAAACTTCACAGTCGGTATGATATCATTCAATGCAATTTCACCCAAAGGCATCTAGGTAGTTAAAACAATTTACTTGCTAAAACAAATTTGTTTAATTATTTTGAAAATTCGTACGCATGCGCCTCCGTTTTGAGCTCTGCCATTTGTAAAAACATTTGTATAACAGATACAGCTTACCAAGAAAGTGCATCTATTCGGAATATATTTTTTTAAACATAACGATTAAACTGTTGTCGTGGGAGATGTTCGTCCTTATGGGCGGGTGGAGGCGATATATTGGCATCAGCCATTCACATTCAAGACTGGAAAATTTGCACTCACGTTAAAAACAATATACATTTACGGAAATAAGCTTTTCTCGACATGATATCTATGCGGAGGACTTTACATCGTGCCTGGTACCATGCGAACCGATATTATAAAAAATACTTCATATAACTTATAATGTATGTTATTCAATACGTGAAAATAAAATCGCATTCCAAAGGCATTTGTTAATGTATTTTGAATGTTTACTAATAACAACTATTGCTAAAGCACATTTAAACCGATACATACCGTTTATAAAACAATATATTTATAACCAGGCGAAATTTAATTAATTAATTGTAAATATAACGTGGAAAAGCATATTAGTCTAATTTAACTATACCATCGTTATATGAAGTTCATTATCTTACAACTAATCATTTATTCTTGTGGTCTCAGGCTGATATTGCCGGGGTGGAAATGCGGGACCAGCGCCCATTTCTCTAGAAACGCTCCATATGGCAATCGTCTCAAATAGCCTCTGTCGGCCAAAATCCAGCTCCCTGCCTACGAGTGTGGCTTAGCCTCTAAGCCCGGGAGACAATGTTTTAACTGACAGAAGAAGGGGTGCAGGCGGTTCGCTGGCTCCTTAAAACCAGCAATTTCGGGCAGATGGGGCTTGTCATCCTTGATTGGTATCTCATCTATGAGAAAGAAAACTCTGATCTCAAACCTCCGCTGCCTTGAAGCATATTGAAAGTCGAGTAAACCAGATCACACTTTGTCATGTTTTTAAAATAAGCTCTAAGTTGGCTCCGCTATATATGGAAGATAATTTTTCTCCAGTCAGTAATATTCACAATAAGAATACTAGGTTCAGAGTTAGAACACAGTCAGACTCTCCTAATACTGATCTAAACATGCATGATTGCAATAGGTTTGCCATTCCAAGGGTCAAGGGTTCTGGCAAAAAGTCATTTGCTTTCAATGGGTGTACTCTCTGGAACTCTCTTCCTCAGCATATCAGAGATGCCAAAAGCATTCCATCTTTTAAACACAGTGTTAGGGAGCATTTTTTAAGCCAGATAGATTTTTAATGTGCATCTCTTTAAGATTTCTTACTGTTGATTTAACTTGAATGTCAATATAGATAGATTTATTGTGTCTTATCTAGTTGCTGTATGATTATTCTTTAGCTTGGCAAATAATTTTATGTTAATTTTTAAACACTTAAATTGTGATAACTTCTTAATAATTGTCTAGTCTAGAACTTATCAGAATATATTCTATGCATTTAGGTTAGTGTAACTTAATATGTCACATGTCTTTCATTATTATTCACTGTGATATTACTATATACTGTGAAATAAAACGTTGTCTCCTATGTCATACAATATTATAACTAAAGGACCACAATGGAAATAAGGGTTTAATTGCAAACCCTTTATTGTGCAATCCTTAACGTATAATGTTGATTGACATGGCTTTGTTTATACATGCAGGTTGGTTTTTTATTACTTATTGTGTGTATATAACATGCTGCCATGTAAATCTATGCATTTTATGTTGAAATAAATCTATCTATCTATCTATCTACCCATTCATGGGAAAGGCTAGAAGAGTCTGGCAACTCCTTCGACAACGCTGGTGCCAAGCTGTATCGGTCTACCGTTCCCTTGGATCCATAAGCTGTGTGGAGGCGGGGGTCCTTATGCATTGGCAACCCAGAATCCCCATACTTTCTTGCCCAGGCTTGCGCACTGGAGAGGTCACTCCAGCTGCGTATTACAGCGATGAAACCAGCACGGGAGGCAGTAGTCACAGGTTATAAGTTCAAACTCGTTTGGCGAAGAGAAATGACGTCACGGACTGACTACGACGGTGGGAGAGACCACCATGTCTCACTGGTCAGCCGCCTCAAGCTAGGCAATACCCGGAAAATAAGGTGCTTAACCGCCAACATCCGCCTGCTTCAATGGGTGCCTGGAGCTTAGTGTGTATGCTCGACACGCGGATAGAAACCACGCACCAGGAAAAACACAGAAAACTGCTAAGAAGTCTCCAGCACTTTGCTTTGCAAGCTGGAATGTGAGAATGTGCCCTGGGATCTCTGATGATCTGCTCACCATTGATGGCTCCAGGAAGACTGCCATCATTGACAGAGAACTTACCAGAATGGACATTTGTATCGCTGCCCTCCAGGAAACTAGACTATCATCTAGCGGTTTCCTCCAGGGAAGAAAACTATACTTGTTTCTGGAAAGGGAGGGAGCAAGAACAGCCACAGCAGCATGAAATGGGTTTTGTTGTTAAGAACACCTTGCTTGCCTAAATCGAACCTCTCAATGGTGGTACGGAGCGCATTATTACCCTTCGTTTAAACTCAGCTGCAGGTCTCACCACTATCTTTAGCGTCTATGCACCGACTCTAGGCGCTACTCATGAAAACAAAGACACCTTCTACGGTCCGCTGGACAGTCTCCTTGGCGGGATCCCCAAGGTTGAGCCAATACTGATCCTCGGCGACTTCAATACCTGAGTTGGGACAGACCATCAATTATGGCCGTCTTGCATCAGACACTATGACACTGGGGAGATGAACGACAATGGACAGAGATTGCTAGAGCTTTGCTCCTATCATAACTTGAGCGTCACAAACACCTTGTTCCAGTCTAAACCACAGCATAAGGTGTCCTGGATAAACCCCAGGTCACGTAGGTGGCACCAACTCGACCTTGCTATCACCAGACGCTCCCTGCTGAGTAGCGTACTAGGAACACGCAGCTACCACAGAATGCGACTCAGACCACGCCCTAGTATGCAGCAGGATGAGTCCTACCCCGCATGCTACATCGCTCCAAATCCCCAGGTCGGCCCCGTATCAACACAGTCAGGATTGGTGACTGTCAGCGCGAAGAGGAATTTGTTACCAGCCTCGAGAAGGACCTTAAGGACTTTCCAGAGCGGGATGCTATGGGACGATGAAAGTCCATCAGGGAAACCATCTACAATGCCGCCCTTGCTGCCTTTAGAAAGACGGAGGGACAGAATCCTGACTGGTTTAACGCCAATCTCCAAGAACTCGAACCTGTCCTTGCAACCAAGCGCTCAGCTCCTCTCGCCTACAAAAAGTCCCCGTGCGACAAGACGCTCTCAGCGTTGGGGCTGCAGCTGCCCGAGTGCGTACCAAGCTCAGCCGACAGTGGAAATGTGCGTGGCATGTACGACGGCATCAAAAAGGCTGTTGGCCCCGCGGTCAATAATACCGTTCCACTCAAGTCCTCCACTGGGGAGACGATCACTGACTGCGACCAACAGATGAGGAGATGGGTGGCACTACTCTGAGCTATACTCTAGTGTCACTGTTGTCACGGATCCCGCCTTCAACGCCATCAGTTACCTGCCCGTAATAAAAGAACTTAACGAAGACTCGCTGATCTGTGGCAAAGCCCCAGGAAGTGATGGCAGCCCAACAGGGGCCATCAAATGCGGAAAGACCACCCTAATCCATCCACTGCACGATCTTCTGCTTTTGTGCTGGGAGGAAGGAGCAGTACCACAAGACATACGAGATGCCACCATAGTCACCATTTACAAGAACAAGGTTGACCGGAGTGACTTTAACAACTACAGAGGCATTTCTCTGCTGAGCGTGGTTGGGAAAGTCTTTGCTCGCATAGTCCTGAACCGAATCCAGACCCTTGCAGCAAGGATCTACCCCGAGTCCCAGTGTGGCTTCCGCACCGGCAGATCCACCACCGACATGATCTTCATTGTACGTCAACTCCAATAAAAGTGCAGAGAAGAGGGTATGCCTCTATACTTGGCCCTCATTGACCTTACACAGGCTTTCGACCTGGTCAGCAGACCCGGACTGTTCCGCCTTCTTGAGAAGACTGGTTGCCCCTCAAAGCTGTGCAGCATGATGGTATCCTTCCAAGAAGACATGGAAGGAACTGTCGTCTTCGACGGTTCATCCTCCGATCCATTTCCCATCCATAGCTTTGTCAAGAAGGGTTGCGTGCTTTCACCTACATTGTTTGGCATCTTCTTCTCGATGCTGCTGAAGTATGCTTTTGACTCGTCCACTAATGGCATCTACATTCACAATAGGTCTGATGGGAAACTGTTCGATCTTTTTTCGCTTATGGGCCAAAACAAAAGTGACTGAAATCCTCGTCAGAGAGATGCTTTTTGCGGACGATGCTGCCCTTGCCACGCACACAGAGGAGGCCCTTCAAAGAATCATAGACCTCTTTGCTAAGTCATGTACAGAATTTGGGCTTACTGTCAGCCTGAAAAAGACAAACATCATTGGCCAGGATGCCAGCAACGTTCCCTGCATCAAGATTGGCGACTATGCCCTGGAGGTAGCGGGCGACTTCACCTACCTTGGGCCCTCCATAAGCGGAAACATGTTTATCGATACTGAGCTCAGCAAGCGCATCGCAAAGGCAATGGCTATCATGGCCAGACTGGCATGGAGAGTCTGGGAAAACAAGCTTCTAACAGAGAAGACCAAGGGTATACCTAGCCTGTGTCCTCAGCACCATGCTGTACGGTAGCCAAACCTGGACGACTCTTATGCGACATTAACGCCGCCTCAACACCTTTCACATGCGTTGCCTAAAGCGCATTTTGGAGATAAAGTGGCAGGATCGTATCCCGCACAGTGACATACAGGAACCTGCTGGGATCCCAAACATATATGCCATTCAGCTTGCAACTGGCACGCGACCTTCAAGCATGCGGCATTACAGCAGAAACCTGGGAAACTCTCGCCGAGGATCGCACCGCCTGACGACAGTCAATACACAGAGGCATCGAGGTAGCTGAGGAAAGCAGGGCCGGACATGCAACTCAAAAGAGAAGCATGCAAAAACAACGCACCGCCATCCCCCGACTGAAAGCCCCTTTGTGTGCGTATTGTGCAACAAGGACTGCCCGCCCGCATCGGCCTGCTTAGTCACAACAGGCGTTGCCCCCATAAGTGACAAACAGAGCGCATCAGCATAGTCTTTCGAGACTCAGCTCTTCCAACGATTAACAGACCAACACATGAATTTTCAATGTAGGTTTTAAAAGTAAAATAAACATTTGCAACTGGAAAATAGAAGCTGCGCACCAGCTTTCCTCATTGTATAATAACGTTTATCTCATGCCGGTTCGGCTAAAGGGATTTCTGAAGTACCAATTACAAAAAGCTGATAAAGGTCGTAGAAGTGGTAGAAGTAGTAGAAGTAGTAGTAGTAGTAGTAGTAGAAGTAGTAGTAGTAGTAGTAGTAGTAGTAGTAGTAGTAGAAGTAGTAGAAGTAGTAGCAGTAGTAGTAGTAGTAGTAGTAGTAGTAGTAGTAGTAGTAGTAGTAGTAGTAGTAGTAGTGTAGTAGTAGTAGTAGTAGTAGTAGTAGTAGTAGTAGTAGTAGTTGTTGTAGTAGTAGTAGTATTAGTGTAGTAGTAGTAGTGTAGTAGTAGTAGTAGTAGTAGAAGTAGTAGTAGTAGTAGTAGTAGTAGTAGTAGTAGTAGTAGTAGTAGTAGTAGTAGTAGTAGAAGTAGTGTAGTAGTAGTAGTAGTAGCCGCCGTAGTCGTAGTAGTCGTAGTAGTAGTAGTCGTCGTAGTAGTAGTAGTAGTCGTAGCCGTCGTAGTCGTCGTCGCCGTCGTCGTAGTAGTCCTAGTCGTAGTAGTCGTAGTCGTCGTCGTCGTGGTAGTCGTCGTAGTCGTCTTCGCCGTCGTAGTAGTAGTAGTCGTAGTAGCCGTAGTAGTAGTAGTAGTAGTCGTAGTAGTAGTAGTAGTAGTCGTAGTAGTGTCGCGTCGTAGTAGTAGTAGTAGTCGTCGTAGTAGTAGTAGTAGTAGTAGTAGTAGTAGTAGTAGTAGTAGTAGTAGTAGTAGTAGTAGCCGTAGTAGTAGTAGTAGTCGTAGTAGTGTCGTAGTAGTAGTAGTAGTAGTCGAGTAGTCGTCGTCGTAGTCGTCGTCGTCGTGGTAGTCGTAGTCCCCGTCGTCGTCTCCGTCGTCGTAGTCG
>NC_068368.1:22937590-23110090 GCF_020536995.1 Dreissena polymorpha | reverse complement strand
GTCGGAGAGAATAACTTAGAGAATGTTTATCAGTACAACAAACTTCCATTTGATTGTGTATTTCAACATTCTTTCTGCGCAGATTTGCACAACGCTCAGTGTGAAAACACATTTTAAAAACATTTTGCGAAAAGCTAAATGAAAATAAAACGAGTGGCAATCTGTCAACATATCTATTTAGCATCGGATTTACTTCTAAACTTTTAATAAATCTATGTGTCGAGTGAAAGTATATTATCTACTTGTTTGCTCTTGGTTATGTGCAATGCTTTTTTATGTCCAGATTATGTTTTTACAAAATGCGTAGATATTGAGTTCATGTGTACACGTACACGTATAAGTTCGTGTGCGTGTTAGAATTTCCATAGATGGATAATCATACACGAAGGGTTTTATTCACTATACATGTATTAAGAACTTGATGCAGAAGGAAGCATATTGTTTTATTGTTGCATTTTACACAAAGAAATCTATCTACAGCGAGAATAATATTATGACCGCACAATACAAGCACAAACCACTAAGCGGAAACGAAACAAACAGTCAATAATGCCTTATATGGATATGTCACTTGTTTGGGACACTACAACATACCACAAATCAGATGACTCAATGCGTTTTTATGTCCGGGTTCATATTTCCACTTGTATTGCGACACTGTTTATGGACAAGCTTTAACATAGTGCACGTAACCATGTATATAACTTGCATCGTTTTCATTATAATAATGGATATACCTCAAATAATACTCTGTCATTTTCAGAATATTTTTTTTTTCACTTTACAAACATGCATGTAAGAACAAACAGAACTAGCGAAATGTTGTGTGGAATTTTTTTTATTTTTTTTTTAATGGGGATGGGGCTTTGAAGTGCCACAATATTGTTGTATATAAAAATTCCTTCTGTTACTTACTTACAATCGTTCATTCATTAGATTACATCTAAATGACGTTATGTCAGCCCTCCCCGCGTTATTAGCTTGAATGATTACATGATATGCACTTTATTCTAGTCTGGATTTGTTAAACACGGTACGCATAATGATCACAATCCAAACCGGTGTTCCGAGTTCGCCTGACTGTTAATACTGTAATTCTATAACGAGTTTTGATTGGCATTTTTTCCACGTCAATTTATCTTTGATTGTAGTTCAAACAAGTTCCAAGGGTAATTATCTTTCTTAAATAACGATTGTGTTAATAAAAGCGCAAAGCATCATTAACTGATTATAAATATGTTGAAAGTTAACATGGAAACCCAGTCTCCAAGTTAAACAATTAACAGATATAAATGCTCGTGACTATATATAAGTAATGGAAGATCCAGTGTGTTGACATTGTCATGATACAAATATTATTTACAAATGACGTGTAAACATATGGTGCTTAATCTTAACAGAAATATTTCGTTTTGTCTCCGAAAATATCTTCCATCGCAAACAATAACTATTTCTAAAGATTGGTGTTAATGGAAATGTATTGGGTTGAACATGTACAACGTTTAATGTTAAACGAGTCTCCTTGTTACCAAAATAGAGACTTTGTAAGTGTTTGTTTACAGTTTTGCCTGATAAATAATGAGTAGAATCAAGAACAAATACAATAAAACATAAGTTTATATCATTTGTTCAAGAGGGAAAAGCTAGTAGCACGATTCTAATCAAACCGCATAATGGTTGGGATTTTATAATGTTAATTGTAGATTAATTTTATATTCTAGCATATATTCTAACCGATCTATATTATGATTCAATACTTCTTTTACAAATGATTCATAACATATAATTGGACAAATGTGGCGTGTTCTGAGAAAACTGGGCAAATGCTTGTGCGTAAAGTGTCATCCCAGATTAGCCTGTGCGGACGACATTTTCCGCCTAAACTGGATTTTCGCTAAGAAGAGACATCATTTTAATGAAAAATTCCATAAAAGCGGAAATTGTTGTCCCTGATTAGCCTTTGCGGACTGCACAGGCAAATCTGGGATGACAATTTACGCACAAGCATTTTGCCCAATTTTCTCAGAACACGACACATATACCGTCATTCTATTTATGGTGTGGTTAATCATTAAAAAATATTTCTGCGACATTATCTATGTATATTGTATATATTTAATAATTTAGATCTAAAAGTCAATTGATCAATATTAAGAATTATGTAGTTTACATTGATGGCGCATGAGTGCATAAAATATACATTATCATTCAATCATACTTGATTGGTGCAATGTGTATGTTCAAATCTCTGGCACACCTTGCCTGAAATCCATTCACTGATTGCAGCACACATATAACATTATAAAACTATAAATAATTGCATCAAGAGACTAAGGATGAAGGTCAAACTAAAAAAACGGTTAAGCAATTTACATTATAGCATCAAGTCAGTTGTTACCGAAAGAAATCATTATGCCGGTATTCTAATTTACGAATCAGAATGTGTGTTAATGAGAACATAATTATCATTTTATACACACTCTTTACCGTTTTATTGTACATTCGAAGTTCAGATTTTCAGTTGAGAGTAGATGAAAGCGCATAAACATGTATATTACAGGATATATACTCATACCTATAATTCTTAAGTGTTCAAATGCAATTGTATTGTATGTTTACTGTGAATAAAATGATACTGACTATAATTAAAGGACCAAATACACTAGCCTGTTGCACTTATGTTATGCAGATTCTATGTTATAAGAGTGGGGTTCTAACAATAAGCACATGTTGCATGTTAATTTACACATATTTTAATTTAATGTGTAAATAACATAGTGGATAGCACTTAAAATAGTATAAAAAAAGCATAAAAGGACATGAATTTACCCAAACAAATATATCATGTATGTGTTAGATGAACAAATAATTCAGCTAAACATATTTTTATTGAAGAGGTACCTTGAATTATCCTCAACTGTAAAAGGATTAATTTTAAGTAATTATACTCTTCACATCATAATAAAATCAGTTATATATGCATTCGCGTGAAACAAATGCATCCATATGTGTTTTTTATCTAGATATTACTTTGGTATGTTAATTTATTTAGTTATCAGATGGCATTGGTTCCAAATAATTTCATTTTTGTGCACTATATGCCAGAAAACGGTTGTCACGTAATAATATTTACAGAGAAAACACATGGGGTATTTTTATAAACCATATCTTCATAAATTATAACATTATACACGACCATAATTACACTATTTACATTGTTAGACATTTTATAAAACGGACACTTTATCAATGTTCTGCTTGATACTCAACTGTTTAATTAGCCTTTGTAAATGCTGACTGAAAAATGTTTACATTCCATGCAACACATGTGTCACTCAATTTCAGTCTTCTGATTTATCACGATCTACAAAAGAAAGGAGAGTGTTTCATTATATAACGTTTATATAATTAAGGGTTTATTTGTTTGTAAAGGTCTAATTACACAATGTTTCGCACCTTGTTATATCGAGACTTCAACATTGATTTTTTAAGGATGTCACATAGTATTTTAAAGTATTGAAAACTGGTAAAACATAGTTAATTGTTGTCGTCAAATAAATTGACACAGGAGTCATTTAACAAGATTAATTAAGCGAAATTTCTTTTTACTGACATTTAATCCGATGATTCAAATTATACAAATCTAGCAATATCTTATGCCATTTTCTTGTTTTATACAATAATCTTTCGTTATTTTTCTCTACCATATTTTTATTGACTACCCACACTTCTGATCTACAGCACTTACGGAGTAAAATGATTGGTCAAAACAAATGATGTTTTTTTTTAAATATTACACTTCCAATTAGATTTGTTATAACATAACACAAACGCATTCCTTAAAGTTTTAAGAATGTGCCTAAGTTTAAAATTTATCATTTATTTTAATTTTTGTTTTGAAAATTATTGAAAATTAAACAACCTTATATGTTTTATCTTGTTTCATTAAATAAAAACATATTTAGTCACTCTTGAGAGAAAGTACTTCACTTGATAAACGCCATACATTCAATTAATAAAATTTTAATTATATATTTTAACATCACTTTCTTTACATATTGTCAGTTTTACATTAGTGCATAGATTACTTATAATTATACAAAAATATTGTTTGACCACTCAGTATTTATTTATCAAAACTTAACGCTTATGACCGATTTTCTTACCATTGGAATAATTTCTTGCCTACAGTTAAAGCTAAAGTGTTCCATTCATATATATTTTTTAAAGTCAGCATGCATTCATCGTTGCTGATGTCTTACCAATATTTGTTTTCTTGTTGACTTTGCTGTACTGAGGAACACATGACGTCAAACAGGGTGGTGCAGGTGGAACCTCCCTGTATTGCAATCATACAATCGATTTTAAATTTATTGTGTTTGTAATAACAAACATTTGCATATCAACAATTTGTCGGTATTTATGCTGTCGAGTTCGGATAAAATGGGTTAGCTATAGTTCTTTCAATATACGCGCATTTGAACTTTACATGAATTTTACCATATCATTAAAAACAATAAACATGTTGTTTAATTAAGACTCCAAGTACAATGTCCAGCCTTGGAAATGTTCCTTTCGCGTTTAAAATCTTTTTAATATCATCAAATTACATTTGCCAATTAATGTGATAAGCCCTCATCCAGGAGAGGAATTTGTATTCAAATGGTGTGTCATTTAAAGAACTGAACGAAGAACAAAAGTTCAATTTCATTAAAAAAATTGCATGCGTATTTCGAATATTAGTATTTACAACTTATATCAACATAAATACATTGTTAGCAGCTGCATACACATTGTTATATTGCACTTACCTACTCCAAACTGTATCTTTCACACCTAAAATATACAATATAAATATTCTGAATAATCTACTGTTATCGTTTCAACTTCTTTACATTAAAGAAGCATCAATATTTGATGTCAAATTCGAGTGTGCAGAAGTTACGAATTGATTGATAGGTGTATGTATATGAAATAAAACTTGTTGCAAGACTTAATATACAATTGTGCTTTTTAGTGTATAAACATGTTAACTCTGAGAGTTATGTGTTAATACCACGTGTTCTCTCTTTGCAAACTGTTGAGTAGAGTGGGTCTTCTTTGCTTGTATTGTCTTCAAGTGAATCAGCTTGCGCCACATTTATACCAGCTCGGTCTTCCTTGTGCACTGGTAAGTTAAGCGGATATTTCCCTTTGTCTGCAGAAGAACGCGATTCTATCTCATTCACCGTTGTGTAAAGGGTGCCATCTGTGTGTGCAACTGCATTATGTGAATCATCGTGTTTTACACTGGTGTGAAGTGAGTCTTCTTTTTTCAAACTAGTCAAAGCCAGTTTTTCTCTTATCACAGTTTTGAACAATGGATCACCATCGTGATCATACAAATGAATTTTTATCGGATGACTGACTTCAGGTGTTGTATTCTTCTTTATAACTGAATACAACGGGTCATCATTTCGGTTTGAGTTCAATGGATGACATTCACATGCGTTATGTGCATCGTCGGGTGGTTTGTGCTTGTTCCAAGAACAAGAAAATGAACCATTCTCATGTCCACGTATGTGAAGGGGATCCATGCTGACGGTTGTGTATGTAGGATCATCGTCTATGTCGCATGCAGGATTTAGATGACGATTGCTAACAGATGAGTCAAGATAGGTATTTGTCCTGATGGAAAGTTTAAACGAAATTAAAATGCAAATTTGTACAGGTATATATTTTTGAATTAAAAGTAAATACGATAAGGATTCTCCACTTATTTGAACGTAACATCACTGTATCACGCACGTGCCATATATTTTTTTATTTTACCAACGGTGTCATAAAACAAAATATCAATTAAAACAACATGTGCATGAACACCACACACACTCTCATCTGAAAAGGAAGACACACTTGATGCTCATTTACGACCACATTCATTATACAGGTTTTTTAACACTGTAACTCTTTTCAGGCAAATACATATTTTTAACCATAGTTCGTCAATTAATATTGGGCTTGTGGTAGTGTTAGGCAATACTATCAACTTTACAACAAAAGTTATTGCATATAACTATCTGGAAGTGAAAATTTATTTCAATTATTTAGTTTTTATAATGTTTTAATATTACTTACATATAGCGTTTTAAACATAAAATTCATGTTTTAATTAGTACAAATTGGTTTACACTTTCAACTTATATGCTATTTTGACATCTAATATAGTAAAAATGGTATAATCTTTTAACGTAAAGTACCGGGACGTCTTGCGTCATTGTGTTTTGCTCTGCTATACAATGGATCATCATCGTCTTCGTCATTGCCTCCGCTTCACATGGCAATCGAACCATTACGTGATTGATTAGTTTTCATAGTTCATTTTCGTTGATTTATTTACTAAGTGCATGAATTTTTTCACGTACATTGAAATTTACATTTACTGTTAATCGAGTCGGTATTTAGAAAGTATGTTTACATGTTTTAAACTATGTATGTTGATAGTTTAAAAGTGAATCATCTTTTTACAAAAATAAACAGTGAACAACGTTTTAAATAAGAATAAATTATGTCACCATGGTAACTGTTCCATTGGTGCTAAAAATACAAATACCCTATGGTTTCAATTGCCATGATATTTCTTTTGAATGTTAAGATTATTTATCAGTATGTACAATAAAAAATGTAAATATGCATGTACCGCTTTATTACAAAAACAATGTAGAATCTCACTCATAATCATATATATATATATATATATATATATATATATATATATATATATATATATATATATATATAACGCAAATGCAATAAGAAACGCAACCTGTAGTGTTGCAGCTAGTATTTGGATTTGATGATAACGGCCCATCAGAATATGTAGCATTACCACATCCAACTACAATATTGTCTTGTTCAATATGAACCGAACCTCCGTTGAAACTTACAGTGACTACATTGGCACCTCGACCTGTCAATATTGAACACAATACTACGCACAATGGAAAATGTTAATACCTACGTTCTTAAATAATGCATAGGTAAAAGATGGTTGCATGCTATTTAACAACCCCCCACAACTAAATTTTGTTAAAATACAGATCGACGAATTCGCAATGTCATTAGATGAATTAAAGTTACTTACCAACTTTACGACTCCGACAAGCATTCAGTTTCTTTCTATATACACACACAATTAGTCCAATATCCAGCAATATAAATGGCCCAGCTGTCGCTAGAATCGCCAAAACTACAACTATATTGGCTGCATTTAGCAAAATAACATGTACGATGGATGATCCAGAAATGAGAAGACGTTTATATAGCTCGTTTAATATACATTTAATTGAATACAACTTATATAGAAATGAGGTAGGACTATTATGGAACAGGTTTAATAAACATATTGTGGAAATAACATGTTACGTACCCACTCGATACGCTGATATAAAGATCATTATGGCAAAGCGGAGGTTGCCATTATTATTATTTTTTTAAAGTTATAAAGCAGTAACTTTTGTAAGAAATATATGCAAAAACATTTTGCAATTTAATATAATCGTTGGACAAATATAACGTAAAATCTGAGCAATTAATATATATGAGCGAACACCGTCACAACTGCAGTTATGATGAACATTATTTAAGAAAATCATAACATGCATTTCTAGTTTTGTAAGTAAATTAGTGAATTAATTTTAGAACACTTTTACCGGCTAGTGAATTTATTAATAAAGCGTTTGTAAAAAAAAATGCGCAAAGCTATTGTTATAAAAACACGACAATAATGTTCGGAGTTAGCAATTGAGATATAACAGGATAAGTAACTAACTAGAAAACGGACTATCGAAGAGACTGTTAATTGTAAGAAGCTTATCTTCTGGAATGCCTCAACTTATTAATTCCCTTTATTTGGCATTGAACGTTTTTCGATAACATGTACGCGTCTTGGGACAAATTGAGGCCATTATTACAAAAAAAAGTTTTTCTTTGTATCATGTGTGTTTTAAGTGCATATGTGACGTACAAAACTGATACAGCACACATTTGAGCGGACAAAAACGTCAGTCGTCATGTTTAATTAACGTTTGAACAGATTGTCTTTGCCTCACACGTTTACAAAATGCGTGGTTGTTATTTCAAAAAAAATGTTTATAATTTAAAGTGCGAAAGCTTTAAATTAATTAGTATTCTTACTCAGGCAAAACTGCGGTTGTCTAGTTTTACATAAATAAGAGGAGGTCGATACAAATTGATATAGAGAGTTGAGAGAGAGTTTCAAGGTTTATTGTCTAGTCCATGACATGTACAATATAATAATACATAAAATAGCACAATTTACAAACATGCATGGCCAATCTTATAGATTTGTAAAAGACATTTAAGTGTGTAATATACACTTAAAACTATTGCTTTTTTTTACAAATACATGTTTCATAGACATACATCATACAAAAACCATATTGCCCCTGTTAACCTTATGTTAAACACCTGTAATAAAATATTGAAGTTGATAAAACACTGGTGATTGTAAAACTGGGTACTAATGCGCATAGTGAAAAATGATGTAAAAGAGCGACTACCTAAGTGAACTGGTTAACAGTTGCTTTCTGTATTTTAATAAAACAGTTATTTAAAATGGTAAAATAATAAGAAACATTTGTGTAATAAACCACTAATTATATTAAAACCTAAAGAACTATAATTGAGCGTTAAAGAGAATTTATCATCTTTAATCCTATATAATAGATTTTATACACAAAGACGCTCAATATACCATCAACTTATGAATAGAATTTCTTACTATATACAAGTACATTATATAACAAAGATAATAAATATACTATCGCTGCTATTTACATAAAATAAGCAACGCTACTACTTATTTACACATGTAGAACTGTCTTCTTTGTAAAATTAAAAAGCAGGTTTTGGCTAAAATTCTTGTTAATTCTTCATTGATAAAAAGGGATTTCAGCTTATCGCTATTCGACATGTTCATAAAATTTGGAGTAGAAACAACAGTTTTTCCACAAGATTATATCTGATATCATTATACATGCTACATTCTAATGATACATGACATTCATTTTCAATTGTATTATCTCTACAAAATGGGCAGAAGCGTCTGTCAGCCGGCAGTCTTTCATACCTGCCTGTCTCGAATCGGAGCAACACCACATCTAAATTTACACAGGGCCGATCTATGACTCTTAGGGATTATATACTTGCAATATTTCTCAACATCAACAGTAGCTTCTAAGCTTATTTCCACCTCCACCTGATACACCATTACTAGAGTTAATTCTCTGTAGCCAATCTACTTTATATTTATTTAACATAAACTGTTCAATGTCCTTAACAAGAACACCTTTGGATATAGGTCTAGAAACATCATAATGATGTCTAAGATTGCAATGAGATAGATGCTTTCGCATAAAGAAAAAACAATTTTTACATCTTTCTGATTTGGTGCTAGCCCAGAGTGCTATGCACTTGTTTAATCTAGAGGAATTGGTAGTGGAAAGACGGGCCCAGTAATTTGCCACCACTTTCCATTGGCGGATAGGGACTGGAGTCCAACCCATTTCCCCAGAAACACCAAGATTTGGAGTGTATTTACCCACTCCTAGATAAAACCGCATCGCCCTGTTCTGGACAGCTGTTACACATGAACAGGATTTATGCCCCCATACAGCCGCCCCGTAAGCAATAACTGGCCAAACAACTGAGTCGTAAAGCTTCGTGTAGACATCGTATGGTACACCACCAATTGTTTTAACTTTGGCAATAAGTAAACCTAAAGCACTACTAGCACTCTGAGCTACCCTCTTAGCAGTAACATCAAGATCCAAAAACTCATTCAAAACTAAGCCCAGATATTTATACTGATTTACATATTCTATCACTTGGTCACCACATGTGAACACAACATTAGATCTCGGCATAGATTTTGTACGAAAGTGAACAATATTGCTTTTTCCTACATTAATATCCATGCTATTTCTAATACACCATTCATTTAATACATTTAATAGTGTTTGTAGGTTTGCTCATTATCAGCCAGAAGTACAATATCATCAGCATATAATAAAACACATACAATCTCATCATCAATTTTAACACCAATATCTTACGATTTCAAAAGCAATCCTAAATCATTTATAAATATATTAAACAGAATAGGGGACAAAAAACACCCCTGTCTTAAACCACATTTTACTTCAAACCAATCTGTTATATGCGAATTAACTCTAACACAGGAAGATACAGAATTATATATAGATTTGATTGCCTGTAGCATTTTTCCTGACACACCATTACTAAGTAATCTATTCCAAAGTTTTGTTCTATCTATTGAATCATACGCCTTTCTAAAGTCAATACAGGCAGTAAATGTTGCTAAGTTATGCTGTTTACGGGTTTCTATAATACTTGTTAGAGAAGATAAGTGATCGACAGTACTACGTTTTTTCCTGAAGCCATTCTGTTCATCTACTAAAATATTATTTCTTTCTATATAAGTGCATAACCTATCATCAAGAATCCTACAGTAGACCTTGTAGATTGCAGACGCAAGGGCAATTCCTCGATATGACACCGGGTCTCTAGGATCTAGCGTAGGAGACTAGGGGATAGGATTGATGATTTACTCCAAGCTGATGGTACAATTCCATTATCAAAACATAAATTGAACAACACATGTAAAAAATAAATGGATGTATCATTAAAAAGTACTTCAGAGGGTATCTTATCTACCCCATAAGCTTTCCCACGTTTAGCTTTCCATATTGCTTTCTTAACTTCTGCAATATTTATATTATTATTAAAAGGATTATTACTTCATTACCAAAATTAATATTATCGCTATCAACATCAGAGTGAGCTCAAATCATGTTTCCATTTATTCAACACATCTGAAATTTATGAAGAGACTGTTCCATTGTCCAAAACAACTTGCTCTGGGATCAGCTTTTTCTTGGAGTTATTTACACCAATTTTTCCGATAGACTTCCAAAAGTTATTTTGATCAATTTCACAGTCCTCCAACAATTTATTCTGTAAATTAAACCAATATGTACGCTTAGCTTTTTGTACCTCACGGTCAAAGTGCTTGCGTAACTTAACATAATCAGCTTTAAAAATATGTTTAAGACTACGAACAGTACAACTTAACCATTTCTTTTCAGCAGTACATAATTTAGACCACAGATCTGTACATGATACATGTGAAAATCTTAAATGTTAAATTACTCTTTGTCAATTACTCTCACCCCATGCGATTAACAAATAGAGCAGGTCCGGGAGTCAAGTATCTATGCTGGATAGTTTAAGCGTTTATTCTCAGTTTGTGATAGGAATTAACCGCTTTGATTTATGCTCGCAAAACAACTTTAAGAAATTCGAAAACAATAACGTGTTGATGTTTTGTGTTTCGAAAAGTAATAATAAACGGAAAATTTAAATAAAATGGTTTGCAAGCAAAATATACAACATAATTGTGTTAATGCGTAATACTGTATTATGCATTATAGATGTTTTACAGAATCAACGATACTTTGAAATGACTTGTTTATAATTGTAATCAACGTTGTCACAGTTGTTAAATCTATCTGTGTGTTAAATAATTAAAGCATGTTATATATTATTGTATATATTAAACACAACGTATATCCACAAAATGTTACAAAGCAAAGTTTCGTTAAGTTTTTTTTTCATAGCATTAATATTTTTCAACCAGATTAATTGTCCTGTGCGAATCAGACAGTCGTAACGAACAAGCCGTGCTCAGAATAATATTTAAGAATCAAACACTTTGTGAATATTTCGATACATTTAAAACTGTTGTCCCCTTGATAATATGCGGGGGCGCGGAAAAAGTAGGAATACAATATTCCGAAACGGACGACTAGCTTTAGCATCAACACATTTTAAATCGGTACTGTGATGCTGTTTAGCTGTCATTTTAGCTTGACTTTTATCTACGCGTTTGTTAAAAAACACTGGATCCTTGAATTAATACGTAATTATTTTGACTGTGTTAATTAAAGTGCATACTGATTAAATCAACTTTTTGCTGAACATGTATCAACATGTAATCATCAATAAAATTATTGATTGTTTTCAGAGTGTATTAATTAAGGAGAATGTCCAATTATATAGTTGTATTTACAATGTGTTGTTTACATGAAAGTTGACTCAAAATATATATTTTTCTGATCTTATAATTTAAGTTGTATAATAAAGATCGCCGTGGCGTAGTAGATATGGTGTCCGCCTAGCGATCGGGAGGTCATGGGTTCGATCCCCACTGTTGGAGTGTTCTCTAGGTCACAATATACCAAAAGATTTCCTTTACAAATTCAATGTAAAACCGATAACTTCAACGAAAAATAAAGTCAAACTTTTGCGCGTAGACACCCCCATACTCATACCTTTTCTTAAAGAGCATGCCAAGCCGAATGGATTTACACAATAAAAAAGATAGGTCATCCAGTATGTAAGAAAGAACTTGACGCGAATCAACGGTCACTGTTTTAAGGCCACCTTTTTACCGGCTGATCTCCAGTTGATGAGGGTTTCCCGCCATCTGTCAAAATCTCATGTAGTCTCCAACCTATAAGCAAAACACTGAATTTGTAGTATACAACAATGTTTTCCCTACCACATGCACACATAAATATTCAAAAATAAAGTCATGGCAACTGCCCATACAGAGAATTGTGTCTTCAAATAAATGACGTTCCATTCTTTAGAGGGTATAGCATTGAACACAAAAATGATTTAGTATAGTGTAACCTCTAGATTTCCCCATAGACACTAAGTACTGGTTTACGTCCCAGGAAACGGACTCGAGAGCGTTTCAAATAAGACTTAGGCTTTCGATGAAATCGAGCTAAAATAAATAGGTTTAAACTAAGTTGTATAATTTAGGTGTACCCTAATATATGGTACAGTAATGCGAAAACGTAGTTAAAATGTGAATACCGTTGACATTTGAAGCGGCAGTGTTTCGGAATGTGTCGTCTGTTGTCGCAGAATTATTATTCTTTATTGTTGTGGTTGTAAAATGTTCCGCTGCAGAACAAAACGTTATAGTGTATTTAATGTCGTGCTGTAAGATTTAGTAGAATACTTAGAAGTAAGCGTTATTTGGTGGTGCTTTTGAATAGTTGATAATACAAATCTCACTAGCATTATTTAAGGACTGCTTTTTCCGAAACAAAATAAGATGAAAATGTCCACAAAGATATACATAGTATAATCGAGTTAACCTATTTGTTTGGTGGTTTCGATAGTTCCATATGCACGACTCTCTCTCTCGTTTATCATAGTTGTGCCAGACACCTCTGTTATTATTTTTACCGTTGATGGTGATATGGTCGTGCCTTAAAAAGTTAGGAAGATGTTTTCATTATTAGATTTTAAATATGTACATTCAATATCTTTGAAGCAAATTTTTATATTAAAACTACATTTCGCAACAACAAATTAAGAAACAATAGTATCATGGAACGTTTTAATAGAAATGAATACATAAAAGGAAATGTAGTCCTTTTTGTATCACTTAACAGCTCGAAAGACGCACAATACATTTAAAACAATAAAATAATAATTGTTAAACCACGTAAAACGCATGATATGCAAGATCATCTCGTTAGCATTTAAAACGAAAGAAATCAAAGAACAACCACGTTTTTACTTTTTAATAATGTTGATTCAAACAAATCTTATTCTTATAGTTAATATTTTTGTAATTATTCGATAGCCCCAAACAGTTCAAACAACATATTTACCTCTAAAAGATGTATGTGCAAAGTCGCTATGAGAAAGAAATGTATTTCCGACTACAGAACATCTCCATTGGTCGCCTTTGTTTGTGACATTATAACCGGAAATGTTACACACGACACGACTGTTATTTAGACAAACATATTGCACATTTCCCGATGGCATTTCAGTTGTTACGTTACATTTTGCGTTGTTCTCTACATCAACTATTCGCTTCTCCCCTGAACTTTCTTTTCTTTCGAACCATGTAACATTTATCGCAGAAGTGTTGAAGCTACAGGATAGCTGTATACTTGATCCAGAGAGAACTTTTATGTCAATTGTCGGGGACCCTAAAATTGCATTTGTATAATTGCATCCAGAATGTTTTTCATAACATTCTGGTTTCCATAAAATACAAAATAAAGACCCATTTAGTTTATTTCTATTCCAATGGAACACAAAAAACAAGCAGAGATTTTGACATACAATGCGAAAGGTTTAGAGATCCAATTAGTTTCAAACATCAAAAACACCTAAAAACATTGAAATGTTGAATTCTAAGTTGGTATTACCTTCCTCTTTTATAAATAATTGATCTTACATATATCCGTAAAAAGCATAGATTAAACGCTGCAAAGAACTCAATAATTAATGCAAAAATATCGTTCCAATTTTAAGTGCAAATTCGTACTTGTGTACCTACGTATTGCATCCACGATTGCGACCGTTATTACCAACAAGAATAGCATGGTTTGCAGACCGTTGTCTTTGAACTAAGATAGTCAGGAAACAAAATCGTTCATCAATGGATATGGTTGCATAATGTGTACATTACTTTTGTGACAATTGGATGGAACATTATGTGAAGTAGTTTACAGAGAAAGAAAGTTCCAGTTGTTGATTTTATATTGTATTTACAGTTACAATAGTGTATAGGGCAACACGAACGAAAGTCTAGACTCGTGCTTTTTATGTTCCGTCCACAGATGATAAATTGATTATGGTTTAACACTCCCGTACCATAATATATATCTGAAAATTCATGTCCAACGTAAACTTATTGGTGTTGTTTTAACCAAATTTCTCAAAGAAAGTTCTGCGTTCAAAACCTTACCAATAGAAGACCTTTTGTGCGAATATTACTGAATTTTCCATTTTGGAACTGTAGACGCTCTAGCGCTCTGATGCTTTTCAGACTTCGACATCTTCTTTGGCGTAGTCTTAAAAGTGCAATTTCCAGATGCAATTGGTTAGTCATGTCCATGTTCATGCCCTGGAATACCAAGTTGGTGGCATATGTACACAATTTCGTGTGTTAATTATGGTCTGATATATTTTTTTCTTTAAAGATACATGTATGGTTAACGTTAATAATACATGCTATAGCAGTTTGTTATATATCCAAAATTAGAAATACGATACAACGTATTAATGTAGATAGCATAATGTAGTGAACGAATAAAGGATGTATCAGAAATTGTGTACCATGCCCAGTTTTATACATTATTGATAAGAAGACAAATGTATGTTAATTTTCCATTTTTATTACCATAACATTAATTATAGCGATACAATCCATATTGTAAGACAATATACCAATTTGCAGCAACACACGTATGTACGAACAATATCTTTAAGAAATAATATTTTTTCTATAATGGTTTGTTGTCGAATAACCAACGGTAAAGAGTATAGATGCGTAGGAATTAAATCACGAGTGCGAAGCACGAGTGATTTGATAACACGCATCTATACTCCTTACTGTTTGTTATTCGACAACAAACCATCATAGAATTTTTTTTTCGATTCTAACACGATTCTGATTGATTTGGTTCAAGCTTTTGGCCGTGAACTATATTTGTCAATACTCCGCCCTTCTTAGAACAAAGTTCCCTATTTAGTGACGTCATTGAATCGATACAAACATTTACGTCGTTTTCATTCACAAATATTTTGCAAATTACGTCACTTTCATTGAGAAAAAAATTGTTGAAACTAAATGACGTCACGTTTATTGATGCTACGGAAAAGCTGGCATGCTATAAATGTTTTCTGAATTACGTTTCCTAACAAATAACATTCTTTGTAGACGTGGTTATGCCACTTATCACCAAATATACAATTTGTTGTTTCAGTACATGTATGTACATGCTAAATGTATAACATTTCTTTCAGAGCGGGTTTTAGCACGTGCATTTTAATGAAATATTTTCTGTATTTATTCGGAACTATTTTCGAAACATCAAGCTCCGCCCATAACTATTGCAGAATAACCCATAGACGATTTTCTTCTTTGTTTATTTGAACTTTGGCAGGTGCCGTGTTAGAATATATATAATTTTACAACTATTTTCTGCCTTTACATTTTAGATGCAATCAAATTGAAATTATATAGTATGGATTTCTATTAAAAATGACGAACTGTTAAGGGGAGAATCGTTTATTTTACATCACGAATTGACACATTTTGAATAATTAATTGATGATCATAGGTCAACAAGCATTTTAATTCCAACGTTTTGTTTATCTAATGACAAAATTGATGTACAGATAGTTTGTCAATTTGTTTTTAATGATTCTCATTCTGTTCAAAACGGTATAATTTTACACACCTCATCCCGCAATTGTGTACCAGTTGTCTGACCCGTTAGCGTATGGAAAGGGAAGTAACCATATTCCGACTGCATCACGCAACCGTAATGTTAGCAGTATAGCAGCCAATTTAACGTCTTGTTAACAATTATATCAACTGCTGATTTTTTATAAAAAAACGCAACAAGAACCACAACAACACACTTGTTCATTAAACAACTTTTTATTAATGACGTCAATCTAAGTACAATGTATAAATATATAATATATGTAGTATTTTGTGTATTGTAAACCTATATCTAACCATAACACAATGTTAAACAAAATATTAAAAGCGTGACATCATGTTTGTATATGTAATTGATGCATTTAGACGATGTACTTTGAACAAGTCTCAATCAAGTTTCTTGTCTTGTCTTATCTTGTCTTGTTCGTAAAACACCTTTGCGATAGATTCTGCACCGTAGACAAGACGTTGGTTACAAGTTTTTATGAAAACACTTAAGCGCATTCAGTATGACCAGTAAATTCAATCACCAGACTTCATGATGGTAAGCTGTTAGTTTTCAGTTGAGACAATTATTTGCCGTATATACAAGTTCATAACAAACGTATTATAGTGTGCCATTTTCATAGTCACGAAGCCGAAACGCAATAGTTTAAAATATTTGTAAAGGCAATATTTGTGTGTAAATTAATAGCGAATTTCGAAAAATAAGTTACTGTTTGTTTAGTTTATCGCGTATTGACACAATATATACTACATTGTTATGCCACGTTTTGAAAATATCGTCGTTGAAGATGGTCCGTTATGTACAGAACAAAGCCGATACGCTACGAACAAAGTCGACATTTTCCTAGTCAATTTCATACGACTTCCTTAAAATGGTAAAAGCTTGCAAACACGTTTCGGGCTGTTACGTAATTTATTTTAAGGATAATGATTTTAAATTGTAAAATAAAAAAAGCAAACTCCTAAGGACAAAATGTCGCATACAAGAAAAATAAACTGTGATTACGGGATAAAGAAATGCTCCTTTCAAACACAGAGGGGTCACAATATATACATTTATTTATTCCAGTCTCATCCATATACACGATTTTATAAATACATGTATACGGCCATTCTATAAGAATCATAAGAGATTATAAAACATATTAAAACATAAAATATATTTAAACATATTAAAACACGTTATCATAGAAGTTGGAAGCAAAACTATGCTAAGAAACATAGCCAGTGTTCAGCGATCTAACAAACCATCTTAAAATATTTAGATATATTGTTTCGATGAAAAGTTAACAACCAATTTCTAGTATGGCTAAAAAACATAACATAGTAACACTAAAACAGTTTATTTAAACAATTATGTCAAATCAATTACCATACATTTAGAATTTGGAAATCAAACAGTGGCCATGTTTCCTAAACATCTAAAATTTATACATTTACAATAAAAATATTATCATTATTAAAATATCTACTCACTAAAATTTTTACTTTACAACATGTTATTTCTCAATTTTAATATATCACAGCAGGTTTTTGCGAGGACCCTTACAATGTCTGGGTGAGTAAACATGATTACAAATTTAGCATTATCACTCATATCTTGAAAACCAGAATCTAAAAACTGAGCTCTCTGGTAATTAACATTTCGTATTTGATTATATAGAGGAAATACAAGTAAAACATGCATTACCGTCTCTATGAAGTCCTTACATAAAGGACATGTTCTTTTAGACACTGGTAAATTAATGTAACGCCCTGTTTCAATTCTAAGCGGTGCTACACCATATCTAAATTTAGACAATGCAGACCTATGACAGTATGGCAATTGTAATTTACAGTAAAGTTCCGTATCATAACTTTTCTTAAATAATCTATATGTTCTTAGTTTATTACGGTGTGAGCCATTTACACCGGAGTCTCTATTCAAATCAGTTTGCTACTGAGCAAAATGAATTTATTAGTGCAGTACATACATCATTTAACATCTTATTTGTATCAAAAGGTAACATTAAATACATATTTAAATCCATAGAACACAGATTATCTTTCACAATGAAAGGCCAATTTTTACATCTAGTATAACCTTTTTCTACTGACCAGATAAATATTTTCTTATTTGTCCTACAATCATTATACAATAGGAATCTATGCCAATGGTTAAAAACAGACTTCCACTGATCTATAATAATTGGTTTCCAACCCATATCACCTTGCATCGCAACATTGGGTGTGTATTTACCAGTTCCAAGGTAGAACCTCATAGCTCTGTGGTGAATAGCACTTATACATGACAAGGTTCGAACACCCCACACGGACGAAGCATATGTGATTACTGGTACAACACAAGAATAGTATAGCTTTGTGTATACATCATAGGGTAGACCGCCAAATGATTTGTACTTAGCAATGAGTAGTCCTAATGAACGACAAGCACACTGAGCTACTATCTTAGCTGTAATATTATAATCTAGATGTTCGGTTAGGGCTAAACCGAGATACTTATATTTACTAGCATATTTAATTTTACAATCTCCACAATTAAAAACAAAGTTTGACCTTGGAAATAAATTTGGTATAAAGTGTACTACATTACTTTTATTAACATTAATGCCCATTTCATTTCTTACACACCATGTATTTAGCATTGTTAAGATATCTTGCAAATCGTTCTCATTCTTAGAAATCAATACAATGTCATCAGCGTATAATAATATGCAAATATTTTCATCGTCGATTTCAAATCCTTTATGCATATTTCTTAACATAATGGCAAGGATATTAATAAACAAATTAAAAAGTACCGTAGACAACGAACATCCTTGTCTTACACCAGTATTCACACTAAACCAATCAGTACACATACCATTTACTCGTACACAAGTTGATACATCTTTATAAAGGGACCTAACTGCAGAGAGCATCTTGGTTGACATGTCACATGCATCTAGTTTAGGCCAAAGAATTGGTCTATTCACAGAGTCGAACGCTTTTTGAAAATCGATAAAATGCACAAAATGTAGATTGTTTGTTCGTAAGACTCGATATATAGTCGACAGTACTACGCTTTTTACGAAAACCATTCTGCTCGTCTACAATTAGACCATTACTTTCAGTCAACTTTACAATACGTTCATTTAAAATACTGCTGTACATCTTGTGCATAGTGGGAGCAAGAGCTATCCCACGGTATGACACAGGGTCTTTGGGATCTTTTGAACCCGACTTAGGAATAGGATTTATAATACTCCTTCACCAAACATGCGGCACACAACCGGTTTGAAAACAAACATTAAAAATACTATGTAAAACTATTATAGAAACCTCATTTTTCAAAACTGCTGTGGGAATACAATCAATTCCAGTTGCCTTTCTTAATTTAGCCTTTTTTTTATAGCTTTAACAACTTCAAATATACTTATATCAGCATCTAAATCAACATTGTTAACAGAGTTGGTTCTCAAATTTGAATTATTAACATCATTTAAATCTGTGCAACTATTACTATTAAGTAGTGAACTGAAATCAGTTTTCCATTTATTCAATACAAGTTTAACAGCATTGGATAGACTACCATCCTCTGAAACTATCTGCATTGGGATACTTTTTTTACGATATGAATCAATACCTGTTTTACCAATAGTTTTCCAAAATTGATTATCATTTTTCTCTAAATCAGTTAAAATATCATTTTGCACTTTAAATACATGGGCTCTCTTGGAGCGTTTCACCAATTTATCAAGACATTTACGTAATACAGAGTATTCTTGTTTAAGAGTAATCTTAGTAGCTCTTTTATTCCATTTTAACCACGTTTGTTCAGAGGCACATATAATTTTCCGACTATCAGTTAATTCTTGGTTCCACCATGGTTTACCTCTTTTATTTAGTAACTGGACATCATCACTTGGGCAAATAGTTTTAAAACTCAACTTCTCATACATTTCAGATTTAACAATTTTACACCAACCACCATAAGCAATATCAAGATCAGACTGCAACCTTAGACCCAGCTCAAGGTAATTGATAACTGAATTAATTTGAGCATTGACGTCGTCGCTAGCTCGAAAGTTATCAGGAATGCTCTTTAAATTAAATTTATCAAAACCTGGAGCACAAACTTCGGGCTCACTTGAACTGGGAAAAGGCTGCAATCCGATTCTAATGTTTAAATTCCAATTTAACATAGAATGATCTGGCATATTTCTAGGTAAAACATTTCTTACATATATTTCATTTATAAGGTTTGACGTACGAATTACATTGAAGTCAGTAAAGTGATGCAAGTACTCATGGTTTACGAGACAATAGTCTACCACAGAACATCCTTTTACAGACACTGATGTAAAATCATTTACAGAGTAGTTTCGTCCATTCAAAATACACATAGTACAATCAATAAGGAGCTGTATTAAATGGTCTCCATATGAGTTTGTATTAAAATCAACAACATATCGAGGTTCAATATTAACCACACCAGCAATAAAATCACCAATATCGCAACATCGGCTTTTAAAATATCCGCATACGAATAATAAACCCCTATTTTGATACTTATAAATATTTTGTAACAATTCGTTATAAAAAGTGGTACGATCTGAATAACGAGAAGAGTTTTCAGGTGGAAGGTAACAGACGCATTTAAAAATGCACAAATTTTCCCTCTTGTGTTTAAATTCTAACCATAAAATACCACCCACAGAATTATTAACTATAGTTACATCAAATTCTAACAAAAGACTATTTTTAACCAAAAAACCTACACCGCAAGAGCCATGCTTGGCATTTCTATGAATATCTTTTCTATTTTGTTTAAAAAATGTATAACTATCAACCTAAATGCTTGCATTTTTTAGTAAATGTGTTTCAGCAATTCCAATTATATCGTTATCGAGAAAAGTAATACAATTTTGTCTAAGAACATGATTATCTGAAGTATTGCATGAACTCCACCTATGGACATTCCAGAATCCACACTTAACCTAAAAACGTTTACCGTTATGGTATCTGTCATTTCTGTGACTTCTTGATCACTCTGTATCTGTACTGTGCTGAAGAAGAATCTCGAGAGTCTCTATAATTACTGTTGTTATTTGAAAAAGAATCATGAAAGTCTCTTATGTAACTATGATGATCACTATCTGAAAAAGAAGATTGTCTGTCATTTGTATGATTTTGATAATATGCACCACGTGAATGATCATTGCGGGAGTAATCAGACGCTGAACTATGCCTGTCATCATTTCTGTAGGAACCACGGTATCACGGATTACCTGCTTTTGAAGATCTTTGGTTACTTTCAACTTCTCGGTCTCCATGAAGCGAGATGTTACAACCATTTTATCGTTACACATTTACTATAGTTTTCAAATTTCTGTTGATAGACCTCTCCTCGGTTGACTGATCTTTGTAAATGAACACTTTACCATATTTTTTGGCGTCTTTTAGTTTACGTTTAGCATTGAGGATTATCTTCTGTTCTTCTGCTGCTTGAAGAGTAGCGATGACTATTCCATCACCGCCATCACTAGAACTAAGAACGGGGATTGATTTGATTCCTAAGCCATCACTAATCAGAGAGTTTACTTTAGAATTAAGGTTTTCTCCATCATGGAAGGGTAAGCCCTTAATCACAAAGTTACAATCCCTTTTGTTGTTGTCACTAACTATAGAGTGTAAATGATTTTGTGTGGCATCATAAATTGAGTTCATTTTTTTTTTGCTTCTATTTCAGCGTTATCCTAGCGCAAATCACTCTTTAAGTCTTGTATTTTGTAATCACACTCTTTTCGGAGGTTTTTCATCTCGGTGTTCATACGTTTGTCAATGACACCAGCCATTTTATGTACTAATTTATTTTCTAGTGAATGTTCGAGTTGATCTATTCTACTGTAGATGTTGTCTGTTAGCGAATCAAGATTTCCAGATAAGCGTTGGACCATTCTCGTTTAATTTAAAATTTCATTTCTGAGCCCTGTGTCTCTGTTTTCAACATTCATAGTTGCACCAGTAATTACACTAGTATTTTCACCACCAGATTGTATGGTTACTGTTTCTACGTTTGGGGTTGAGTCTGTTTTAGCTGATGTGGATGAATGCTTCGTTACACCGATAGTTCTAGCTTTCTTTATAGCAGAATCTCATACCTCAATGTCACTGGTGGTTGGTTCAGATCTGTTTCTTTTTCTCCTGGGTGTACACACCTTACTTACAGCACCGGGTGTCATTATTGCAGCAACATATTCTGCAGAAGATGCAATGTCAAGACCTGGGAACACATTATCAGGGCAAACATTCAAAAGTTCTTCCTTATTCAAGCTGTTCTCTTTAATTTCAATATTGAACATACTTTTTACACTGTCAGCCATGATGAACTACAATAGATGTCTTCAAATTAAGAGAGAGCATGTAAACACTGTATGTCAATATCACAGATGTCTTATTTAGGTCTATTTTGAGTACAATCAGGCTGCAAAACACAGCAATTCAATATCAACTCAATGTCAAAATGTTCATCCGAAATCGAAACTGTCCGGATACTACTACACCTTAACACGGGGTCCTCGCCAAAACCCCCAATGTCTATCTCGTTACCCCAATCGTCCTCCTTCTGGTAGCATAGATGAAACGTAGCATAAATAAAGTGTTTGTACAATTTTTATACGGTTATTTTCTGTAATTTTACTCTTTTTTTATATTTTTTCTATTTTTTCAATATGGCTGCCAGCCAGTTAGGTTACACTCCAACAATATGGGGAAATAGATAAGCAATAACATAGCGTGAATGATCAATTATAGATATAAAAAAATATTTAATAATATATTGTTCAGCCATAAAACATGATATACAATATTAACAAAAACGAGATAATTTGTACAATTACAACTATTTTTGATCAGTATACTATTTTTGTTTTATATACTATTGGAAACAATATATTTACTTGTGTAAACATTTCATAAAACCTTCTAGTGTAGCATATTTTTATTTATTATAAATGTCATTTTAAGTACGCTGTGAATACAATGTATTTATTTATTTATTTATTAAAATAACATTAAGATTAAAACATAAAAATGCATGTTTTAACAGTTGCACTGTCAATGTAGTAATATAATTTTAAAAAGATGCACAGGCAAACGAAGACAAAGTACACAGTTAAGTTATTCTAAATGTGGTAACACAATGTATACACCTCTTAAACTTCATGCAATATTTCTGTACAAAAAAACTGTGCAAAAAAACTGTGCATATCATGGTACACATTTTCAATTTATGTCATGAAAGTTTCCAAACGTTACAAGCCGAAAACCTTTATTTCGATGTAATGTCCATACCATGTGTTTTCCTAAAGTGGTATATTGAAAATAGTTACCAATACGATATACGATAAATGTATACGCACATGATTGAAATGATCTATGTAACGTTTCTATTAAAAGATACATGATTAAACATTCGGATAATTACATTTATATCTTTGTATTTCTGTGTTTTAACGGCGTCCGCTTCTCGTTGAGAGCCGTCGATTGAGTTTCACAAAGCTCCTATAAATAAAATGTGTTAGATTCATTAATTGTACAACAATTCGAGTCTCAGTTAACCGTAGAGCAAACTTATATTTTTTTCTTATTAAAGGATTTAATAATGTAATATAAATATTTGAATACTGCTCGAAACGCGATCTCAAACGGGTTGAGGCAAAATAACGTCGAGCTGACGTCCAAATCATTATCGGATACGTTCGTGATCCTTACAACATCGCCTCACCAACCACAATAACCATTAGCTTGCTTCAATTACTCAGCGTGCGGGCATTGTGACGGAACAGTGCGTTATTCTTTGATGCGGGCATCCTATGTAAAATTTTCATTGCATGTACGCACGGTGCACTTACGAACATTGTACGCTTACACTGCGTTGTAGTAAATGCTCATTTGCGGAAATCGTCACGGCGGTAAAGGCCCGATCACACAGCGATTTACGGCTTAATCACGGCCATGAATCGTTTACAATTGATCTCCCGTGAAGCAGACGATGTTGTTCGCGTTGATGTCGAGTTTAAGACGAGCTAAAGTCGATGTTCAGACGTGGCATGACGAGGAGAAAATTCACTGAGGCCCAGTGGCGCCAGTTAGCTGATGATTGGTATCACAGATGGAATTCTTCGGATGTGATTGGGGCTATATATAGGAAGCATATTGCGTGTAAAGCTCCTGCCAACACTGGGTCCGACTACTTCTATAAAGACGTTTTAAGTGTTATCCTCCTAGCAGTCGTGTCTTCTGGCTACAAGTTCCAGTTGATAGACGTAAGCGGCAAGGGGTCCTCCTCTGATGCCTACATAAGTGAGTTTAAAGAGGGTCTGCAATACAATGACAACCCGGGCTTCCCAGAGCTGGATCCGCGCAAGTTGACACACAGGATGTACCCTACTTCCTAGTAGGTGACGATGCGTTCGGACTACGGACCTACATAATGAAGCTCTACGTTAACAGGACCATGACCAGGGAGCAAATCATATTTAACCTATAGACTGTCCCGGTCCAGACGGGTAGTTGAAAATTCGTTTGGGATCCTCGCCAGCAGATTTCAAGTTTGTCTTACTTCTACGATGCATTGAGCTGATACCGTCAGACTGCTGGTCAATGCGTGCGTACTCCTTCACAACCTGATGAGAACACGTTACCCGGGGATGCAGAACAGGCTGTTGGACTGGAAGCGTCCAGATGGAGCCCTGGTGTTTGGTGCTTGGCGAGAAGGCATGAACCTTATGGAAAAAATATCCTTGAAGCTTTTCAAAAACAGATGATTTGCATATTCCGTTTGAGTAGCGTTGGTTAAATCCGCTTTGCTGTCTTCTGCTTAAATTTAAAATGCTTTGGATGCACGATGCTCAACCGATTTCTACGCGTTATAATGAACATATTGCGTTTACCATGTGGTCCCAAAATTATGCGGTTGTGTCCGAGGCTAAACACTATTATCATGAATATAAACACGTGCGTCTTTAAGTGCTCAAGGGGACTAGAATGTTCTAAGTAATACACATTTTTTTTTGTTCAGACATTGACTACTTTATTTTTTCTGCAATAATACATAATCGCGAACAGTATAATATTTGTCTTTTGATAAATTTGTTACTTACCTGTTCCCTGGCTTTAAAGAGCCGTTTGGATTGTAGTGTCTGAAACACTGCAAAGTAAAGGATACTATTTTAATGTTGAGACTGTATAAATATCAAACAAAAAAAAATATGCAGATAAAACAAGTTTGATATACGAAGGCATTTTAACACTTATTTTCAAACAAAATAATATCTATATTCAAAACAAACTCCAACATACTAACCATGACTGCATGTCTGTGAGCAGCTTAGAGTCTAAGTTAATTTCGTCGGGACTTCTCTGTTATTGAAAATGTCAATTCTGTTTTAAAATATACTGACATATTAATCATGAATGATAACAACATAGACAACAATCAGCCTAATATGCTTATTATGTTTATATGGGAGTGAAAGGGTGTGAATCTCTTTACAACTGTATCATTAAGCGTTTCCGTCATTTTCAATTCATAAGCAAATTTATCGTATATTACCTGACAAAATCTAACTACATTTTGAGATCAATACAGACAAGTGTTGCATATTTGCTTCATATGCAGCCCTTGCACTTATCTGCTATTTGTGTGGTCCACTCGTTGGTCCATTATTTCAAATAGCTATTAATAGAATAACTACAAAAGCGTTGAACTTGGTCATCTTGTTCGAAGGAGATGCCGGTGTTTTACCATATATATATGTACCTTTGACTTGAGGTATCGCCCTAAAACAAAGAACATAATATTCAATGCCAATCCCTTAAGATTAGTATAAATATTGTGTAAAATGAAGAAAATACGAATACATTTATTGTATTGCATATAATGGTTTCCAGAATAAATAAATTTGAAACCATAACCTAAATTAGTTGACCTATTGATATACCTGGAATGATTTCCATTAAATCTATAAATTGAATCAAATAATCTGTATATGAACAATATATTCTCATATGCATGTAGTATTTATATATGCTATAATTATTGTGCTATTGCTTTATGTAACTTAAACTGTCTAGGTAAACATAAGCATATGCTAAAATTGAGTATTGTAAATACAGCTTCACTGCATACAAAAACGTGCTACAAAATTGAAGATCGACCTATTTTTGCATAAAACATTTTACCTTTCCGTATACACAATCCTCCCCATAATACCAGAAGTATTAAATGAAATATAAACAACAAGGATGCCAGTAGCAAAAATCCAACACGTAGAGAATCAAAAGATGACCTCACTGAAATTGAAAATTATGTCACGGTTAAACGCATGTTCAAACTTCAAGTGGTTCATTCCAAATTGATGGAGTTGAATTGATTTGATTGTTTTTCTATTGTAGTACGTTTTCTGTTCAATTTTACATAGCATAATACATAATTTCACTAGCATCCATATACTTATAAGCTATATTGAACTTATAATATCTAACAATATATACCTGAAAGATTAAAGGCATAGTTTAAGTGATGTTAATTATCTACCCATGTGGTATTCTAGTCTGTATATATGAACTTTAATTATGTCCAATATAAAATCGCACATCATAATAGTGTGTGTCGCAGCTGACGGAGCATTAAGATAAAACAATGAGCTAATTAAGTTGAGTATTAATACACCGCCAAGCATTGTATTTATTGTCTATCATCGATTATTTATTTATTTTTGTAAACATTTTTTTCAGGGGAAAGGGGTATGTTACACTTTTCTAATAGTGTAAACATGCAAACATGTCCAGCTGTTACTATTTTACTCAACATAATCATTAAATTTATATTGTATCATGAATAACAGACACTCAAACAACATAAATGATAATTTACAGGAAAATGTGTACTTAATTAAAATTATATAATAATTATTAAATTTAAATTGTTATAGTTTTATGTGAACTCAACATCTGATTAGACTTTATGTGTTTAATTTTAGCAGGGTAATGTTTGAACCCTAATTGTGATAAATCTCTTTTTGATGCTGGTTATAATTGATATTTTAATTTTTTACACTAGACTGAGAAGACAAATGTTACAGTTAATTAATTTGACTATATATTGTTTTACAATCGTGTTTGACTATGTATTCTACATTATCTAAAACCTACATACAAGCAAATCAGCGAGACACATCAAAATTAAACTTTATTGGTTTAATATGAAAGTAAATAAATTTAAAAAACAACTATGTTACACCTAACTTACGTGATTCTGTCTAAGAGGTGTTTATTTAAAGTTTAATAAAACTATTTATTTAATGAAAAAACATTATTTTGAACCTGAAAATAACATAATTCTGTACCAAGTGTTTCCTTTAATTGTACAAAAAAGCAATCAATGTCATGATTAATTTGGGCAATAATCCATTATGCCCTGTACATGATTAGAGTGTTGTGAGCTTATAAATAAGGATCATTACAGAAAGTGACACACCGACAATATAGACTGCCACTGTTGTTTGTTTGTTTGTGTTTTTGTGGTTGTTAAGTTTGTATGTATGCGTTGTTCTTTTGTGGGTGGGGGTCGAATAAAGAAGAATAAAACGAGGCCGTTAAAGGAATACAGGAAGCCTTCTTTAAATGCTCGACCCAATCTGTGATGATATCCCGATGTATCGGGGCGTGGCTGTGAACAGCATGGACACACTTTTACGACCCTTAACAGCTGATAATACATGCATTGATGCACAATACGAGAAAGCATCGCCTTTATGTTGACATAAAAAGGCAGAAAAAGTTATGAACTTATATAGCAATCGAATTCTCAGGCAAAACTATTCCTTAAACTATGCCTTTAACATATTATACTCGTGTGTTGGCGCTTCTGTAGCGATAAGCATTAAATATTGTTTATTTACATATTTAATTACTCTTTTCGATTTCATTGGCAGTATTCACAGTTGAGCTGCAATAACTTGATGCATCTTTGTCCGGGTTCGGCGTTTCCTCAGATGAATGTCCGGCCAGATGCATAATTACAGTGCTGGCACATTTTGTTGAATTGTATGTTTCGCAACATGTGTAAACTCCTTATGTTTTGTCGGTTCCGTTTAATATTCTCAAAAAAGCACTCGATTCTCTGTAAAAAACTGCATAGTATGTCCAAGAATCGATCACGTATTAAGAAATGTGATCGTTATGTCATTCGGAGACACACATTCAATTGTAGAAAACAGTTTAGGCTCTAACACGCTTAGTTCCATATCGCCCAGGATGAATCGCTGATCTGAAAAAAAACACACACTAAAATCTGTCAGAATAGTGACTACAGACAGACAGACAGACAGACAGACAGACAGACAGACAGACAGACAGACAGACAGACAGACAGACAGACAGACAGACAGACAGAACAGACAGACAGACAGACAGACAGACAGACAGACAGACAGACAGACAGACAGACAGACAGACAGACAGACAGACAGACAGACAGACAGACAGACAGACAGACAGACAGACAGACAGACAGACAGACAGACAGACAGACAGACAGACAGACAGACAGACAGACAGACAGACAGACAGACAGACAGACAGACAGACAGACAGACAGACAGACAGACAGACAGACAGACAGACAGACAGACAGACAGACAGACAGACAGACAGACAGACAGACAGACAGACAGACAGACAGACAGACAGACAGACAGACAGACAGACAGACAGACAGACAGACAGACAGACAGACAGACAGACAGACAGACAGACAGACAGACAGACAGACAGACAGACAGACAGACAGACAGACAGACAGACAGACAGACAGACAGACAGACAGACAGACTGACAGACAGACAGACAGACAGACAGACAGACAGACAGACAGACAGACAGGCAGGCAGGCAGGCTGGCAGGCTGGCAGGCTGACAAGCTGTCAGGCGGAATGACGGGACGGACGGAAGGTCAGAGAGACAGACAGACGTCCACGGTGCGGTATTACCCCTTGCACATCGCCACGAGGGATATGATAATGTAAAACAACACATTACAAAATATTATATTATAAACAATGCAAGACATAATTGACAAACCAAACATGAAACGAATAAACTTGTTAAGTTGTTCATTATATGTTTACAATTAATCTTGAGGTGTCTTCTTCATGAGAGAGACAACTATTAGATTTGTATATGTCGTCGTTGATTACATTAAGGCTACACATTTTATCATGTTGTCACGCAAACTACTGGCATAGTTTGATAATGCAAGTTAGCCCAAAGATACAGTCACTAATTCATATCCTATGCTTTTCATGACACAATCTCTCTTACTAAGACTTATGAACATTCATCTTCTTCTACCTACTACTCTGGCTATATTTGGTCTAGCTAGAGACGTACCAATTAAGAATAATATATATGTGTAAAATAGCAATGCAATTATTGATTCAAAGCTAAAGCAGGTATTCTGTTTATATTTTATAAAATATATTTCTGACTGAGACTATAATTGGTAAACAGTAAATAATCTGTAATCAAACTTTATTTATCATTGACGCAATGAAGCTCCTCTTTGTAGATGTTTAAGTTTGCGAAAGCTAAACCTTTAAACGTGAACCTAAAAATAATAATCGTGCGATCTTTTTCTCATATTTGAAAGACTATTTGATGCAATGTTCACCTTTATCGGTGGTGTTTTTTTGTATTTCTGAGACTAATTAATTAAAGTCGTAAAAGTGTACCCGGAGTATTGCATTTTATCATTTTATAAATGGTGAGTGGGTATTATCTAGCAGATATCACCTGTTATGATGTATACGTTACTTACTTTACTTTCGAAAAAAATGTAAAGGATGTTAGTTCATGTATGTTGCCATACCCCGAGTTATATGCATGCTACTACTGTGAAAACTCACCAGCGAAGTTCCAATAAAGCATCATACTTATTTAAAGTAAAACTTAATAGTAGTCATACAAATAGAAACATTAAAAAACTAAATAACCTGTCAATAATTAATTGCACCAATTACTTATAATTTATCTTTCGAACGCTCACCCAACAAACATACTATAAGTATGTGTGTGTGTGTGTGTGTGTGTGTGTGTGTGTGTGTGTGTGTGTGTGTGTGTATACGTCACTTATGTAAAGAATCGGACATTAGTAATGTGATGTACATGACTATCTTTGAAATGTATAAGACTGCCTACCAAAAATACTTTTCAATAACATGTAATCAACTAATTACTTGCAATTGTTATATTAGATGGTCAATATCCGGTTTCACGTCTACAATAGTGAGTTAAACATTCAATTCCATTTCATTACATAATTTAGCGGTAACGATGCAGAAGCTGAAACTCTATCTTCCAATTACAACAGTGAACAACACTGTTGTAATCCTATAAAGTCATATTTAAGTCTGTACATGAAATCTCATGACGCGCAAAACAATATCGCGCGTTTACTTAATTCATAGTACAAGAGATTGAGTGAAACAGCCAATTCGTAGATTTCAGTGTCAGTATCATTCAGTCATATCTCCGCAAATCGTGAACATTGTTTTTATATTTCCGATTTTAAAATTAAAATATGATCTTAAACTGAAAAAACCATCATCTATTACATAGCATAAACACTCATTTAAAAGAGTAAATTATTACCTTGCAAAAGAACAACCGCTAAACAGCACAGCCGGAACATGTTCTAAAATGCATAATAAAACTACATTTGGATGTAACATATATGGGATGTGTGTGTATTTCATAAGAAAAAAAACATAATCAATATTAAACCTATAAAATATATCATGTGTGATTTTATGTCCGTACATCATGCAGTGAATGACTATGTTACTATTGTATCAATTGTTTAGACATTTGCTTACTATTGAGTAGACCTTTGCTTAAACTAGGTGCACCCCTGGCGACCATCACTTTATTCATTGCAAAACAGCATATTTATGTATTTAAACGGCACTCGTGTAAATCAGTATAAATAAATTGAACGTTTTAAATGGGTTAATGTCTTAGAAAATCATTACGCATACACACTTGTCTAAAATCCTTTTGCTTGTGTTTTGTAATGTTTGAATAGTTCAAAATGATTTTGTATTTTTGAATGCAGAAGAAAACAGATAATATCTATCATTAATCATGTTTAGAACACTCTTCATTTGACCACCATCGACATTTATACAGTTTTGAGAGCATATTATAATTTATTCTTCTTGTTTACACATCTGCGTTTCTATTTGTTACTGTAACTTTGTACAATTTATTCTACGCCTATACCGTACGGGTAGTTAATGCCTCCTTTCCGCTCGGATCAAAACGGGACAAACGCATGACGATCTATTACTTTTGCATACGCTAGGGACAGTATCAGCCATTATATACGTTTAAAATCAACGGATTATTTATTGCAATGACGCTGGGATTTTTATTTGGTTCTCAAAAACTTCGCATCGATGCGAACATCGTATGGGTATAAAAGTCTTGTAACCATAAGCATTAACAGTAAAAAATAAAATTGTTTTATTCAGGATATAACCATTAACGATTTTGTCAGTGAGTGTGAAAACTTACAAATGTGCACTGCCTCAAGCGATATTGAACATATTTATGCTCTCACTTGACTGATAAAAATATTAAAGGGTATTATTCCGAAAGCAAACAAATATCATATTATTATATACGACATATTTCAATGGTTCGGTTTTGAATCTGTAAAATGGGTCAATGATGTTCAAACACACTTAAAATACCCCTTTATATTCTTAAAATATTATACAATATAAATTATTTCAATTCAATTGCAATCAGAAAGTGAAATGATGCAAGACAGATAAAATAAACAGTGTGTTTTATTAATTACACGAGTTAAAACACAACAAAATAAATGGGTAGTTGAACATTAGTGTGCCTAAGTGTATACTATGTAACATGCAATTAAACGACAGCAACCGCCAATATCATTCAGTTCATTTAGCATAGTGTTGAGAGTTTATATTCTTTCTGCTCAAAATATAATACTTTTGATATTTTGCTACTTGCATTAGTGACCAATTAAAGTATGACGATAAAATATAAAAATGTTCTCTAAACAAGAAGTGACAATGTTTACCAGGTCAGAAGTGTACTTATAGGCGCTATAATGACATAGCATCAAACTAAAACACCCGTTCTGACCATACTTGTCCCAAAACGTTGTGCCTCTCATGGCTGGTTAAAGAAATATATTAACTTCTGTAATAATGTTTTAATCTAAATATAACATACATAAGATAGTTGCGAACATCCTCTTAATTTTATAGATGTAAACAATAAATGCAGTCGGGGCTGTATGTTGTGGATATTCTTCGTTTCAACCAACAAACAAACGGTTATTCATTGAAAAATTACACTTGGATTTAAATTCCAACAAACTCGATTCCTAGCTTGTAACCTGGCTGAGTTGGGCATTCAACTGAATGACTTAGACATTACGCAATTGCGTTTTCTAAATGTCGATACCGAATAAAACAAAGACGGACATATCAAATTAAAATTTAGCATTCGTCAGTGTCGTTTTAAGATGACAATAATAATATGTGAATATTATAATAAAATAACGTCGAGTTATGTTAAAATCTTGTCATAAAACAAATACGCATGAGTTCAACCTTTCATGAAAATAATTTTCAAATAATTTAGCAGATATCAGGATTAACATTATAAAGCTCACACTATATTATTGTCTTATCTTAACCTTATCAAGTTTCTGCATCCTGGCACCAACCATGAAATTTTTCTATCATGCTAATAACTTGACCTAACTTTGTCATAGCTTTATATAAATGAGGGCTTTTTAACTAATTTGCGAAACTTAAAATCGAGTTGTTATTCAAAGTTAATGATATTGAAGGTAGGGGTATTTTACATGTTCGCTTCATTTGCTTCAACATATTATATGGCAACTTGAAGCATGCCATTGTGTCATACATTTATAAATCTCAAAGTGTTGTTCAGCATTAGCAAATTACCGAAACTTGGCGAGAAACCTCAGTGTTAACAATTGTTTAAACTAAATCTCAATCATCACTGTGTTATTGTGCTATTTAATCACAAAGCACGGCTCATTTCTTTAAAAAAAAAGATAAAAGTTGTTTTGAAAACGGCTAAATTTAAGACGAATGCATACCATGAGATAAGTACGTGTTGAATAAAACGGCGGTTATTTACTCTATTTTAAAATTTTCCAAGATTCGAATAGGTTGCTTTATTAAAAAAACAAAATTAATGTGTGCACTTACGTGTGGCAACTATATCCGTAGTTATATGAACACTAGTTTTACTCCAAATTAAAACGTAATCACAAATAGTGACAATAAGTTTGACACTTTTAAATCAAAACTTGCGTTATGACTGTACAGTTTATACATCCTCTTGAAACACGCGAGGTAATTCAATATACAAAAAAAACTGACATACAATTTACCATGAATGTAACTTACCTTTCAAGTCACTGATTCATAAAAGAATTCTAAAGGCTCAAATTACACAAAACATAAATTACAGTTCATACACCTTCAAGCGATGATCTGTTCTTAAATACGTATTTGCGTAATCGGAGTGATGAATCCATTCAAGTTTACACACCCAAAAAAGGTCATTGAAGGGTTAAACTTCACTACATTAACGATCTGCGTGCGTGCAGGTGTTAAACTTAGAACAAGCGTGGTGCTATCAAAACAAGAAACCCTTCAATAATAACGTTTTTATTGTACAACGTTTGACAACGCGTCAATCTTCAGCTATTTCGTCATCTTTACTTTTCAATTGTTACCTAACATCGACATGACTATTGCGTTTACACCTCCATTACAGTGGGTTCGGGTATCAAGCAAGTCATGCTATAACCTTTGCAGCAAGGTCTGCGCTCGACACTATATGATATATACATTTAACAATGTGCATTGAATATCACTTCTTGAAAATAACAACCATGCTGGGCAAAGTCAGGCTCTAAAAAAGGTAAGGGCTGTATTTGTATGTTTACCATTTAACCTGTATTGTGACCTGGTTCTTTCAAGTGGCTTTCTATTTCTACAGTCCTGTCACTTTATATTTGAAAAACAACATCTAAATTGCGTGGAATGCCATCGGACATGGCTTGCCATCTGGCAATCTATGCATGCTAAGCAAAGTGAAACTATGGACAATTCTTTAGTAGTTGATTTCCTTTCATGAACTTTAAATTCGAACTTTAGCTTGTGAAACCGTGTCCTGAAAGTCCAATTGAACTCACCATGATTTTCCCACAATCCAAGTTACAAAGTAATAGGGTTGGATTTTTCGTATTTTAAGTGTGCCCTTGACATTTGATCTACGGGTCGAGTATTTGCGGGCTGAATTGTTTCGTATCGATGATATGTACCATGCTAAGTTATATCAAACTGATGTTCTGAAATAAGGGCTTATGATACATGGTCATATGTGACCCTGAATTCGAATAGTAAAATTGACCATGGTCCTAGAGACAAGACTTTCGCACTCATGCTTATTACTTCAGCCATGTTTATTTTTGAACATCTAGCATTTATGACGAAAGTTGTGCTCCGAAGAAAATTGTTAATACACATGTTTTTTTCTTAGTGTGAATTTGACCTTTATTTTAGGAGCATGGATTTTGTGTGCACATATCTCGTGATTATAACGTGTGTAACGTTACTACGAATTCTCTTAATGCTTGACAAATTGTACTTGGTTAATTTTGTATATTTGACAGTAAGCATGGGGTTTCGTTCGTGTGCTCGTCAGTCTGTCTGTTTACCTGTAACCTCTGTCAGTTAACAAAAAGGAATACCTGGATGTATTAAATAAAGGTACTATTTCCTATATCACAATCGGAGCTCCGCTTTTAAAATAATAAATGTAACTTATAACACAAGCCAATCGATCGAACAATTGACTAACTAAGAAATCCGAATTTATATAATGTCTTGTCAGCTTTTATTACAGGTAATCCTCATTATTTAAGTGAAGCAGCATATTTTAATAGTACCGAGTATGCTAACACATTCTCATTTTATCTATAAAAAAATACATTTAAAAAACATACAATTTAATTATTTATTCAAAACGGTGAAAATCGAGAAATGTCTCGAGGGTAATGATTAAAACCGCAGAAGATTGGACCTAATCATCTTTTTTCAACGTCGATTAATTGTATTTGTATCTATTATAATAATAAATATACTTTACAGTAGTATATAGGGAGCGGTATTCTACTCTCACGAGCAGAGCAAACAAAAGGATGGATATAATCACTTATTATAAAGTCATCACTCACTTGATCTAGGTTACGCAGGTGAAGGCTGAATTGAAAAAAAATGCTAATAAAGCAAGTTATAAAGACCGTATAGTTTAAACCTATTTAGTTTAGCTCGATTGCATCGAAAGCCGTAGGCTTATATAAACGCTCTCGAGTCCGTTCCCTGGGACTATAACCAGTACTTGGTGCCTTTGAGGGAGATTAAAGGAACGCTCCCAGTGGGGTTCGAACCCATGACCTCCCGATCGCTAGGCGGACACCATATCCGCCACGGCGATCTTTGATAAGACCGTATAATGACGCTATTATCTATTGGCAGATTGGCGCATATTTTACTGCCACACAAAATATACATGATTGGAGTTTATGAGTTAAACCGGTCGCAAATTCACGGAAGAGGACCGTGCAGTCACAATATCTGGTTTACGATCAATTTTATCTAGCGATTTAAACCTTGATACAATAATAAAGGAATTCCGTCGATTATTTGCAAAGTTAGAAGAAATGTTGAGGATTCCGCGAATTTACCGTAACAGCGGAAGAGTATTGATATGTTTTAACATGTTCAGCGCGATTTTAAGTTAACAAATAACCAGTGGACTAGCGGTTGGAGTTTGGAAGGAGTTTCTTTAAACCATGCACAGTAAATTAATCAAGCGTTTTGTATACCATCAAACTACACCAGTTTTGAATTAGCGAACATAAAACATGTTTTAATAAAATTGTCCAAGATATTTACTTTACAGCCTCTACTTGTCTAAACTTCTCGCAGCGGTAACATCCGCCTCAAACTCTATTGAGTGATATCCCATGGAAGTATGAGGTAAGATAAATTAAGTAGAGTTTATGGTTAAAACTATTAATTGCTGGAAATGTATATGCGTTTCTCAAACTTTTTTAATACTGAGTTCCTTGTTGAAATGATAAAGTGATATATGTGATTTAAAAAGCCATCATTTATGTGCATATTTGTTAAGTTCATCCATTACTAGATTATAATATGTATGCAAAATCTGCTAACTATATTCAATTATTTTGTATTATCATTTTGTTTAACACTAGAAACGCTCCATATATAACCATATATAGACAATCGTTCACATGTGTTACGAATTTACCTACACGATAACCGACATAGACCTTGTTCGGAACTCAGATAATCACGAGTTAAATACGACTTTTAACTGTTATGTGCACTTGTCCAAATGTATTCGCATATTGAAAACATATTTTAAGTCGATTTAATATTAATATAAATTACCAAAAAAACAGTGTTTACGGTATGCCGAATACCAGCACTATTTAGTTCGATATTAATTTATCTTTCGTCGCTTTTAATACGATACTTATATATTCATTGTGAATAAAATAGTTATGCAGAAAATCACAAATGATTTATAGTTAAAATTGAACGCATTATGTGGCTGTTTGAAAGATTTTGAATGACGTGTGAATATTTTTATGAGCATGATTCGTTTGATCATGTGTTGGATCAAAAACAAGTTTACTTAATGACACACACATTGGCCGGCCTCGCTTCCCTTATGGGTGGCGATGTTAGTGAAAACAAAGAACAAAGTAGTTTTGCCTACCAATCGGACGTAAAAACAATAACAGACATATTTAATCATTAATTTTAATCGAGCTTTTACTTAGTAGTATTAAACGTAGTAGTATTAAACATCTGTATTATTGGTCACCATTTTTTTTATTTATATCTATTAAATTCCTGTTAAAGGCATGCTGTAAAAACAAAGTTCATGCTTTGTTTTTGAAATTAAAAACAAAGCTTGTTTAAGCGCAAAATTAATCGTGCTATTGTGTACATGTTTTAAAAATTATAGCAAAATAAACCATCTATTAATGCTCAATAAACCAAAATGTCAATCCGGTTGTGATAAAGAATTTAAAGAATTAATCCCTTTCTAATTGTTTCAAGGGCCTATATTACCAACATACATAAAGAAAATAGTAACGAGCCCAAAAGAAGAAAAACATATTTATAAAATATTAATCCAAAACAAGGACATTCCAGCTTGTCAAACAAAATGGAATTCTGATTTTTTTAATATTGACTGGAAAAACGTACATGAACTTGTGTTCAACCTAACTAAAGATACATATATAAGATGGTTCCAGTGCAGAATAGTCCACAGAATCTTAGGAACAAAATCTCTTATGTTAAAAATGAAAATTGTTGCCAATAATCTATGTACATTTTGTAATAATGAAGTAGAAAATATTATGCACTTGTTCTGGTACTGTCCATATTCCCAAGAAATTGTTAAATTTGTTGTTGAGACTATTCATAGAAGAAGACCAAGCATAACTATTCAGATTGCATGCCATGATCTAATACTTGGAATCACGACCCAAAAAATGAATGATTTAAACATTGTGTGTCTAGAAATTAAACGGTATATTTTTAATTGCCAGAAGAAAAAAAAGAATCCCTTCACCTTTTGGACTTGTAGATATTATAAAAAAAACAATTTTGAAATATATAAAACCACAATTAACATAGATGACGAACTACGAGACTGGTCCCTTATACAAATATCTGTAGACATCTCCCATAATGACATCATAAATCGCAACACGTAATATAGATAATATAGACAATGTTTAGCACCAATTCTGCATTATTAATGTTTTATTACACAACGCAATTCAGCACCTTATTAACCTTTCGTGTGTATATATTACAAATAAAAGATGGACATACTTATAGCGTAAGCTTTACAATATTATATGCATGTGCAAATTAGTTTTGTTGTTATAGTGTATATATATTACAGATGAAAGATATACATTCTTATAACTAAAACTTATAATATGCATGTGCAAAATAGGTTTATGTTGTTATAATTCTTGAACTATTAAACACTTTAAAGTGTATATGAATGAATGTTCATAACCTTATGAATGTTACACTCAAATACATGTACTTTAAATACTCACTAACTAACACGCATGCATGTATGTATGTTTATATGTTGCGGAATATCCTAGTTGATATACCCATCAAAACATGTCCTTAAATTATTATGTATATGATAAGCTTGTATGTATGTCTGTAGTATCTTACGGAAAAAGTACAATTATACACACGAAAAAAAAATTAAAAAAAAATAGTTTCACCTTTGTAAACAACTCGTTAACTAGTCCCATGAAAGCTCGCATCTATATGTCAATGATACTGTTGTGTATATGGTGTGTTTTACTACATTTGTCAACTAATATTTTTCATTTGTTGCGAATGTCACACCAGTATAGAGCATGAACAGTATTATGCTGTATTCTATATATCTACAGAACAAAAACGGTTTTAAAATGAATACATAACAATGAATCTTATTACGGTATATATGGTATATATCCATTTACCTGAAGTGTCAATTTGATCAAATCCTAGTGCAGAAATAAGAAGATGATAATACATTAATACACGATGTAAATTAAAACCTCTATCTCTTCGCCGGTTGGCTATGCATTTATGGCAAGTTAACATTTGATAAAACAGCACGTACTTGCCATATAATTTTAATCGACCAAATGTCGCCATAAGATAACAGAGTGTGTATTCGAGGCGATTTGTTACGGTCTTATCATGTTAAAGCTGCTCTTTTACGCGAAACATGACATGAATGTAACAGCGTATATGTAACGTTATATAATCACACACATCAAAATACTTAAATTAAGAATTCCATGAAATTCACAACATTATAAATCTATGACTAATTGGAGAATGTACAATTCATTGAAGACGGTCCTTCTAAAAAGGTTGGTTCAGGTAGTAAAGCACGACGAATAATTAAAAAAAAAGTATTAATTATTTTCGATGATTAATATATTATACTAAATTACTACACCACTACAGATTACATACGACTCAATACCAATACCTAAAGCGGCAAAATACAAACATTTACCCCTACGACATCGACACTGAAAACAGACAATTAGAGGCACGTTCCTTTCCGTCACACAGAAAGTGTCAGGAAGGTCCGGAACAAACCCGAACACCGCGACAAAGCTGTACCAAACCGAAGTCATTCACAAATCGCTATTTGGCTGCGAACTGTGGAACAGTATCTTAAATGCCAACATGCAACAACTTGAGGAAGCCCACCACTTCTAAAGTTTCTCCAAGGTTTCCCCCACCTAACACGCTCGAATTACATTCATAGAAACGCAAATCGACTTACAAAAATTAGCGTTCCTTGGCTCAGTATACCACGCCCCAACAGACGAACCGTGTCATAAACTTTTCATTTTAAGACTGTGTCAGTGTGATATGTGCGATAGCCGAAACATTGGCTTTATTCCCGATATTGTGAAAATTCTGCAGAAGTCTCACGTTGAAGACTATATAACGAGTTTTAAAACCACCAGTGTATTCTCGTCAATAGTCAAATGGAAATCTGTCTGTAAAAAGTCAGTGCATCATCACGAAACTAGGCGCTTGAATAACATAACGATTTCTCCTTGCATGTGAACAATCAAGTAAAACACAGACGATATTAAAAGAAAACATTAACATAAGTGCAGTGGGGTTGTGGGGTTTGTTAAAGTGATAAAACCAGTGAAGATTGATTCGAATCACCATCGAAACGTTACCATATGGTGCGGGTTATATATTATCGACAGAACATTCATCTATGAGATCAAAATATAAAAACACGATGAATGATAATTCGAACATAATAATTTAATGTTCGAGAAAGAATTTTATATGCATGCCGCTGCAATCACGGTTTCAGAGCTTCTTGATATAGTTCTGATTGTAAAATACAAAACGTGAGTAGGTTATTCTCGAGTGACAGTTTTTGACGCATATTATCTGATCCCACAGCTAATTGCGATTTGAATAAATTCAGCTTGAGTTTATGTGTTTTCTACATGCCATTCCTCTTGTATAGTTTGGTTTTGACACCATGTGAACATTCAGTATCCAATAGTTTAAACAAATTAAGTAAAAATCCTCCAAGTGTTCCGCAATGTTTTCTGATTAACCTGAACTTACTATTGTATTGGTTTCTTTGTTCACATATCAACTTAATAATGTACTACTGAAATGAACTCTAACCTTGCATTGTGTACATTTTAAACGACAGTCTGTGTCCGAAATAATTGTCTTAAAGAAACATTTTTTACGTTATATCAGGGATCGCAACGACCTTGTTTTAAACTAATGGTTTTTGATGAGAGCATTGCTGTTTTATTTTTACATTGCAGCTAATAGGTGCAACAACTTCATGGCACAAACACGGTATGTTGGCTTGGAAAGACTGCTAATGTTTGTACCATCACACAAGCTAAATGTTGGCACCACAACGCAATTGTGTGGTATCGCTAACAACTGTCTTCCTGAAGTTGTAATCAGCTCGCCGAAAACAATTTGGAAAAGGTCTTGCTTCCCAGAATTAGAAATCATGCCTGGTATCTATCTCCCTTTTCCTTGAATAAACTAATGCTGATAAATTAATATACATGTATGAAAAGTGCCGAAAATAAACTCAGGAAGTTCAAGTAAATAGCATAAACAAATCATAACACAGGCCGAATTAGCATAAGGATGGACATTTTTCAAGAAAAACTTTAAACGAAAAAAACACAATTAATGCAGTTGTCACAGGGTATAAATTCATATTTATCGTTAGTAAGTTATTCGTTATTCATGTCGAGTAGTTTTAGGTAGCTCTGATATAAAGTCTGTAGTCTTAGTTATTTTAAAGTTAACATATATTTGAATTTAACCTAATTTAGCACGTGCACGTAACAACCAATCATACACTTTCCCTCCTTTATTCAGTTGTTTGCTGAAGGTTGCTTCAGACAGCCATTCAATCTTTGATTGAAACATTATATTATTTGTGTAGGACATTTTATATTCCTGCAGGTAACTTATTTGAATCTTTTGTTTATTTTATCTGTCAATTGTTTGTATTGTTATTTAAGACATCTGACGGTTACGGTTGTGTTTATTAGTTATTTATTAAAATAACTTATTGCGAGTAATATTCACACCGCCATGCAACGCTAGTCATTATTAATGTGTATTTCATTTGAATGCATACATATATTATCTTGATTATATACCTAATTGCATGTATTAATTGTTTCTATTTCAGATACCTTTATCGATCTATTAAAACTTTAAACCTCGATTGATTCGATAGTTTGTCGTCGAACCCAAAGTACGCAAATTGCGCGTAGCTAGGCCGGCAACAATGGCGCCCAACGTTCTTCACTGATCGATCAAATAATATAATTTGGACAATCCGTGTGCACAATCCTTTTACGAGGATTTACACTTGACGGCCACATAAGACGTCGTTTAATACCCGGGTTAACGTTAAAGCATGCCAAGGGCCCTCTTCAAGACCGTTACGTCACATCATCAGGACCAAGGACCATTCGTCGCTGGAAGTGTATAAACTGTGTGTGACTTGGTGTATAAACACTGACAATAGTGATTATTTCTCATGACGCATGGCGGTGTGGTGAGCTGTACATTTTATTATTGATTAGTTAGTTTATTTATGTTGTGCCGGTGCCCGGTCTACAAAATGCGCACATACCTCGTGATTGGGAACCAGCGACAAATCGGTATAGTGCATGCTGGGCAGCACGAGTTTGTACGGTCTCTTATGCACGGGTGACTGATGCGAGTAGACGTATTTTCCCAAGCTGAGTATTGCTTGGAGTAATTGTGAGCCTGAGTGAGTAATTGTGAGCCTGAGTATAGGTTATATTGTATTATATTGTATTATATTGTATTATATTGTATTTTATGTGTGTTCAACACGTATTTACCTGGAAGGCCATTCCCAGAAGATATAAGTGAGTCTGTGACTGTGTATGTGAGTCTGTGAGTTGCCTGTGATTGTGTCAATGACACGCATTTCCCTGGAAGTGTATTCCCAGAAGTATATGTGTATGTAAGCCGGTGACTGTGTGTTTAAGTACGTATTTGCCTGGAGGTGTATTCCCAGACGTACATGTATAGTGCCATTTCGTGACGTGGACGAGCCGACGAGTTCCCTCGAAGACGACGAGGACGATTGGTGCCATCCTGACGAGGATTCCGGTCGATGCCAAAGTGAGTATCGTATTTAGTGTCTTTGCAAGTAATTACTGTTGTTGTTGTAAACGAACCCCAAAGAGCTAACCGGTAAAAACACTACAATGGCGCCCAACGTGGGGCTCAGTGAAAATTGTGTTTAACGGTTAGGCTAGTTGCAAAATCAATCGGCATCACATAATTTATTTTCAATCGACGGATCAAATTTAATTTGAAGTGTATAGAAACTGTTCGTTTCATAAAACGTGATTTCTGTTGTTAACTTGTTGAACTCAGTGTTCGTCTATTTTAAGAAGTGTGTAACAAACAGACGGCATCGTAGTTTTTTTCCATTGTTGGCATTCGCCGGCCATGTTATCAGTTGGTGAAATATTTCTTAAAAACCGTGATTGTCCAATGCTGTTTGTTACAGTTTAATTGCTTGTGTAATGGCCACGTGTTTTTTTTATTGGCAATTTTCCCGTGATTAGTTGGCGCGTATTCTGTGCGCAGCAGTTCATGAAAAACGTGTTTGGTTGACTGCTGTATATTGCAGTGTAAATTGCTGATATATCGGTAACTAAAGTCCGAGGAAATAGAAGTTTACACGCACGAGTTTTGTCCTTGGTAATTCTTTTTATAGCAGTGTTATTGCGAATGTAAACTGGGTCCCGGGAAATTGGTGCTTAACTACAAGTTAAAGCGGCGTGCTTTTTATTTGCAGTTTTTATTGATTATTTATAGAAAAAACAGCGATAGCGATTTTATTAATTGGTAATTATTGGGCAATTTAGTTTTAATTGTGTAGGCTAATTGCCATTTTTATTTAGGTATTAATTTTGATTAAGTTAATAGTAATTTAAATGAGTAGACTCCGCGAGGCCCAGAAAAAGGTAAAGACCGAGCTGGCCGCCCAGATATCCAACTTGGAGGTGGAGATTACGGCTTGCTGGGTGGAGCTCCAGGTTAGGTGGCTGGAAGAAGCCGTCAGTGCGCTGCCGACAGTGCAAGATGTCGTCCGTGACATTGGGGTGTGCATGGACGAGAGCACTGTAGGAGGCAACGATGAGACTGGCCGCGTCGGTGATGTAGTTCCGTTGGTGCTGCCGACAGTACAAAGAGTCGTCCGTGACATTGGGGTGTTCACCGACGATAGTACTCAAGGAGGCAACGATGAGACTGGGCGCGTCGGTGATGTAGTTCCGTTGGTGCTGCCGACAGTACAAAGAGTCGTCCGTGACAATGGGGTGTTCACCGACGATAGTACTCAAGGAGACAACGATGAGATTGGCTGCGTCGATGATGCGGTTCCGTTGGCGCTACCAACAGTTTGCGAAGTTGCCCGTCACATTGGGGTGTGTACCGACATAAGCACTGAAGGAGGCAACGGTGAGACTGTCGGCGTCGGCGGCAGAGAAGACAAGTTCACCGAAGGCGTCGATGACGCGGTTCCGTTGGCGCTTCCAACAGTTCGCGAAGTTGTCCGTCACATTGGTGTGTGTACCGACATAAGCACTGAAGGATACCATGGATATCCTGTGTGCGATGATGAATTTCGCGTGCAGCGCGTTGCGGTTCAGTCTGCGGAGGCGGCTAAAAACATGGCGACCGACAGGGCCGACCAGGTGGGGGCCAAAATAGCCCAATGAAAAGCTGCTGAAACTACTCCGGTCACCGGAAGGTCAGTCCCTGTCAGACGGGCGACAGAAGTTGCCGCGTGTGACCGCCGTGAGGGCGGCGCATACGGATGCCGAGTTACCCCAGATGACAGCTGGGAAGGTGGTGTTCGAAGACTTGTTAGGCGTGGTTCCAAAGGGTGGCGACCCTCTAATTCTCGCCGCTGGGAGCGGTCCCAGCGGTGGAAATTAGGCTGGCGACCACCAGAGCGTCTAACTTCCAAAATCTGTACCGCCTAAAATTGTAAATGGCGAGGTTAATTGTTAGTTAAACTAGGAAAACAATGCAAAATACAAAAGACCCCCAATTAAAAAAATTACAGTAAAGTTGCAGTGACATTCTATTCGCGGTGTTGATAATGTATTACGGTGTACGCGGAGTATAAAAGTAATAGTTCTCTTAAACATTTTGATTAATTTGATTAGATTGTCTCAGTTTAAGCCCAGTCTTTTATTGCAATATTGTTGGAACTATAAAATTGAAATTAATCTGAGCAGTGCTCTGCGAAATGGGAGTTTAATGCATAGGCATAAAGTGTCGTCCCAAATTATCTTGTGCCGTCCGCGCTTAACTTCCTGTACTTTTTGTATTACCGTGCTAAGAAGTGCTTTGCACAGGCACGGATGTGTTTGATTATTTCCCGTGAAGTCTGTTGTTTTTTCCTTATGGTCAGGTGTGACATTGTCGGACATTGTCGGACGACCGCTGTCACACCGCACCATCGGATGTGGTAACTACGCAGATGGTGAATAGGAACCCGGTTTTCCCTGCAATATCCCAGTCTTGGCACCTCCGTCACCCTTTTATCCTTCCATGTTAAGATTTGTGAGTCGATCTAATTTCAATCACTTCGTCATTGCTGTATCATGTCATTTATTTCCGTAATTTTCTATAAATTCTTTTCTACCAACCATATGCCGAGCAATGTCGTAGAATTTTGTCGCATGAGTTTGTTTTTTATAGGTGACAGTGCTTGACGACCACTGTCACACTCAATACTGTTGGCCGGAAGTGGTATTTCCCGGAGTTGTTCTTTTAAACAATATTTGCAGGTCTTTTTAAATTTTTGTGTGACCGTGCTTGACGGCAACTGTCTCAAGCGTCACTTTGATTTTTTGAATGGCCGGAGATGTTTCCCGGTGCATGTACACTTTTATTTTGTTTTTATTTTTGTAAAGTACATTATTTCTCAGTGTGATCACCACATTCTAATACATAAGTGAGTGTACTTGTTGGACGAAAGCCAACAAGAATGTTTTTTCTTGATTAAGCAATTGTCGGACGATAGCCGACAATAATGTTTTTTTTTTAATTAACTAATGTGATGGAAATTTTCTTATGCAAGAAACATATTGGTCACTTACCGCTAGAATGCAGCGGTCTGTATGTACCCTGCTAGGCGAATGCACTCCTGTGCCTGCGGGAGGGGGATCATGGTCCCATTTGAGTCTTTGTCTCTTCTGCCTTGGGTGCGACCGTACGGCGGCGGCCCAAGAGGAGAAAAGTGGGAGGAATGTAGTGGGTACAATAGTTTTATTTTAGTTGTCTTCTCCTCCATATAATGTCAATGATTATGTTGCAAAATGTACGTTCTCTATGTGAAATTAAAAGCAATTGTATGTATTATTTGGACAAAAATAAGATTATTTTTATTCTTATATTTTTAACCTTTTTGTCACTTAGATATTATTTTAACGCATTTGTGGTGCCTTAGAAGGTTACGTTTCTTGTGATTTTTATTTTAATATAACCAAGAGGATTTTTTTTGTATATTATGCAGTCACATGCAGAGGGCGTAGGCCTTCTCATTTGGGCTGCGAGGGGATGTATTTGTATGATATTTTATGATTTTATTTGATAAGTTATTTTATTTGTTAAAATTTGTGAAAATGGATTGTAAGGTGGGTGCTCCTGTCCATTCATTGTGTAGACAAGGGGGGACAGGAGTAGCCTGACCTTGTTTTTTTAGAATATTGGGTCAAAAAGCTTTGGTAAGGCACCTGGGTTGATTTTTGTATTGATACACTCGGGTTTGGGGGCGTGTTGGGGCACTTGAGTTGATGGTGTGCTATTTTTGTTGGTACGGGTCGGTTTGTTTAAATTATAAATATATACAGGATGACCTGTCGCTGGATATTAAACAATTGTTTTTGTGTAGTGTTTTAGTAATTATATTACAGGCCAATGGGTACTGACGTTTAATGGAGATGCATTCACTTTAGTTGTGGTCTATGGCAGGCGTTGCGCCAAAAGAGAGGTCGGACGAAAGCTATACCTGACTTAGGGGAGTTGGGTCAAGGTGCTTACGCAAGGGGCACTATTACTTCATCGGTAGCGCCGGTACGATTCCTTCGCTGTGTGGCGTCGTCCCAAAAGGACAAAAGTGGGAGGAGTGTTGTGCCGGTGCCCGGTCTACAAAATGCGCACATACCTCGTGATTGGGAACCAGCGACAAATCGGTATAGTGCATGCTGGGCAGCACTAGTTTGTACGGTCTCTTATGCACGGGTGACTGATGCGAGTAGACGTATTTTCCCAAGCTGAGTATTGCTTGGAGTAATTGTGAGCTTGAGTGAGTAATTGTGAGCCTGAGTATAGGTTATATTGTATTATATTGTATTTTATGTGTGTTCAACACGTATTTACCTGGAAGGCCATTCCCAGAAGATATAAGTGAGTCTGTGACTGTGTATGTGAGTCTGTGAGTTGCCTGTGATTGTGTCAATGACACGCATTTCCCTGGAAGTGTATTCCCAGAAGTATATGTGTATGTAAGCCGGTGACTGTGTGTTTAAGTACGTATTTGCCTGGAGGTGTATTCCCAGAAGTACATGTATAGTGCCATTTCGTGACGTGGACGAGCCGACGAGTTCCCTCGAAGACGACGAGGACGATTGGTGCCATCCTGACGAGGATTCCGGTCGATGCCAAAGTGAGTATCGTATTTAGTGTCTTTGCAAGTAATTACTGTTGTTGTTGTAAACGAACCCCACAGAGCTAACCGGTAAAAACACTACATTTATTTGATAATATTTGATATATACTATTGTTCACTTTATATCATTATTTTTTTAATTAATGTAAATGTAAATTTTTGTCCAACCTAGGTTAAAGATTTTTTTGTTTCAATGCACTAACCATAGGTTGTCCCGTTTAACATACGCCCCTGCATTTGTGTAAACTGTGTTTTCACTGTCACTAATCCGGTTTCAATAACAATGGAAGTACATTAAGTAGTACAATACAGACAGGTAGGCACGTAGATAGCTCAGGTGATAGTTTAAAGGTCATAATTTGGGATCAAGACAATCAATAAATTTGCTGCCCAATTATAAAAAAGTTTCAACCCATGTAAAATCAAAATTGTCCTTAGTTGTTTCAAGCTTACAAAAATTTGAAACAACGCTCACTCATAGTACTTTTATAAATAGGAAATCGTTAAAATCGAGTTATTTCTTACTGAAATTAGACTGATCATCTAATTTCATTGGGAAATACTGGTTTGCGTTTAAGCCTTGCAAGGTAAAATAATCGCGTCGATTTACCGCGTATTCGAGCGAAAAATAAATAAATCGATGTAGCAATTTAAAAGCGTGCACATTCGGTTTGTGGACAGTGCTTTTAAATAATCGATTTATTTGATAACGGGAAAAGAAGTCGCGCAATAATTGATTGCGTATATATTATATTCGTTTGGTAGGAAAAATAGTAATTGCGTTGCGGGTTACACTTGACACTACGTAAAAGTGACCAGTGTAATTTTCGGACCGGAAACAGGGTATGATTGTGTGATTGAATATGTATGGTTGTACGTGTTTGAGAGTGTAGTTGTAAATAGTTGTACGTGTGTGAGAGTGTATTTGTAAATATTTTAATCAAATTGTTTTGTTCAATTGTTTCATAAATACGCATCTATAGGTGTTATTATTATAATTAAATATGATTAATTCATCAATTAAATCATAATTTGTGAATTAATTTCACTGAATTTATTTTAATTGTTTGTAGACATTTATTTAGATTTTTGTTGAGTTTGATAAAACTTGAACATTTATTTTGACTTTAGTTTAATCTAATTTACAGTAATTGTTTATTAATTAAGTGATTATTAAATAGAGAGCTAATAAAGAGAAATAGATAGTTGAACATTTAATAATAATACCTATTTTTGGTATTTAATAATTGAATGAATGTGTACATTTTTTTGTTATTGTATTGTGTTATATGACATGTAAGGTTATACATAGGTGTTAAAATTGAATTAGATGTATTGGTCACTATTGAAGTTAGTGATTTAGTGTTGTATTACATGTATATTGTATTATTTTGAGTTGAACAGAAAGGCAGCTGTTATGAAATGTGAATTTGAAGGTTGATGAAATTGAAGTGTTTTACAAAGTGTTATTAAAGAAAAGTGCGTACGACTGAAGTGAAATAGTCACTGGGAGAATAGTTTTAATTGTGAATTGTTGCATTGAAAGTAATATTAACGACAAGTGAGTAATATTACTGATTGACATTATGAAATTGAATCTAGAGTGAGTGAAGTTGAACAAATACTAATTACATACTAGTTTGAATGAATTGTTTTGTGTTGTAAAGTGCAAAGAATATTGTGAAGAGAAGTGAATTAAAGAGAAGACTTTGATATCTGCATATGGTTCGGATCAATATCACAACTTAGTGCTTAGTGTGAAATTAGAGTGAGTGTGAATATAACTATTTGAAAATGGATTCTGATAGACAATTAAGGAGACAAAGAAGGGAGAAACATAAAGAACAACAAACATTAAAGGAACAAGAGTTGAAAAGTCAAAAGGACATTGACATGCTGAATAAAATAAAGGAACGAGACTCAAAGATTCGTGAAATTCAGCGACAAAGAGATGAATTGATAAAGATGAGAATAGAAAACAAAACAGCCCAACATGGCGATGTGAATGATGCAAATGATGTTAAGCATAAACAATTAAGAAGAGAAACTGTTGGAGAAAGATTACAGCACAGCTGTAAAGAATTGGAACATGAAAGGAGGACTGAACTTGACCATGATAATGATGTTGATGGTGCTGTTGGATTAACTGTTGGATTAAAGACTGATGATTACCATGGCAACGATTATGAAAGTGACATGGATTCAATAGATGAGGAACTTAGTTGGTTGACTAAGACGATGGAGGAAACATTCCAGATACATGCTGATTCTGAGGAGCGGTGCATACTGAAACACTTACACCATCTGAATGTCACGAATGTGAACATGACCACAAAAGTGACATTGATGAAATTACAAGTGATGAAGATGATGATGAAAAAGCACTTAAAGCTGAAATAAAAGCAATGAAGCTTCAACAGATGAAATTAAAAGAGGAACTTCATCTGAAAGAGAAAGCAAAAAGATTCAAGGAACAAGAATTATTGAAAGAAACAAGTCGTAAACAGAAAGAAGAAAGAATAAGGAAATTGAAACGAACAAAACAAGAATTGCAAGAAGATATTATGGAGACACGGAGCACAATTACGTCATTAGACGAGGCATTGGAACATGAAGATATACATCACCGACACAAACATAAAATAAATGCAGATCGAAGAGTGCTTCCTAATCCACCATTAATGTTGAAACCGAGTGTTCCTAAATTTTCGGACCCAACTCAATTTAGAGGATGGAATATAGAAATCGAAAGTATGATTCGGTCAGAAATTTACCAGAAAGACATACTGAAACAGTGCGTAAGAAATGCGATATCTGGACAACCAAGAAAAGTTTTATCAACATTGAAAGCCACAGCAACCTTAGAAAACATTTTGTCAACGATGGAAAGTAATTTCGGTGATGTAAAAAGCGGACAAAGTATAATGGAAGATTTTTATCAAGCCAGACAAAATTATTATTATTATTATTATTATTATTATTATTTACCATATTTATATAGCACTTTTATCATGAATTCACACGTTCAAAAGTGCTGTACAATACAAATGCATGGTTCAACCAGTAAAATTAACAAAGAAATTTAAAACTATGATAAACAGCGAAAGATGGACACATATAAAACTGAAAATAGATAGAAACCTACATACTACGAGGATATAAATGACAAGCATATTTAAGAACAATTATAAAATATGGTATTTAAGAATTAAAACAAATTATAAAATAAATACCTATAAGCGCTTAAAAGAAATTAATACCAAGCTAAACATAGAATAAACGTTTAAAATAACAAACTACTCGTAAACTGGTATAACATAAATCGGTGCTTTGTTTAGTCTTGTCACATAATTAATTTTGAAATAATCATCATTGCAAGTAAATGTTTGCGAAATAGTGGGTTTTCAGTGCTTTCTTAAAGGCTGGTAATGTTTTAATGTCTCTGAGCGATGCTGGTAGCGCGTTCCAAAGTGTTGGAGCGGCAGACCTGAACGAACGGCCTCCGTACGACACAGTCCTGGTTCTCGGCGCGACTAGCAGGACTGAGTTATTCTGAGATCTGAGTTCTCTGCGTGGATTGTAAATCTCAAGCATACTCTTGATGTAGCTTGGTGACTGTCCTTGAAGTGCTTTAAACACATGCATCAGTACTTTGTACTCCACTCTTGCATGTACAGGAAGCCAGTGGAGTTCCCTAAGCACCGGTGTAATGTGACCTTGTCGTGGTGTCCTGGTGATTACACGAGCAGCGGTATTTTGAACACTTTGAAGTCTGTTCAGAGCATAACTCGGTGATCCACATAACAGGGAATTACAGTAATCAAGTCTTGATGTTACCAAAGAGTTTATCAGAGATTTTGTTGCATCCACAGTCAGGTATTTCCGAATTCGACCTATTTGTCTGATCTGGTTGTAACATGATCTGGAAACAGAGTTTACCTGCTTTTCCATATCTAAATGAGAGTCTAGAATGGCACTAAGGTTCCTAACAGCTGTTGTTGGTTTAATAACAGCTGTGCCGATTTTAACGGTGAAATTTTCAGTTTTAATGTGCTTTGGTACAAAGATAATCACTTCTGTTTTGTCGGCATTAATTTTAAGTAAGTTGTTATTCATCCACAGTACTATATCAGTCACACACGCTTCAATTCGTTGCAGCGCATCTTCGCGCGAAACAGAATCCTTGGGTTTAAATGACATGTACAACTGGGAGTCATCGGCATAGAAGTGATGTTGTAGATTATGCTTTCTACAGATGGCCCCCACTGGTTTGTATACAAGCTGTAGTTTTTGGGTCCCAGTACGGACCCTTCAGGCACTGAATAGGTCATAAGTACGGGTTTGGACAGCTCGCCATCAATGCAAACAGTTTGATAGCGGTCGGTCAAGTACGACTTCATCCATCTTAATGGCTTGTTTGTTATTCCAAATTGCTGTTCGAGTCGGTTCAGAAGAGTGGTATGGTCGATCGTATCGAATGCGGCTGATAAATCCAGCATAACTAGAATAGTGGCTTCGTTCTGATCTAGAGACTGAAGAATGTCGCTCTGTACACGCAGTAGCGCCGTCTCAGTGGAGTGGAATTTTCTGTAAGCCGGCTGACGCTCTTCGTGCAGGTTATGGTTATTTAAATGTCGTTCCAGTTGGTTGTCGAAGACTTTGTCTAGAATTTTTGAAATAAACGGTAAATTTGATACCGGTCTATAGTTTTTCATTTCATTTTGATCGAGTCCCGGTTTCTTGATAAGTGGTCGTATTCTTGAACTTTTAAACGTTGTTGGCACGTATGCAGCTTGTAGTGATGCATTGACTAGTTTAGTTATTAATGGAAGTAGTTCATTCAAACACTCTTTTAACAGCCATGTTGGGATCGGATCGAGTTCGCAAGATTTGTTTGCAGACTGTTGAATGACTTTCCGGACTTCTTTCTCGGTCGTGAGTGAAAACTCTGATAATTGGTTTCCATTAAAAGGCATTTCTATTTCGATATTGTCTGGCATCTGAATATCAGCACTAGCGTTAGAGGTGATTTCATTTCGTATACCTTCGATTTTATTTACAAAAAAGTCACAAAATTCTTGCGCGAGAACCTTTGCAGCTTTACTCGATGGGAGGACAACTTCATCCAGTTCGCCCATTAAATGTTTTGTTACTTTCGTCAGGCTTTTCTGATCACGGCCACAATCATCTACTTTCTGGGCATAATAGCTAGTTCTCGCATTCGTGAGCAGTTTGTTAGTGACAGAACATTGGTTCCTGTAGATTTCATGATCTATAGACAATTTAGACGATCGCCACTTCCGTTCTAGTTTTCGTCTCAGATGTTTTGCGCAATGCAGCTCCTCGGTGAACCATGGACACGACGGTCTTAACACAATGGATTTTGATTTCAAGGGGGCGTGCTTGTCAAGAAGGGATGCTAGTCCATTGTTATATATTTCAACCAGTTCATCCACATCTGATGTGTTTTCACTTTTTAGAGTGTCCGATGCTAGTATGTCTTTTTTGAACTCATCTACATCGATTGACTTTAATTTTCTATAGCTTACAGTTTTCATCACTGGAGGCGGTTTTGCAGCACGGGCGTTAAACACAATTGCAAAATGGTCACGTGATGTTTTTCCACTGTTGTCGGGGAGTCCGGGATCAGATACTTCTATATTTGTGACTGTTGTATCTGTATCTCTAGTGATCAATACATCTAGTATGTGACCCGCAACATGTGTTGCTTCGGTGACATGTTGCCGCATACCACATGATTCCAGAATACTTGTAAATCTAGCCGATTCTGGATTAGACGGAACATCCAGATGAAAATTAACATCACCCACAACAATAGTGTTACTTTCCAGGGTTGCATAGTTAGCGAGAAACGCAGGCCATTCGCAATCTAGGAATGTACTTGTCTTACAACCATTCTGTTTTGTTGGAGGAGGTCTGTATACCACACCTAGACGTAGGCTATAGTTCTTAATGGTGATGTTGCAGTCCATAAATTCAAACGAAGTGAAGGTTTTATTACGACTTGATGCCAGCAAGCGAAGACAGAAGGATGTTTTGTAAATAACTGCTACTCCTCCTCCGCGTCCACACCGGGGCACGTGCTCTATTTTGTATCCATTTGGGACAAGCTCAGCAATGCAAGCTTTATCGATGGAACCGCCAAGCCAGGTCTCAGTCACAGCAATAATGTCAAAGTCGTTTGAACGAATATAATCGGCAAAAGCAATTGTCTTATTTTTTACTGATCTTGGGTTGAAACAGCATAGTTTTATCAAAGTCTGGCCTTTACAAATACTGCGCGGTTCAAATTTAATTTTATGCAGATTTGTGTGGTTAACAATGTTGCTTTTTATTATTAAATTGGATCTCACTCGATCGTTTGAGTTTATTTTCGGTATGTGTTGGGGTAGTGTTCTAAGATTATATGTATGCACACCTTCATTATAGTCAAAGGAGCGTCTCTTTTTAATTTGACCCGCTCTGGTGCCTCTGACCTGTTGTGATATACCTAACTGTTTGATAGTTGCTAGTACACGAGGGTCCGGATTTTCAGGTGATAATTTTCCAATTCGAGTCAAGCTCAACCTATTGTAATGGATAATCCCTTGTAGGCTTTGTTCGGTTAACACAGCTCCGGGCAATATACACATTGTTTAACTATAATTTAAATTCACCACTGTTCATTTAGCTTCAAATTCTTACACAACAACTCTTTTATTCCACACAAAAAACTAATGTATTCAATCGTGGCACAATAATCGTCACTTATAACGATTTTTATTAGTAATCCATACGATTTTTTCTACAAAACAGTACAAAAATGCAGAGAGCGCAGAAATATGCAGCCTACACCTGGCGCATAAAAATAAAGACGAAGACATAACATCATGGGGTATACGAATTGAAGAAATGATTCAAAGAGCTTTAGAAAAGGGAGAAATACAAGAAAACAAGAAGGATGAAATACTGAAAACAAAGTATTTGAAATACTTGAGAAACTCTGAATTAAAGAATGCCACTAGAGTGTTCTTTGAAAACTCTCTCACATTTGAAGAGTTACGGAAACGAGTGAGAAGAGAAGAACAGGAAATGACAGTATCACAAGAGAGAAAAGAACATACCAAACAGATCAATACAATGCAACTAGATCAACAATTTAGAATATTGAATGATCTAACAGAGAAATTACAAAGTATGCAAAAACAACTAGATGTATTAACACAGGAGAAAGTAGCAAGGAAGGACAATAGAAGTGAAAATGTGACAAGAGATTACAATCGATATGATAATAGACCACAATCCGGAAATAGGAGAACGTTTTCACGAGGCAGAGGTTACTCCGGAAACAGAGGACCTTATAGAGGAAGACGACCTTTTCCGCAAGATGTTTATCATAGAGACAGCAACTCTCAACATCATTTAAACGGGAATCAGCTCTAATTGATGGGGTCAATGAGGGCTGTGAAGATACCACTATTCCCAAACAGAAACCAGTGGAAAACATGTTTAGTAGAATGGTAGGCGATGCTAACCTATCTACTATTACCATTAACGGAAAAGAGACAACCGCGCTTATTGACAGCGGGTCACAAGTCAGTGTGGTAACTGTAACGTTTTACAACAGAATGACGCCAAAACCAGAACTGATGTCACTACATGAATTTGATCTTAAATTGAAAGCAGCTAATGGCACCCGTATTCCATATTCTGGATATATTCAGGCAACACTTGGAAGTAACATTTTGGACATGAACATAGAGACAATTCTTCTCGTTGCGCCTGTTAGCGAAAGTCATGGTAGTGCTCATGTCATAATTTGCACAAATATAATCAGATATATGAAAGACTTGTACAGTGATGAATGCCCGGACGATAAATGGAAAGCAGCTTTTCTGGCAATAGAATCAAACGTTGGAAAAGTGCTTGCAACCAAAGATATTACGTTACATCCAAATGAAACCAGGACCGTGGTAGGTTTCCTGCGGAAACGTCAAAACACTGAAGCAGCAGTAACTGAACAATGCCAAAGTGACAGTCATGGGGCATTGGTATGTTCAAGAGTTGTCTCCATAAATACTCGTGGAAGAACTGCGAGGGTACCTGTGAGATTGTGCAACATATCTGCAGGACCTGTAAAGATAAGAGCAAAACAAGAACTGTGTGAATTACAGGAAGTGAAAGTTCTGCGTGAAGCTCCAATACTGCAACCATTAAGCGCAACCATATCAACTGTCAACACTGAAACAGAAAACAAAACAAATCTAGAGGACATGAAAAATGAATATGATGTTGATCTCGACGGAACTGATTTAAGTCCGGAACAAAAGCAAGAGGTATACAAGTTGTTTAGAAAATGGGATACAGTGTTTCCAAAATCAAAATTTGACATCGGACACACAACCGCAGTTAAGCACTCCATCAAACTGACAAATCCAGAACCTTTTAAAGAGCCTTTTCGACGAGTTCCACCAGCTCTTTTCAATGAAGTCCGAGAACATCTCAAAGAAATGTTAGAAATGGGAGCTATACAAGAATCTCAAAGTCCATGGCCATCGAATTGTGTAATCGTCAGGAAAAAAGATGGAACCATACGATTTTGTATAGATTTTAGAAAACTAAATGCAAACACCAAGAAAGATAGTTATGCAATACCAAAAATTGAGGACACACTTCATTTGTTAGCAGGATCACGGTACTTTTCAAATTTGGACTTGAAATGTGGATACTGGCAGGTGGAGTTAAAAGAAGAGGACAAGGAAAAGACAGCGTTTCAAGTGGGTGGACTAGGGTTTTATCAATGTAACCGCCTTCCATTCGGACTTTGCAACGCCCCCGCAACCTTTCAAAGATTGATGGAACGCTGTATGGGCGATTTAAATCTTAGAGATTGCCTCATTTATTTGGATGACATCATTATTTTTTCCAAAGATGTCAATACCATGATTGCAAGACTAGACCAAGTGTTCTGTCGTTTGGCTGAATATAACCTCAAGATCAAACCATCAAAATGTGAATTCTTCAAGACAAGAACCACTTACCTCGGCCATGTTGTATCAGCAGATGGCATAGAAGCAGATCCCGTCAAAATAGAAGCAGTAAAAAATTGGCCAACCCCAAAGTCTGTGAAACAAGTACGCCAATTTCTCGGCTTCGTTGGCTATTATCGGCGATTCATCAAAGGGTTCGCTTCCATTGCAAGACCATTAAATAACCTGCTGATAGGCCATCCGACTAAACGTACAACACAAAGAAACAACAAAGCAATAAAACCAGTTCCATTTCAATGGGAATCCGACCAACAGACTGCTTTTGAGGAGTTAAAGAAACAGCTTACCAATCCACCTATTTTAGGCTTTGCAGACTATACATTGCCGTTTATTTTGCACACAGATGCCTCCTCAAAGGGATTGGGTGCTGTACTTTATCAACGCCAAGACGGCCACGAAAAGGTCATAGCCTATGCAAGCCGTTCACTTAAACCGTCAGAGAAGCATTATCCTGCGCACAAGTTGGAATTTTTAGCGTTGAAATGGTCAATGACGGAAAAGTTTCACGACTATCTTTACGGCGCGGAAGTTGAGGTTATAACGGACAATAACCCACTTACCTACGTGCTAACGAGTGCTAAGTTGGACGCGACAGGGCAACGATGGCTTGCTGCGTTATCAAACTACACCTTTACGACACGTTATCGGGCAGGTAAAAATAACGCCGACGCAGATGGGTTAAGCAGGATGGTAGTGCAACCAGAAACAATAGCTGCTATTACAACTGCCGTAACAGCAGGGATTGAACAAGCGCCCTACTGTTTCAGTACATCCGCACCTGTAAAAGACAAACCTGAGGCTTGTGATCAAGTTCCAGAAGATGTCTTGCAAACATACGCCCTGAGTTCTCACAATTGGAGAAAGTCACAGCTGGCCGACCCAGTAATTTCCAAGGTTATTCATAAATTACAAGCTGGCACAAGACCTTCTGTATCATCTTCCTCAGACTCATGTACCGGTGTTTTGAAATATAGCAGACACTGGCCCAGTCTTGAGTTGAAGAATGGGGTTTTATACCGAAGAACTAAGATATGTGAGCAGGAGTACAGCCAATTAGTTTTGCCAGAAGCATTACGGGAGATAGTGTTTTCAAGCCTGCATGATGACCTCGGCCACCAAGGACGTGATCGAACACTATCATTATTCAAACAAAGATTCTTTTGGCCTGGCATGGAAAGCTTTGTAAAAGACAAGATCAGTAATTGCGCCCGATGCATAAGAAGCAAAACTCCAGCCGAAGTTAGTTCTCTTGTGAACATTACAACCTCATCACCAATGGAGCTTGTTTGCATAGACTTTTTGAGTTTAGAAAAATCAAAAGGTGGATACGAGCATATTTTAGTTATCACCGATCATTTTACGCGATATGCGCAGGCGTTCCCAACAACAAATCAGACAGCAAGAACAACAGCGAAAGTTTTGTTGGAGAAGTTTTTTGTGCATTACGGCTTTCCGGCGCGTTTACACAGTGATCAAGGTACCAATTTTATGTCTGGCCTTATTAGCGAACTGTGCAAGTTAGCTGGAATTGAACAATCAAGAACAACTCCATATCACCCTATGGGTAATGGTATGACAGAGAGATTTAACCAGACACTGCTGCACATGTTGTCCACACTCGAGGAGGACAAGAAATCCGACTGGAAGTCGTATGTTGCACCGATGGTTCATGCGTACAACAGCACAATTCATACCAGTACTGGTTATTCGCCTTACTACTTAATGTTCGGACGTCACCCAAGGTTAGCGATCGACGCACTACTTGATTTACCGTCGAACGATAATGGGACGGTGTTCCAGAATGAATACAGCCGCAAACTTCGCGACAGATTGGCGACTGCGTATAGTCGTGCGAAAGAGAACGCATTTCAAAATGCAGAGAAAAGTAAGAGGGTATATTACACTAAAGCTAGAGCCACTAAAATCATTCCAGGTGATTTGGTTTTAGTAAGAAATGTGACTCAACGCGGGAAACAGAAAATCGCTGACAAGTGGGAAGATGTGCCATATGTGGTAATTGACCAGCCAAATACTGAAATTCCCGTGTATGACGTCAAGAAGGATCAACCTCACTCCAAACGTATACGTCGTGTCCACAGAAACTTGTTGCTGCCATTGGGAATAACGGAGCAACATCAAAATAAAGAGCAAAAAGCTCCGAAATACGTTATACCGCAACGACGGAAACAATCACGTGACAACTATGACGACGGTAGTGTACCCATACGTCGCTCGAACCGCCAACGTAAAGCACCGAACTTATACGTTGCGGGTTCGTGTTATATATGAACGGTAAAGACTAACAGTGATGTGATAATGTGAAGTGTTTGCTAATAGACAGAAGTGTGGCATAAGTAATAGTTATTTAAAATGATGTAAATATGTGTCTTTATAAAAATTGCCATATATTGTACTTAAATGTTTGTATAATAAAATTTATGATGGATACGTACCATTTGTTTGTGTTATTACGAACAAAAATGTGCAAGTTATTGTACTTGAATGTTTTATAATAAAACTTATGATTGATACCATGTGTTTGTGTTATTGCAAACATTGGAAGTAGTAACGTGATGAACGTATATGTTTTATCACCGCGAGTTCTATAAATTTATAGAACATATATAAATTAATGTCGAGACGACATTTCTAAAGCAGGGGGAATATGTCACAGGGTATAAATTCATATTTATCGTTAGTAAGTTATTCGTTATTCATGTCGAGTAGTTTTAGGTAGCTCTGATATTAAGTCTGTAGTCTTAGTTATTTTATAGTTAACATATAGTTGAATTTAACCTAATTTAGCACGTGCACGTAACAACCAATCATACACTTTCCCTCATTTATTCAGTTGTTTGCTGAGGGTTGCTTCAGACAGCCATTCAATCTTTGATTGAAACATTATATTATTTGTGTAGGACATTTTATATTCCTGCAGGTAACTTACTTGAATCTTTTGTTTATTTTATCTGTCAATTGTTTGTATTGTTATTTAAGACATCAGACGGTTACGGTAGTGTTTATTAGTTATTTATTAAAATAACTTATTGCGAGTAATATTCACACCGCCATGCAACGCTAGTCATTATTAATGTGTATTTCATTTGAATGCATACATATATTATCTTGATTATATACCTAATTGCATGTATTAATTGTTCCTATTTCAGATACCTTTATCGATCTATTAAAACTTTAAACCTCGATTGATTCGATAGTTTGTCGTCGAACCCAAAGTACGCAAATTGCGCGTAGCTAGGCCGGCAACACAGTCTGTGTCCATGATCTATCTGTGTTGACAGAAAATGCTTATCTAGGGCGACATTTTACGTACATTAATCCACATTTTCCCAAAAATACGTTTTAATGTATTTGTGGTCAAACATTTGTGTTCCCGTTACACAAATAATTATATTTTTTCAATTAAATGCACCTTCCGAAGATATACACATGAAAGGATGAATAGCATAATAAACAATCAACATAATATAATATATTAAGACAAATATCAATTAGAAATGATATTCGTCTATCCTATTTTGTTGTCGAATAACTCACGATAGAGTATCGTTGCAAATGAATTACATCACGAGTGCGAAATTAGTCTTATAATAAAACCATTCACGTCATGATAATACAAATTATTTATGTACACGACGCTTAAACCAACTATGCTACGGTCAGCTGTAAGATTTGTTAACTTAAAAATAAGTACTTGCAATTGTGACGTCAAAGGGAAAACCACATATCATAGATAGATTTAATCACATATTGCTTGAGCTCGTACTGCATATGAATACGCTGTTTGAAGTGTCACTTTATTTCTTTATTTTAGATTTGTATTAATTATGTGTCCATGAAATGTAAAAATCATACGTTGTCAGTATCATCATTCTTCGTATGAAAACAAGGTGCGGGTTTTTATAAGTGTACGTGTATCATTGTATGTTCAAACTCGCTTTACACGAAGGGAAAATTCAATTAAAGCGAGAGTATACGATTTTTTATATGTGTTAAACTGTAATATATTGATAAAATATGTTACATTAACACAAAATAGGCAATAAAAATTATACATTGAAGACGAATTTCATAAAATGCAGCAAGGACAAATTAGCGCCCCGAGCCGATTTCGTACATATTTTCCTACAATAACCGAAGCATTCGTCTTTTTAGTTAGTGTTCATGTATCGTATGATAGATATCGTTGCAGGAATTAAAAATGAACCGTTAAACTAAATTTAGATTCACATCGTACATGCATGATTTACATGCTGGCGAATTCGACTGTACAGACATTTTCGATTTCAGAATTAACAGAATTAAACATCTGGCTTATTTCGCATTTTCCGACACATTTTCTTCTTAAATTTTATTTTAATTTATGTTGAAATATATGTTTAATAAGTTTTTTTTACACATTTTATATAACATTAATTAAAAATTTGACAAAAGCTCGCTTTAAGTGTAAACACCGCGCAAAAGACGACGGTTTCTGCATCTAAAATGTTAAATTTCTTTGAATGCTCGAAACAAGGAAGTATGTGATTTTTTTTGTGCGAAGTTTTATATCTTCATCTTAGATATTCCTGATTATATTGTAAGACGCATCCTTTATTATATTATCTTGCGAAGATAACAGCTCTGTACATCGTTGACAAGTGAGGAGAATGCTCGAACAAACACATAATGGCAATTTTCCCAAATAATTAACAGTCGGGAGGGATACTAAAATTGTGTTACAAATTCTCAAATCTGCCATCAAATCCAAATTAACATAATGCCAGTTGTTTCTAAAAAGTATTTTTTACAGTATTTTCACAATACACGCAGTTCAATAAGGTTAAAACCCAAAAGAAGTGTCCGTAAGGGTGACAGGTGACCGGTAGCTGTGGAATCAGACAACCAGAGCGCAGAAATATCATTTCATGTATCCTTTTAGTTAATGAAAAACAGTGTCTTTATGTTCCCAAAATGTGCTCATATTATCATAAGAATTATTGTCCTAACTCTAGTTATATCAATGTATACATAATATTTTTCTTTTACTGTGTTTTAATAGTGTAGCCGGCATTGTTTTATTGCTTAAATTTCTTTCAGCATTTGTATGTATATCACACACTTTTAGATAATAAATCCTTTAATTAATGCTTGATAATAGTATCAATCACTTTTATTTTTTATCAACTTTATGTACATAGATATGTTTTGTACAACGCCATTGAATAAAATTATATAAATATGCGTTTCATCAAATTAGCAAGTTTCAAGTTTAAAGTATTTAACCGTTTAATGATAATTACCGGTATATGTACCGGTCTTGTATCTGTAATCGTTGCCAATATTAACATTGCCGTAGTCAAAGAATATTTAAATTTGGTCATTGTGTACATAAGATCCTTAATTGATTATACTATCTATACCTCTTTTAAAGTATTATTAATAGTTTAGTAAATGCTAACGCAATAATATTGACATTCGATATGCGGTACTATTATATAAGGAAATATAGTATATGTATGTTTAAAAATTGGCACAGACTGAGATACATTTTTAAGTTCGAGATTATTTTTCATCTGTGCTTTATACTATTACACAGACCAGCGAATAAAAGTTAAAGCAATATCTATTGCGTTGACCATTCCATTCGACATAAAACTGTGCGAAACCACATAACAGATTTGAAGCACAAATGCATTCAAATAGGAGCCTCGTACGGGGACTCTGGGCTTAAGTCATATGAAGTCTGCACAGGCTACTCACTGACGATGATACACGTGCAATCCGCGCAGGCTATTCAGGGGCGATAATGTATTTGCACTGCGAACAGGCTGTTCAGGGGCGAGAATACATGTGCAGTCCGCACAGGCTATTCAGGGGCGACACTTACCGCTTATATGGAAAATTTATTAATCCCCGCTTTCCCTTTGTGTGGCTTAATTTCTGAAACTTGTGTAGCATTAATATGTGATACTTTTATGCTGTATGTCTCGTGATAAAAAGACAAGTGCACTTTCAAGTGAACGTGATCATGGTTTAACAGTCGTCAATATTTGGGATAAAGACATATACAAGCATTGACACTACTTACCAATAAGTGCAACAAATCCTACACAACCAACGACATTAACAATGACACGCATAGTTTATCAACAAACACTATATAATGCCGTTTGGTCAGTTTCTTCATTCGGCATGTATAAAACGTTACATACCGCAAAATGTCTGTGCATATAAATACGTAACTAGTTTTAACATATTCACCAAACTTCGGTGAAATAAATAAATTGTATATCCTATATCCTTGTTCAAAATAACTTATAACTCAGTATCTTCTTGTATTTATTGACGATAATTAGTCTGATAATCCAATCCTAAAACACACAATATATACTGAGTAATCTAAATGACATATGAACATTCATGTCCGTTTGGTTCCTCTTTGGTTGGTATAGTAGTTACGTCTTCGATATGCTCCTTATAACATACCAGTATGGATAACTAGACATTCATGTCGATGTGCTGTCACAAGACCAATACTGTAATACGCAACTAGATGCGGTAGCAGATTTGATTTGGCACCGAAGATCTGTCCGGAATACAGATATGTCTTCATAAGGACAAGACATCGAGTCAACTAAGATAGCGGCTATTGTTAATGTCAAACAAATATGGTACAAAAACACATTTAGCACTAAAAATAAGCACCTTGTTAGGAAGACGTTCAGATGGTAAAAATAGGAAGCAGTCTGGCAAAAGTAACGTTATTTTCAAACGAACCGTATCTATGTGACATGGTCAAACCATAGTGAAAGCACATTCGTGCCATATTAAGAACATCCATAAAGTATGTCACGATCCAGGTGGGGATAGGGGCTGTAAGAAAGTGTGACAGTTTGTGACGTGGGGAGAGAGGGAGTCAGGCCATGTGTGATGTCACACATTTATTTAAAAAATATTTCTCATTTATGCATTATTTGTTAAGTAGAATTAAAAAAAATTGAAACATTTGAATTAGTTTTAATGCAAAATAAGACGAATTGCGTATCTCCGGAATGTGTTGTTCGAATTTTTAATAGGCGCCTTGGCTGGGCCGGCTTATTCAATAGATTTAGATGCTATTGAACTCAGAAGGTTTGTCATCTCGACATCATATTTGTTAATACAAAACTTCAATGGTGTTGTTAATTGTTAACCTTGACTTTAAGAGTTGTGTTTTCTTAATTAGTTATACATTTTTCATAAATTTAACATATTATTTCCTTACCTTATTTTTTGTTTGCTTTTCCTAGCAATGTCGTAACACCTGTTATAAAAAGAAACACAATACATTGACCATTTACATGTAAATAGAACACACCCGACACTTGATCATTCTAATGGTAAGCACCGTGTTACATCAGATCGATAGAGATTATCTACTAAGTTTTGTTAAATGTTTAATTCGGAATCAACAGTGGCTTGTAAGTCAGTAACACGTTCACACAGCAAAATGTCTATATCAATAATGCATTAAAAAATATCCTCCGAATTGATTAAATTCATTTCATAAAAACGTGCTTTTTCACAGTTTTGTCACAACCACCGGTTAACTTTTTCTTTTCATATATTGATCGAATATACAAAGTAATGTCGTCTGAAAAAACATTCTGTAATGCACACAACACACATATGTAGTGTTAGAAATTTCTATTTCTATCGGATGTCTTTGTTTTCGTATTTATTAACTTTCTCGGAAGGTTTATCATAATATAGAAATGTGGTACATCGATATTTCCAACAATGCTCTGTCGCGACAATGTTGATCTTATACGCAATTAGAGCTGATAGAATAGTTTATTTTGGACCAAAGACGATCCCCGAATACAGATATTTCTTCGTTTAGAAAAGACACCCGGTAAACTAAGGGAACACTATTTATGACAACGAATAAAACTTTAAATTGAAACATATATAATAATAATGTTTTTCATCTTTAAAACATGTCGGCTGTAATAAACATGTAAATATTTGATAATGTACTGTAGTTGCTTGCAATACAACCATTTTGGATAATTTAATCATAGTGGTGAGTTTACAGTCTATTTTGTGTTTTCTTCCACAAAATACTTGCAAGTAAAAGCTACCGGTTATTAGTCATTAAAGTTGAACGTCATATAAGTGCATTTAATTCTTACACGAAAGTAACTTAAGTTACAATTAGTTGTGCAATGCATTGACGCATAACAATATTTTTTATTTGAAGACCGCAGCAGGTAGCAGCATTTAAAAAATACAATATCGAGGTAGCTTTGTAGGTTTCTTAACTGTACATTCTTCCACTTCAGAGAAGAAAACTGATTCAGTAACCATAGCCAAGGGCGGATATTTGTCAAGACACTGTTTCTAGGCGACCGGATTGATAGTCATCCAAGTTGACACGACATTGTTCATGTGTGATTGATATTAATATTTTCAATCATTAAGAAGAAACGCGTGTCCATTTATCATTTCATTAAATTTTCAAGCATATCATAAATGTATAGTGCTCGTTTATTGCCTTTAGGAGTCTTTCTTTTATTGAGGCCTTGCAGTTAAAAGATAGGTCGAACGGTTGATTACAATACTTCTTCTCCGTATGGTGTACATTGTTCTTCTATTCTCGACATATTTAGTGAATAAAATTTATATTAACCGCGTACTTCACAAACCGAACGTAATCAATATAGGGTCTGAACACAGTGTGTCGGGAAGCTTGAAAGGTAGTTTTACGAATTATAAAGGCTAATTTCTAGCATAATAAGTATATTACAATTTTGAAAGCAGCTCGCATTAACGATGAAAGTGTCTAAGTGGTAAAAAACATTTTCTTAAAACGGCCAAAGCCTTGTACAAAGTGGATGAAGTCGAACATACACCTACTCATAGAACGAAGCTGCTGAAACGTTGTTACCAATTACTAGTAAACAAAAGGCACCAAATGACAAGCTTTCATATTTTAAAATTATGATAAAGGGTTTAAAAAAAATAAACTGGCTTTTAGACGAGTCATTCTTGTCCCATACATTTTACTTATCCCATGGTCTAGTTTGATTAAAAAAATTTGGCTATACAATTATGATACAATTTAAATGTTTTCTCTTTTATTAACCAGGTTTTCCGAAGGAAAAAACTGGTTATTAGATTGGCGAATGCGGGCGGGCTGGCTGGCTGGCTGGCTGGCGGGCTGGCGGGCTGGCGGAATAAGCTTGTCCGGGCCATAGCTATGTCGTTCATTGTCAGATTTTAAAATCATTTGGCACATTTGTTCACCATCATTGGACGGTGTGTCGCGCGAAATAATTACGTCGATATCTCCAAGGTCAAGGTCACACTTTGAGTTCAAAGGTCAAAAATAGCCATAAATGAGCTTGTCCGAGCCATAACTATGTCGTTCATCGTCAGATTTTAAAATCATTTGGCACATTTGTTCACCATCATTGGACGGTGTGTCGCGCGAAATAATTACGTCGATATCTCCAAGGTCAAGGTCACACTTTGAGTTCAAAGGTCAAAAATGGCCATAAATGAGCTTGTCCTGGCCATAACTATGTCATTCATTGTGAGATTTTAAAATCATTTGGCACATTTGTTCACCATCATGGGACGGTGTGTCCCACGAAAGAATCACGTCAATATCTCCAATGTCAAAGTCGCCACGACTAAAAATAGATTTAAAAAAAAAAAAAAAATTACAAAGGGGGTTAATTTTTTTTGGTCATTTCAAAAGTTCAGTTTGAGTTTTCTCCCTTTATCAGATTTTTTTTTCACAATGAAAACCTGGTTTTGTGACAATTTTGTCCCTTGTTTTTGTTTGATTTAAAATGCACCACCTTCAATTTTTTGCATTGACAATTTTCAATCGGTGAACGCTGTATTAATTAGTATACGCTTTTGTTGTTTATTCATGTGTTCTGTTAAGTGACATATGTGCTGTGTTGCTGTGTCTTACTGATTATGACTTTGAGCGGTTAGCACGATTATCTCCTACTGATGAAGATAACGGTAAAGCTACAAATATTTTTTTCATTTAATGTTTTATTTAATTACTGTGTAATTAAAGAGACATGCATTATGTTATAACTGTGTTTTTTCTCAAAGGTCAACGATTTATGCCGAAGCACGTTGTAACGGGGAATGACAAATCTCAAGTTCATACATTATTGTTTTGTCACGTTCAGTTTCGAATAGGCTTATGAACACTAATGCAATTTATTTTATTTGCTCCTTATATGATCGTCATTCTGAATGAAACTTAATGAATACTTAACTGCATTTGTACTAATTGCAACATTATGAGTCGCGCTCTCAGAAAACTGGGCATAATGCATGTGCGTAAAGTGTCGCCCCAGATTAGCCTCTGCACTACGCACAGGCTAATCAGAGACGACACTTTCCGCCTAAATTGGACTTTTGATAAAAAAAGAGACTTCATTTAAACGAAAAATGTCATTAAAATGGGCAGCATCGTCCCCGATTAGCCTGTGCGGATTGAACAGGCTAATCTGGGAAGACACTTTACGCACATGCATTATGACCAGTTTTCTCAGAACACGACTCAATGTACAAAGTATACAAAGTTTCAAAAAGGCACTTATTTTTGCTACTATCGCTACTTAATATTTTAACGGTTGTATTACTAATACAAATCTTACAATCTTACACTTAATGGTTTTCTTTAAGAAACATGTTTAGGGAGGAATAGTTGCAAGCAGCCATGCCCAAGTTACGTCATTTTCAAATGAGTCGTATCAACTTATCATAAACCAAGAAAACTGACAGCGTAAATCGTGCCGTATGATTGTATATTTCATTACATTGAGCTGAATGCAGTAGCTAAACAATACTGTTCAATAAGCGATGAGCTTAAAGAATACAGTTCAGTTCGTCAGACAGACTTGAGTGGTCGAATTTAACCCATTTATGCCTAGCGTCTAGAAAAAAGGCATTGGCCAACAGCGTAGACCCAGATGAGACGCCGCATGATGCGGCGTCTCATCTGGGTCTGCACTGTTTGCTTAAAGGAATTTCTGTAAGAAATATTCTAAATATAGAAATAAATATACAAGATATCCAAAAAATTGGAAATAAATTGATCCAATTTAGAAGGATGAGAGAGTCCACTAGGCATAAATGGGTTAAATAAGACTGAACTACAATCTACAAGAGTAAGATACCCAGACTTGTAATCTGACATCGTTCAAATTGGGCTCACTGAAATTATGAATTTTAGAAAATGACTTCAACAAACAATGTTTGATCTCTTGTTTGCGTAAAAATGCGTGGCACGTTTGTATCAAAACGTGCAGATATCACGTATTAACAGATTCACTATGTTCTATGCTTTGTGTACTGTGCGAATACGAATTAAGATTGAAACGAATTCCAAAAAGAAGTGTTTTTTATCACAATACTGAGCTAAACATTCTCAACTGGAATAAATAAATGAACACTCGAGAGTATAAATTTTCATGTGTTTGATCTTTTATCTTGGGCTCAATAAAAATGCATGTGTGTGTTATCATAAAGATAATGGTCAAAGTACTGTGCCTATTTCTCAACCATGTTTAAATTGTTTCTAAAATTTTAAAATTTTGAGAAAATAACGTGCTTATTTTCACAAAATGATCAGACTAGGGTTTCATCACAAATTTGGGTGATTAACACCTGCCCTAGATTGTAATTATAACAATAATATGTTTTCATGTTCTTTAATTATAGGAAGATGTGTGCATACACATTCCCACATCGAAAAGGGGGATATTTTTCTGAAATATGAAGGGATGTTAACAAGGAAGTAGCCGATTGGAAATGACACATGTGTTTGAATTCCGATTCAAGGGGGAAAAAGTGTTGGTATGTATAAATCTTTAACACAAATAATGTTTTTTCTGTAAACCCAGTATGGCCAAACATGTTCTTTTTCTGTAGTGTATTAAATATGTTATTTTGTATTAGAAATTTATAAATTCATACACCATACTCTGATACTGTTATAATCATATTACAAAAATATTGTTATGTGATGGTAATCGTTACTTAAAAATTATACCCTCACAAACAAAGTTTAGGTGGGATATCAGGCATTTCCCCAGGCGCTTTAAGCATCAGGGAGCCCTTGGGCCATAATCTTAAAAGACTTTAATTGATTAACGCACTAACTATGCTCACCAACTTTTGTTGCTGTGATTCTTCAACGTGTTTATATATATATAAATTTGGAATCATCAGTGATATTATAGGCATTTTTCACTGTTGAACAAAATTGTGTCGTATGAACAAATCTGCATGAAAACTACATTTGGACTCAAATCGTACATCAAATCATTTCTGTCGTCAGTTGTCAAAACACCTATATACTGTTTGATTCCAATAATGTCGCTTTAATGGAATTACTATTTTTATATATTTGATTCTCAATATTTAATCAACTAAACTTGTTTTATTAGGGCATTTTTCACTGTTGAACAAAATTGTGTCTTTGTGTCGTATGAACAAATCTGCATGAAAACTACTTTTGGACTCAAATCGTACATCAAATCATTTCTGTCGTCAGTTGTCAAAACACCTATATACTGTTTGATTCCAATAATGTCACTTTAATGGAATTACTATTTTTATATATTTGATTCTTAATATTTAATCAACTAAACGTGTACTAGTAGTACAATTTTGCAGTAGCCCCTCCCATTAATAGTTTTATTATTACTTTACGGTACCGCCCCTGGATTTTTTTCACGTCATTGTATCTTCGCCTGTCAATTACGTCATAACTCTTTCTCTGTTCCTGGGTACATGTAAGCTACATGCATAGGTCATTGGGTTTATAACGTTCAATTTTATTTATATTTTCTCTCTGATAGGCGTTTCTTTTTTTATTTAATTATTATTAATATACTTTTTAGCAGTCACATAAACAACCTAGCAATGTAATATGGAATTTTTACACCCATTATTGCTGCTTCTTCCTTTATTTGCGCGATGATTATCTGAACTATTAACTCAATGACGCTATATTTTTAAATCTTTTTCTATAAAGAAGGAATGTAGTTGACACTTGTTTGTAGTTTCATTTTATCGTTCGTCAAAAAGTTGTAACTCTGTTGCTCTGGTATCTTCAATACCATTGAGTAATTCAATTGTAATTAAATTGAATGCGTTTAATTCCCTTTTATTATTGTTTGATTTGAGTTACAATGCTATGACGTTAAATTTTATTAGCCGGATTTTTTTCGAAAAAATCTCGGCTTATAGATTGATGTTGTCGGGCGGGCGGGCGGGCGGGCGGGCGGGGTGGCGGCGTGCTCGAAAATGTTAAAGTTCTTATTTCATGGTATAACTTTGGTATGCTTGGACCTAGAGTCTTCAAACTTGACATGAAGGTTGGCCAGGATTAACAGATGACCACTGGTCATTTCAAGGTCATTCATTTGAAGGTCAAGGTCACTGTGACCTTCAATATAAAAAATGTTAAAGTTGTTATAACTTTGGTATGCTTGGACCTAGAGTCTTGAAACTTGACATGAAGGTTGGCCATAACTAGTTAGTAACCACTGGTCATTTCAAGGTCATTCATTTGAAGGTCAAGGTCACTGTGACCTTGAATGTAAAAATGTTAAAGTTCTTATTTCATGGTATAACTTTGGTATGCTTGGACCTAGAGTCTTCAAACTTGACATGAAGGTTGGCCAGGATTAACAGATGACCACTGGTCATTTCAAGGTCATTCATTTGAAGGTGAAGGTCACTGTGACCTTCAATATACAAATGTTAAAGTTGTTATAACTTTGGTATGCTTGGACCTAGAGTCTTGAAACTTGACATGAAGGTTGGCCAGAACTAGTAAGTAACCACTGGACATTTCAAGGTCATTCATTTGAAGGTCAAGGTCACTGTGACCTTGAATGTAAAAATGTTAAAGTTGTTATAACTTTGGTATGCTTGGACCTAGAGTCTTGAAACTTGACATGAAGGTTGGCCAGAACTAGTAAGTAACCACTGGACATTTCAAGGTCATTCATTTGAAGGTCAAGGTCACTGTGACCTTGAATGTAAAAATGTTAAAGTTCTTATTTCATGTTATAACTTTGGTATGCTTGTACCTAGAGTCTTCAAACTTGAAATAAAGATTGGCCAGTACTAGAAGATGACCACTGGTCATTTCAATGTCATTCATTTGAAGGTCAAGGTCACTGTGACCTTAAATGTTAAAATGTTAAAATTGTTATAACTTTGGTATGCTTGGACCTAGAGTCTTCAAACTTGATATGAAGGTTGGCCAGAACTAGTAGATGACCACTGGTCATTTTAAGGTCAAGGTCACCGTGACCTTGAATGTAAAAATGTTATTGTTGTTCATGTATATGCATGCATTCAAAACATAACACAAGGTTTGCTCATGCCTTGAAAAGTACTTACATTTCATTTTGACCTTTGAACAATATTTCAGTAATTTAAGTATTGCATTGACAAAAACACGAAAGGTACTTTCCTGTCATTTAAATCAAAAATCCGGCTTCAATGCGGTCATCTCCGACCGCGGAACTCTTGTTTACAATTATATGTATTATGAATATTGTTAGGCCAAGTGTGAGGTTGAGCGCTCTATAACCGGTTTTAACCCCTAATGCTTTGCAATGACCGTTCCAAGGCGGTGACCCCAGCTTTATTCATATTTTGTGTTTATGTTGGTTTGTATTGTGCTGTATTGTGCTGTTTTGTACTGTTTAAGCAATCGGTCACTTGCCTTAAATAAAGGACCAACTAATTGTTTTTAATACTGCTCCAGCAGCTGGAGTTTCACTTCTTTATATTACATGGTGTGTGTGCCACTGTTGTGACTTGCATAGTTTTTATGTAAATGTAGTAACTTCCATGGTTTTTATCCCAGTGTAGTGACTTGCCTTGTGTGTATGCCAATTATTTGACGTGCATAGTGTGTATGCCACTGTCAGGGCTAAAAAACCTTCTTCGCAAGGAGCCTTTTTTTCTAACACTGAACTAAAAAGGCCCTTTCCCCTACAGAAATTTCTTTAAAAGCATGCATTTTTCTCAAAATTTCCGAGCTACCTCAGTATTTTTCATTTCCCAAGCCAGAAATTTGTGTGTTTTTTTCCGAAAAAAGACTGTGGCCCTTTCCCCAAAGTTGGAGTTTTGGTCCTGGTAGTGACTTGCATAGTTTTTATGCCAATGTAGTAACTTCCATAGTTTAAGGCCAGTGTAGTGACTTGCCTTGTGTGTATGCCAATTTCATGACTTACATAGTATGTGTGCCACTGTAGTGACTTGCATAGTTTGTATGCCAATGTAGTTACTTCCATACATTTATGCCAGTGTACAAATGTAGTAACTTGCCTAGTGTGAATGCCAATTACATGACATGCATAGTGTGTCTGCCACTGTGGTGACTTGCATAGTTTTTATGCCAATGCTGTAACTTCCATAGTATTATGCCAGTGTAGTGACTTGCCTGGTGTGTTTGTCATTTTCATGGCATGCATAGTGTGTCTGCCGCTGTAGTGATTTGCATAGTTTTTATACCATTGTTAAAACTTCCATAGTTGTATGTCAGTGTAGTGACTTGCCTAGTGTGTATGCCAATTTTATGACTTACATAGTATGTGTGCCACTGTTGTGACTTGCATAGTTTTTGTGCCAATGTAGTAACTTCCATACATTTTATGTCAGTGTAGTTACTTGCCTAGTGTGTATGCCAATTACATGGCATGCATAGTGTGTCTGCCTCTGTAGTAACTTGCATAGTTTTTATGCCAATGTAGTAAATTCCATAGTTGTATGCCAATTTCATGACTTACATGGTATGTGTGCCACTGTAGTGACTTGTATAGTTTGTATGCCAATGTAGTCACTGACATACATTTCATGCCAGTGTAGTGACTTGCCTTGTGTGTATGTCAATTTCATGACATGCTTAGTGTGTCTGCCAATGTAGTGACTTGCATTTTCATAGTTGTATGCCAGTATAGTAACTTGCCTAGTGTGTGTGCCAATTTCATGACTTATATAGAGTGTGTGCCACTGTAGTGACTTGCATAGTTTGTATGCCAATTTCATGACTTACATAGAGTGTGTGCTACTGTTGTGGCTTGCATGCATACTTTGTATGCCAATGTAGTAACTAACTTAGTTTGTATGCCAGTGTAGTGACTCGCCTAGTGTTTATGCCAATTTCATAACTTACATAGTGTGCGTGCCACTGAAGTGACTTGCATAGTTTGTATGCCAATGTAGTAACTTCCAGACTTGTTATGCCAGTGTAGTGCAGTGAAATCCAAACTAGGCATATTTTTACAGGACAGTAGGTCCTGTTAAATGGGAAAAAATACAGGACCTTCTCTTTTTTAAGACCTACCGGCTACAGAATATAAAAGTAAAATAACTTTTCATTGATGGGATCAAGGTGTTTATGATAAAAGAACATTTGCCAAAACGAAAGTAGCCGATACTTGTTTACCTAAGCTTCGCTTAGAGCGCATGTCAGTTAGGAGTCTGGTCAATACGGCCTAATCCGACGACAGCCTCGATAAATGAAAACGAGCTTTTTTGCACGCATGGACATTGACAGCCAAGATAATAACGGTTCGAATGACAATGATCATTATTATACATTACTTTTGCTCTTACAACCACACAAATTGATACCTGTATCATTTAATGATCATATTTATGATTATCTTGTTAAGCGACAAGGGGTTCTGAGATATTTTAAGAGTCTTCTTGTCCACGGACAAGTTGGACCCACAAATTCACTTGTCCTTACCAAAGAAGTACTTGTCCGTACTTTTAAGATAGATAAAGGAAAAGGTCATTGCTAATTAAGCAGATAATACAAGCATACACTTTTGTTAACTTCTATTTTAAATTATAAACATAGTTAACTAGAAAATTCACATGAACAAAAATACACGCAAGATGTGCATATAATAAGATCACGTTTAAGTCACACATGATACCATCTCGGATATTTAATAATCTCAACATGACTAGACAATTCACTTGAAATAAAATAATCTCCGTTAATTATAAGTATATTATTATACGCTAATAAAGGAAACTCCTTACACAGTTTACATTTACTCACATCGGCAACGTTTTTAAGCCAAGGAAAATCAATTAGCCAAGACTCAACAAATTCTCGTTTCCGCTTGGCGTCGTATGTTTATCATATTCATACTTGGCTTTTCTCTTTTTTATGACGCCGAACTGATTTTATCATTGGTCTGATTAGCAAAAATAGAATGCAGGTCGTTAGAACATGTATACGGCCATTTGTAATGTACGAAAAGTGTTATCTAATGCGTGATTGGCTGTTGCTATACACATGTGTGCTGGTTTCTCTATTAAAATTGTTTTCTTATGCGTGATTGGCTGTTGCTATATATACTCGTGGACTGGTTTACTACATTAAATAATTATTATCGGAAAATAACCTACCTCCAGTTGAAAAAGTGTGCCAGTCCGCAGATTAATCATAAGCTATTTATATAAACTTTCGTTTTTGATTTTCGGAAAATAGAGTAGTTTCGTTCTCGAAAAAAAATTACCACGGAAATTTTACTTGTCCCCGGACAAGTCAGCTTTCAAAAACTGCTTGTCCGGAAGGGAAATTGACGACTCGGACAACTGGGACAGCATATTTCAGAACCCCTGAGCGACTAGGCCGCCATGGATTTGGACCGTCCTGACCGGCATTTGTAAGATGCACAAAAATGGGGAACGTCTCTTTTCCATTGTCTGTAACGTCTCTTTTCCATCGTCTGCAAAAAGGCAGTGAAACACAAAATTACGCAACAATTTTTTGTATTTAGCAAAACAGTTCAACGCTAAATAGTTTGTGCATGATGTTAAACAGATTTAAGTTAAATTTAAAATCGAATACGTTTGTTCGTAATATGTACGGTACCGACGGACTAATACATTTAAAACAAATAGTTTTTTTTTTTTTAGTTTTTTCCTTCTAGAAGTCAAGCCCCGGCGTGAGAAAATAATTTTTCAAATTGCATTCGTTAGCTCACCTCATCGTTTACCACTAAAGATTATTATAAAATCGAATTATTGTTCTTGACTATAAATAGTCTATAGTCTTTACTAAAAGTCGAATATGGCCACAGTAAATAACACTGAAAATCGCACCATCGTTCATTACTGGCAGTCGACTATGGCCACAGTAAATGACTCTTAAAATGAGACCATCGTTCATTACTGCAAGTCGACTATGGCCACATTAAATGACTCTTAAAATGACACCATCGTTCATTACTGCAATTCGACTATGGCCACAGTAAATGACTCTTAAAATAACACCATCGTTCATTACTAAAAGTCGACTATGGCCACAGTAAATGACTCTTAAAATGACACCATCGTTCATTACTAAAAGTCGACTATGGCCACAGTAAATGATTCTTAAAATGACACCCATCGTTCATTACTACAAGTCGACTTTGGCCACAGTTAATGACTATTAAAATGACATCATCGTTCATTACTGAAAGTCGACTATGGCCACAGTAAATGACTCTTAAAATGAGACCATCGTTCATTACTGCAAGTCGACTATGGCCACAGTAAATGACTCTTAAATTGACACCATCGTTCAATAGTGCAATTCGACTATGGCCACAGTAAATGACTCTTAAAATAACACCATCGTTCATTACTTAATGTCGACTATGGCAACAGTAAATGACTCTTAATATGACACCATCGTTCATTACTAAAATTCGACTATGGCGACAGTAAATGACTCATAAAATGAGACCATCGTTCATCACTAAAAGTCGACTATCGCCACAGTAAATGACTCTTAAAATGACACCATCGTTCATTACTAAAAATCGACTATGGCCACAGTAAATGACTCTTAAAATAACACCATCGTTCATTACTGAAAGTCGACTCTGGCCACAGTAAATGACTCTTAAAATGAGACCATCGTTCATTACTGAAAGTCGACTATGGCCACAGTAAATGACTCTTTAAATAACACTATCGTTCGTTACTAAAAGTCCTCTATGGCCACAGTAAATGACTCTTAAGATGGCACCATCTCTCATTACTGAAAGTCGACTATGGCCACAGTAAATTACTCTTAAAATAACACCATCGTTCATTACTGAAAGTCGACTATGGCCACAGTAAATGACTCTTAAAATGAGACCATCGTTCATTACTGCAAGTCGACTATGGCCACAGTAAATGACTCTTAAAATAACACTATCGTTCATAACTAAAAGTCCTCTATGGCTTCAGTAAATGACTCTTAAGATGGCACCATCTCTCATTACTGAAAGTCGACTATGGCCACAGTAAATGACTCTTAAAATGTCACCACTGTTCATTACTGCAAGTCGACTATGGTCACAGTAAATGACTTTTAAAATGACACCCATCGTTCATTACTAAAAGTCGACTATGGCCACAGTAAATGACTCATAAAATGACACCACCGTTCATTACTGGAAGTCGACTATGGCCACAGTAAATTACACTTAAATTAACACCATCGTTTATTACTGAAATTCGACTATGGCCACAGTAAATGACTCTTAAAATAACACCATCGTTCATTACTAAAAGTAGACTATGGCCACAGTAAATGACCCTTAAAATGACACCATCGTTCATTACTGAAAGTCGACTATGGCCACAGTAAATGACTCTTAAAATGAGACCATCGTTCATTACTGCAAGTCGACTATGGCCACATTAAATGACTCTTAAAATGACACCATCGTTCATTACTGCAATTCGACTATGGCCACAGAAAATGGCTCTTAAAATGTCACCATTGTTCATTACTGCAATTCGACTATGGCCACAGAAAATGACTCTTAAAATAACACCATCGTTCATTACTTAAAGTCCTCTATGGCTACAGTAAATGACTCTTAAGATGACACCATCGTTCATTACTGAAAGTCGACTAAGGCCACAGTAAATTCCTCTTTAAATAACACCATCGTTCATTACTGAAATTCGACTATGGCCACAGTAAATGACTATTAAAATGTCACCACTGTTCATTACTGAAAGTCGATTATGGTCACAGTAAATGACTCTTAACATGACACCATCGTTCATTACTGAAAGTCGACTATGACCACAGTAAATGACTTAAAATTACACCATCGTTCATTACTACAAGTCGACTATGGCCACAGTTAATGACTCTTAAAATGACACCATCGTTCATTACTGCAAGTCGACTATGGCCACAGTAATTGACCTTTGAAATATCATAAATGTTATTCATTGGTAGTTGACTATGGCCACAGTAATTGACCTTTGAAATTCATCACATAATCATTGGGCCGTTTACAATGGATTTAGAAATTAAAAAAATAAACATAATCTTGCATATGACCGATTTTTTAAATGTTTTTTTTTTTTTTTTAAGATAAGATAATACATCTTACATTACTATATACGTTTCCAAAACATGATTAGATTTATAAGAGTGCTTAACATGTTGTTCATTTAGCATAACCACATTTCATTTACGAAAGAAGAAACTTACGCTGTGTTTTTTTGTCTAATAGTAAGTCAGTGGTCTGGTAAAGTGGTTATTCATTCCACTGTAAGAATTTTGTGTTCATGTGAAAAACGAGGCTATTACAAGAATAACATGAGCACCGCCTAGCAAGTGCAGACCGCTCATCTATTTTTCTTTTTAAAAAATGAAGGGACCTATCTCAATACTTAAATAAAAAAGGGGGGAGGGGTTGGAGTGGAAAGGGGTGTAAAGTGTGGGGGGGGGGTGTGGTTATTTATTACATTATCTTTCAACAAGAGCACCGAATCGCGGGAGCCAACGCTCGGCTGTGGGTGCAGTTTTGAATAAATGAAAGCTTGTCAGAAATTTTATATTAGAGGTTACACTGACCTTGACCTTTGACCTAGTGACCCAAAAATGGGTGTGGCATGTAGAACTCATCAAGGTGCATCTACATATGAAGTTGCAAAGTTGTGTGTAGAAGCACTTTGATTTTAGAGCCTATGTTAAAGTTTTATATTAGAGGTAACAGTGACCTTGACCTTTGACCTAGTGACCCAAAAATAGGTGTGGTGTGTAGAACTCATCAAGGTGCAGCTACAAATGAAGTTTCAATGTTGTAGTTGGAAGCACTTTGATTTTAGAGCCTATGTTAACGTTTTGTGTTATAAGTCACAGTGACCTTGACCTTTGATCTAGAGACCCAAAAATGGGTGTGTCGTGTAGAACTCATCAAGGTGCAGCTACAAATGAAGTTTCAAAGTTGCAGGTGGAAGCTATTTGATTTTAGAGCCAATGTTAAGGTTTAAGCACGACGCGGACAGCAGACGCTGGAAGGCGGTCCACGAGCTGGCTATGACAATACCTCAGGTTTTCTCCGAAAACAGCTGAGCTAAGAAAGAAAAAAAAAGAAAAAACATTGGGGGAGGGGATTCTTGGGTTGGAAAATTAAAAAAATAAATATGTGTGTGTTTTTTGTGTGTATTTTTAAAACCATGTTAAAACAAAAAAAACTTTTTTTTGGGGGTGGGTGGGGTTGACATGGTGGTATAGTTTAGGGTGTGGTCATTTATTAGATAATCTTTCAAAAATAAGAAAAAATACAAAACAAATGGGGGGGGGGGGGAGATTCCGCGGTGGGGCGTGCGGAATGGTTTTGGTGGAGTCTATTGTGGTATGTCAGGTAAGTGTTGTTTTGTCAAAATATGAATCAAATCTGATCATAAATACAGAAGTTATGGCAATTTTAGCAAAATTTAATACTTTGACCTTGTGTCAAGGTCATTTAAAGGTCAAGGTCAAATTCAACTTGCCAGATACAGTATCCTCATAATAGTAAGAAAGTATATTAAGTTTGAAAGCAATAGCCTTGATACTTAAGAAGTGGATCTAAACACAAAATTTAACCAAATATTCAAAGTTACTAAGTCAAAAAAGTGTCATAATTGTGTCAAAATGCCAGTCAGAGTTACATAACTTTGCCTGCACAGTTCCCATATGATAGTTAGTAAGTGTTGCAAGAATGAAAGCAATATCTTTGATACTTTAGAAACAAGAAACCGTCGGAGACGGGTGATGCTCCCCAAATTTTTTTTTGTCACAATATTGCACTATATATTCAGATATAAGGAAACGTCTTGAGGACACAGTAGTTGGAGGGACAAGAATTTTTTATATAAAATTTCAAAGGGCCATAACTCTGTGAAAAATCATCTGACCAGAACCCGCTGATAATATGCACATCTCCTCTTGGTAGTGAAGCTCCCCATAAAGTTTCATTGAATTCCAGTCATTAGTTGGGGTGAAATAGCCCGGACAAGAATTGCACTATATGTACAGTTAATGGAAAAATTCAAAGGGCCATAACTCTGTGAAAAATCATCCGACCAGAACCCGCTGATAATATGCACATCTCCTCTTGGTAGTGAAGCTTCCCATAATGTTTCATTGAATTCCGGTCATTAGTTGCTGAGAAATAGCCCGGACAAGAATTGCACTATATGTACAGTTAATGGAAAATTTCAAAGGGCTATAACTCTGTGAAAAATCATCCGACCAGAACCCGCTTATAATACGCACATCTCCTCTTGGTAGTGAAACTTCCCATACAGTTTCATTGAAATCCGGTCATTAGTTGCTGAGAAATATCCCGGACAAGAATTGCACTATATGTACAGTTAATGGAAAATTTCAAAGGGCCATAACTCTGTGAAAAATCATTAGACCATAACCCGCTGACATGAAGCTTCCCATAAAGTTTCATTGAATTCCGGTCATTAGTTGCTGAGAAATAGCCCGGACAAAAATTGTGCATGGACGGACGGAAGGACGGACGGACGGACGAAGCGGCGACTATATGCTCCCCAAAAAATTGGCATAATAAAGTGGACCTAAGCACAAAAATGAACCAAATTTTCAATTTTCTACGTATAAAAACGTAACTTTGCCTGCCCAGTCCCCTCATGATAGTTAGTAAGTGTGCCATGTTTTAATGCATAACTTTGATAGTTAAGCGGACGCCGACGCAGACGCCGACGCTCATGTGATGACGATAGCTCTTTTTTTTTCAAGAAATAGATGTGCTTATATTTTTTTTCAAAAAATAAACATTGAATTACTTCAACTTCATTTTGATTTGTAATGACTACTGAAAAAGGCTGTTGACATTTTGACCTCAACAGTCAATACGACTCTCGGGATTTGAAGAAAGATTCAGTGAAAGCCCTGTTCAAAAGTTAGCTAGAAGCATAACGTTTTTTTGTGTTCTAACACAGGACGGTACACAAAAACACATGCACGAATGCGTATCATAAAAAATAATGCATTCGAATGAGAATGTTATACGTTGAAATTCATTATGAAGGAGAACTTTTCCTGAAAATGTGCGGCGCAAGAACAGATTGACAGAAACTAATGGCTATTTCTGTGTACAATATATATAATAAATTGTTAAAAGCAGTTTGCGCAAGGCAGATCCGGCTAAAACTGGTTGGGCCAGATTACATGTATCTGTACATATGAAGTTGCAAAATTACATCAACAGCTTGGGCAACAACTTTGTGTAAAGAGTGGCGTCAGCATGACATTAAATCAGATACTAATTGCATTCATTTATTTGTTCAAAGAAAACTTTATGAGATACTGTCACATCTGCTCAACAGTTAATTACATTTAAATTGACAATTAATTGCATTCATAATGTTCACAGATTTGTTACTGAGATACTGCCACATCTGCTGAACAGTTAACTACAATTAAATTGACAAGTAATTGCCTTCATTATATTCACATTAACATTTGTTACTGAAATACTGCCACATCTGCTCAACATAAACACCCATTCTCACAAAATCTAGACAAATAGCCTCGCTGATACTCAAACTTCATTAACTTTATTGTTAATGTTCGGATATATACAAATACGCTTGCCATTAAAGTGAAACAAATATTATGTACATATGTATACATATAGGATCTGATATGTTCCCCTTGATAACACTGGTGGATAGTGTGTCTTGGATAGCACATGACTATGGAAAAAGGCCATATGAAACTTTTTAGAAACTTTTTAGAAACATCGTAATGCATTGCAAACATATGAATGACAACTTGTATCATTAATTTGAAGTCGGCCATTTGATACATATACATTTTTATTCAATATCTATCATATCCCCCAGTACAGGAAATATGGCAAGTTGTTTTATCCCCACGCTTTGATATTGTATTGATCTCCGCTGTCTGTCCGTTTGTCCTGGACACAATCTCCTCCTTCACTATTAGCACTAGAACCTTGAAACTTACACACATGATAGCTATGAGCATATGTGCGATGGTGACGGCGACGGAATTTCGATCTGATCCCTGGGTCAAATTTATGGGTAAATAAATGGGTAAAATGGGTAAAAAACAACTAACAACATGCCACGAACTTTTGATTAGGGGTCAGATCAAAATTCCAAATAGTGCAACGTCGCACATATGCTCATAGCACCCATATAAGTTTCAAGGTTCTAGTGCTAATAGTGTAGGAGGAGATAGTGGAGAACCACGACCACCCAAAATTTTGTTTTAGCATAACTTCTTCATTTATTCACCAATTGACTTCAAATTTATACTAAACATCTCTTATGACAACACGGTCTATCTCGACCATTCATGTCCACATTACCCACCCCAGGGCCCACTTTGGTGGTAAAGATCCCGAGCTATTTCAGCATAATTCAAATCCAAGCAAGTTTGGTGGTCAAGACCCCGACCTTTCTCAGCATAATTAAAATCCAAGCCAGTTTGGTGGCCGAGATCCCGAGCTATTTAAACATAATTAAAATCCAAGCAAGTTTAGTGGTCAAGATCCTGAACTATTTCTGTATAATTAAAATCCAAGCCAGTTTAGTTGTCAAGACTCCGAGCTTTTTCAGCATAATTAAAATTCAAGCCAGTTTGGTGATCAAGACCCCGAGCTTTTTCAGCATAATTAAAATTCAAGCCAGTTTGGTGGTCAAGATCCCGAACTATTTCAGCATAATTAAAATCCAAGCCAGTTTGGTGGTAAAGTTCCCGACCTGTTTCAGCATATTAAAATCCAAGACAGTTTGGTGGTCAAGACCCCGAGCTATTTCAGCATAATTAAAATCCAAGCCAGTTTGGTGGTCAAGATCCCGAACTATTTCGGCATAATAAGAATCCAAGTCAGTTTGGTGGTAAAGATCCCGAGCTATTTCAGCACAATGAAAATCCAAGCCAGTTTGGTTGTCAAGACCAAGAGCTATTTCAGCATTATTAAAGTCCAAGCCAGTTTAGGGGTCAAGATCCCGAGCTATTTAGGCATAATTGAAATCCAAGCCTGTTAGGTTGTCAAGATCCCGAAAAATTTCAGCATAATTGAAATCAAAGCCATTGTGGCGGTCAAGATCCTAGCTTTTTCATCATAATTAAAATCCATGTCAGTTTGGTGGTCAAAACCCCGAGCTATTTCAGCAAAATTAAAATCCAAGCCAGTTTGGTGGTCAAAATACCCGAGCTATTTCAGCATAATAAAGATCAAAGCCAATATGGCGGTCATGACCCCGAGCTATTTCAGCATAATAAAAATCCAAGCCATTTTCGTGGTCAAGACCCTGAGCTATTTCAGCATAATTAAATCCAAGCAAGTTTGGTGGTCATGATCCTGAGCTATTTCAGCATAATAAAATCCAACCCAATTGGGTGGTCGAGACCCCTAGCCATTTCAGCATAATTAAAATCCAAGCCAGTTTGGTGGTCAAGACCCCAAGCTATTTCAGCAAAATAAAATCCAAGCCGGTTCGGTGGTGGAGACCCTGAGCTTTTTCAGTATAATTAAAATCCTAGCCAGTCAGGTGGTCAAGACCCCGAGCTATTTCAGAATAATTAAAATCCAAGCCAGTTTGGTGGTTAAGACCCCGAGCTATTCAGCATAATTTAATCCAAACCTGTTTGTTTGTAAAGACCCTGAGCTATTTCAGCATAATTAAAATCCAATCTAGTATGTTGGTCAAGACCCCGAGCTATTTCAGCATAATTAAAATCCAATCTAGTTTGGTGGTCAAGACCCCGAGCTATTTCAGCATATTAAAATCCAATCTAGTTTGGTGGTCAAGACCCCAAGCTATTTCAGCATAATTAAAGTCCAAGCCAGTTTGGGGGTCAAGAACCCGAGCTATTTCGGCATAATTAAAATCCAAGCCAGTTAGGTTGTCAACATCCCGAACTATTTCCACATAATTATAGTCATCTACTTGGCCATAGTCGAGTTGCGGTAATGAACGATGGTGTCATTATAAGAGTCATTTACAGTGGCCATAGTCGAATTGCAGTAATGAACGATGGTGTCATTTTAAGTGTCATTTACTGTGGCCATAGTCGACTTGCAGTAATGAACGATGGTCTCATTTTAAGAGTCATTTACTGTGGCCGTAGTCGACTTTCAGTAATGAACGATGGTGTTATTTGAAGAGTCATTTACTGTGGCCATAGTCGACTTTTAGTAATGAACGATGGTGTCATTTTAAGAGTCATTTACTGTGGCCATAGTCGACTTTTAGTAATGAGCGATGGTGTTATTTTATGAGTCATTTACTGTCGCCATAGTCGACTTTTAGTAATGAACGATGGTGTCATTTTAAGAGTCATTTACTGTGGCCATAGTCGACATTTAGTAATGAACGATGGTGTTATTTTAAGAGTCATTTACTGTGGCCATAGTCGAATTGCAGTATTGAACGATGGTGTCATTTTAAGAGTCATTTACTGTGGCCATAGTCGACTTCCAGTAATGAACGATGGTGTCATTTTAAGAGTCATTTACTGTGGCCATAGTCGACGTTCAGTAATGAACGATGGTGTCATTTACTGTGGCCATAGTCGACTTGCACTTATGAACAGTGGTGACATTTTAAGATTCATTTACTGTGGCCATAGTCGACTTCCAGTAATGAACACTGGTGACATTTAAAGTGTCATTTACTGTGGCCATAGTCGACTTGCAGTTATGAACGATGGTGACATTTTAAGAGCCATTTGCTGTGGCCATAGTCGACTTTCAGTAATGAACGATGGTGTCATTTTAAGAGTGATTAATTGTGGCCATAGTCTACTTGCAGTAATGAACAATTGTGTCATTTCAAGAGTCGTTTGCTGTGGTCATAGTCGACTTTCATTAATGAACAGTGGTGACATTTTAAGAGTCATTTACTGTAGCTATATTTGACTTGCAGTAACGAAAAATTGTTTCATTTTCAGAGTCATTCACTGTGGCCATAGTCGACTTGAAGAAATGAGCAATGTTGTCATTTCAATAGTTATTTACTGTGGCCATAGTCGACTTGCAGTAGCGCTCATCACATGCACGCGCACTATCAAGTTGCCTGATTATATATTTATTATCGATGTACATTAAACTTATAAACCATACGTGTAGTTTATTTATTTATTAAGTACACATCCATATTTGACCATTGCAGATAGAAGACTAGTACCAGTACATATAATTTTATTCGTATTTAAGAATGAAATTTATGTTATTTCTATTTACTTTTTATCTTTTAGTCCTCCGATGTCTTTCTAAAACTTAATGTTCTATAACCGGTCTTTCTCTTCCATAACCGGTCTTTCTTGTCTATGGCCATACAACTATTTTCCATAGCCGAAACAGCCAATCGAAACAGCGAATGGAAATTCAGGAAAATGGAAAAGAGTGTTTCCCACAAAAATGGACCAATCAGGTGCCCTCGGAAAATTCTGTCAGCAGAAAGAGCATTGGCACAGAAAAGTTTGTGTATAAAGACACTATCGCTTTTTTGCAGCTCTGAAAACTTTCAGAGAAGTAAACGAAACTATACAATAATACAAACTAACAAATTGTTCTCTTTTTTTACGAACATTCGGTCCAGTAAATTTACAGGACCGACAAGCCAAACCTTACAGAATTTTACAGGACATGTCCGACGGTCCGGACATGTTTGGCTGAGACTGGTAGTGACATGCCTAGTGTGTTTGCCAATTTCATGACTTACATATTGTATGTGCCACTGTAGTGACTTGCATATAAATATTAAATATTTATCTATATTTTATATACTATATGGTTAAATATATATATTGATTAACTTTTACAAATCCTTATTTTATTGTTTATTTCCCTTTCAATTAGGTTTGATGGAACTACAGAAGATGGCAGTTTTGGAAGGCTTGTAAATGACTCCACCCACGGCATTTGAAAAGTACAGTGCTTTGAGGAGGAGGGTCTATCAAGCTTATATTTTGTTTCCCTCCGTGAAATTCTGCCACTGGTCAGATGCTACAGTTGACTGTGCCAGCGTCATCTCTCGTGCAGAGAAGAAGTTGTGTATAATTATGGTGCAGAACCATATCCATGGCGGAAAAAGGTACTTATTAATAAAGAAATGTTTCCTCTAAATGGCCCTTTTTAGCTCGACTATTATATATGAAATATATATAGTAGAGCTATCCTACTCACCCCGGCGTTAGCGTCTGCGTTTGCGTGCAAATGTTAAAGTTTTCGTACTACCCGAAATACCGGTATTTTCTTTGTCCCTTGACATATTGCTTTCATATTTTGCATACTTGTTTACCAACATGACCCCAACCTATAAACAAGAGCAGACAACTCTTTCAAGCATTTTGTCATAATTATGGCCCCTTTTCCACTTAGAATATGCAGCAAATGTTAAAGTTTTCGTACTACCCCATTTATGTTAATTGTCCCTTGACATATTGCTTTCATATTTTGCATACTTGTTTACCAACAGCACCCCAACCCATAAACAAGAGCAGACAACTCTATCAAGCATTTTGTCATAATTATTGCCCCTTTTATACTAAGAATATGCATATTATTGATAAATCTAGGTTAAAGTTTGCGTACTACCCCAAATATTTCCTATATCCTTTGACATATTGCTTTTATATGTTGCATACTTGTTTACCAACATGACCCCAACCTATAAACAAGAGCAGACCACTGTATCAAGCATTTTTACATAATTATGGCCCCTGTTACAATTAGATAATTGAACATTTTGCTTAAATTGCCATTACTTCTTTATTAATGATCACATTTTATTATTACTTTGACAAAACAACACTTACCTGAATACCACAATGGATTCCACCCAAACAATACCCCACGCCCCTACCCAGAATCCCTTCCGCCCCCCCCCAACCCCCCCATTTTTTTTTAAACATCATCTAATAAATTACCCCACCGCACATTATACCCCCCTCTCACCATGCATACATCTGGTTGCCATGCCAACCGAAAGGAAAAAAATCTAAAAAACTGCAAGGTGTAAGGCTTAGATATTTGGCATGAAACATTGTCTGGTGGAACTCTACCAAGATTGTTTAAAGTACACTGCAACGCCGATATATCGCAGACCAGTATATCGCGCTGACCGATATATCACACTTCAGCTATGGCTTCCGAAAATCGGACAAGCATGAAAACTAAATGACATGTTTTAATCTGAAATCGCTAACTTAAGCAGAAAATCGGTTCTTGCTAGTAACACCCTATATTTTGCGGCCTACTATGGCACGCAGTGAAGTGTGAAAACAATAGATTAGTGACAGTGTTGTTTGCACACATCTGGGGTTGTTTTTAGCACTTAAGAAAGAACTAATTAGTGTCACTGCATAGGTAATAATGGCAGCATACCGGTATATAAATCGTAAAATTTCGCTACTGGTCATTCTGTCTCTGTACACCAAAAACATCGCAAAAATGGCTATGAGTAATACTGTCACACGCAAACGTTAGCAATTCTCGATTACATAGAAGATCGAGATAATAGACAAGAACTGGAGAAGATAGCAACAGTTTTCCATTGGTCAATCGATACTTTTTGATAGGAAAGTATGTGTACATAACATTATTTCATTTATTTTGGCAGTCATTTCAAGGATCTTCTAATACTTTTGAATTACAGCAAAAGATATACCCTGTTGAATGTTTTATAGAGATACCACTTAAGCAAAACTTCATATGTAAAATATTGATTATCTGAACCTGAACTACATGTAACTACAATACATTGAAGTTATAATGTGATCAAAGTCTTCAAGTCATTTTGTGAGAATGAAATGTAAGTTGTTGTGTCATATTTGCTACTATGTTACATATATTGATAGGTAGCAAACAAAGTTAAGTCATTAAAAGTTACAGTTTTATTTATACAGAGTTTTTATTCCCCTAACATCTTGATGCAGGACACATAATGATTGTCTTTGCCATTAGTAAATCCGTCCACAGAATGGTCTAGCGCAGTGATTGAACTTAACTGATGGGAGGGGATGGTCCACAGGACCTACTTGTCTGATACTGAATATACTGGTCCAGATAATAAAAAATAATAAAAAACACCAATTTGCATTATCCCATAGTGCATACAATAGCATAAAAACCAAAATGATTTTCAAAATCCCAGAGTGATAACTCATGACAATACAGGCTTTAGTGGCATGAGTGTTTGTACACACACTCTACATGCAAGTCACTACACAGTACACACTATGCAAGTCAGTACACACTATGCAAGTCACTACACAGTACTCACAATGCAACAAGCCAGTACACACTATACAAGTCACTACCCAGTACTCACTATGCAACAAGCCAGTACACACAATACAAGTCACTACCCAGTACACACTATGCAAGCCAGTACATACTATGCAAGTCACTACACAGTACTCACTATGCAAGCTTTTACAACATAATTGACTAATTGTACATCTATACAGTTTTCGAGCTTTTCATTAAGTTTATGAGTATTAATAAGTACCGGTATTTGTATGTGTTTTAATAATAAATGTTTAAATCTTCAGGACAGGTTTGATTTATACACTGATGTTGGAGCTTGGGAAAAGCCACTTGACTACATTACCCAGCTCAGGCAGTCTGCAATATTCAAAGAAGTGAGGACTTTGAGGTATAAATAATTTGTATGGATCATGGTGATAAAACAACATACATCATAGATAGCTGAATCAGGGCCTTTTCCTTCTGTGAGAATGGCCGTTTTTCACAAATTCACTTAAATTAAACAGGATGGGTCACATAGAACTACACAATATTGCATTGCTGCACGTCCCTATTCGAATGTTATACTGTCCTCAGTTTGACTTTACACTGTCCTAATTAGATTAGATATTACTTTTTATATTATACAGTTCTTGATGACTGCAGTGTCCATGACTAAGATGGTGAACTAGATGGCCTAGATCCAGAACTGACTACATGGACCAAGGTATTCTTTTCTGTGAAACCTTTTGAAAGAAACAGATTTCATGTACCTCAGGCTAGTTCAGTTGACAGGGAATTTGTCCATAAAACCCACATTCACAAGTTAGATTTAAATGAAGAAGGAATTTATATTTACCAACAACTAAATGTATAATTGTAATCAAGAAAAGCAGCAGTAAAATTATTAATGATTAATGTTGTTTTTTTTTTGCCTGTGGACTTCAAGCACAATTTTGTTCTGAGTGCTGACTACTGTTACATATATGAATGATTACTTGAAACCAAAAATACTGATGGTTTGCTTTGTTGTTTTGTCCTAAATTACTTTTATCAAATAGAATAGAATGTCTACAGTTTTAATTCTGTTAACAAATATGAATATATATGTCATTATTTTCATTGTGTTTCTACATGTTCCCATTTGTAGGTTACACTGATCTGAGTATAAGTTCACACAATACTGATGAACATTTGGTCATTTTTATAAATTCTAATTTTCTATGTCCCTAAATAGTTCAATGTTCAAATCATCAGGACGAGTTTGCCATATGCAGTCGCTGATGTTGGAACTTGGGACAAGCAGTTTGAATACATTGCCCAGCACAGGCAGTCTGAAATGCTGGAATAAGACATATGGGGGTGCAAAACAGCATGAAGCAATGTATTCTTTGGTGTGAAACATGTTGAAAAAAGGTTTACATATACATCCAGCTAGTTCTATTATTTTGGAACTGGTTGATCAACCTCACATGCACAAGTTGAATGACAGTGACAGTCACAATGTTTACATTTTAAAATTAATGTATGTGTCTCAATCTGTTTCCTTATCTAATGTTGTTACATGTACAGTCGTGAGTCTGCATCTATAGTTCCATCGGTTACCCTCTTGGCAGCTACGTATGATTCGGCGTAAAGTCGCCATGGTCAGCCCAGGCAGCCTTCCGGCACTTTGTCAGAGGCCAGATCATCAGAGATGTGATTGAGAGCCATGAGGTAGCTGCTGTCAAAGATTGGGCTCGGATCTGACAAGCAGCCAATAGTTTGCCTTTTAAAGAGTGCGGCATATCATTCCCACAAGGTACATTTTATAACAAAATGAATAAATACTTGTTATATACATGTGTCACCATTATTCAATTGAGCGGTTCATAATGTTATTATATTTTAATAAGAGTGAACTGCAACCTCAGTTTTATTGTACTTTCACCTATATGGAACATGTGTTTGTAAATGTTTTTAATGTTTCTTATGATTCAAGACAAATAGTGTAAGCATTTTTTTTGTTTTGATAATACTATGTGTTATTAGTTAAATATTTTAGAAAAATATGTACAGTACTATATGATTGAATGCAAATACTTCACTTTCCTTATTTTATCCGAAGAAGAACTTCAATGTTGAGTTTGTAAATATGTTTTAACATGTTTGGTATTCATATAAGTTGTTGCTATTTTATATGTGTTCTGTTCTTGTAGTTAGTTCATGTACTGTAATAAGGTATTGATAAGAAAAGTTCATTGGTTTGGTTTAAAAATGTATTAAGCATTTAGATGATTAATTACTATTATGTATATCTGTCATAGACTTTATAACTGGCAATTTGTTTTAGATAAATAATGTTGGATTAATTGTGGCTTCAAGGCACAGAAGACATCCCAGATACAGATGATTCCTTGAGTTCCAACATCACATGAAATTATTTCATTTTTGATTGGTAAATGTTTGGACACTAACAACTTTATCAGGATTTAAGATCAAATAAGCAAGCATAGATATACACATATATATCCAGTTCAAACTGTGTTTGATTTCAGTTATTAGTGCTATGTTCATATTGTATAAACCATTAACTTCAACAATTACAGAAGACGTGCATTGCCCCATCTTCTTTGTCCAGCCACCTGGCCTGACTTGTAACAGGTATCGGGATTCCCTGCTGGAGTAGTTGTGTGCTAACTTCTCGGGTTCAACCACCAATGATGGATTTCCCAAGGCTACAGCTACATACTGAAGATGATAGTCAACAGTCAGCTTGTGATGTAAGAAACGGGCATTCAGCCGACGAATATAAACCAGCACATCTTTACTGCTTGCTAGGTATATAGTGACGAGTACATGCAAATGTTTAGTAGTTGAAACTTTTTAATTGTTTTCCCTTGTGTCATCAGTAACAGCATTTAGCCAATGTAAATTTTGATGTATTCATAATTAAGTTATCATGGAACCTTTGAATAGAATAATGTAAGTGTTAATATCTGTAACATTATTGTTAATTTTATTATTAAGCTAAATAATTTTTGTGTACATTATTCTTTCTTGAAGAAATTTTCGATAAAATGATTTCGCTTTCCAAGCACGTGTTCTTTGTACACATGTTCATGTATTTGACTTTATCTGTTTGTTGTATCTGTTTGTTGTACGTTGTTATACTAGTTGGAAACTGTGTAGCGCTATGATTGTAGCAATTTTATTGATAATTTGATAGAAAATGACTGTTCCACAATACTATTTAGTGTCTGTTCATGTCAATCTAGTCAATTAAATTTCATAGTGTTGTGTTTAAATTATTGGAGATTATTTAATGCATGTTATATCAATTAAAAAGTGATATTTCTTACAGTACAAGTAATCCAACTATTATTCTCGTTAAGTGTTACAACTCTGATTGTATATGAATATTGAAAAGTCATATAGATCTAAATTTATTTTATGCTGCACAAACTTTGTGTCATGTTGAGTTATTTCTGTAACTATCCTAGTATAACAAACATACAAATGTAGTTCTCTAGAATTGGCAGTTATTTAAATATTTGTTTTGTTTTATTTGTTGCAGTTTCTTACTGCCTCAATTGTACCAACACATGTAAATAAATACGACAAATTTTCAACACGCTGCTAGGTTATCTGTTGTGATTTTCAATCCGGAACAATAATCAATTAACATAAGAAATGCATTTTATTGTTTCTTTAACAAAAATGTGTAGTGTAAAAAGGTCAGTTGGCTTGGAGATGGGAACCCACACGAGATCCTGATCCAGGGCAGCTCTAAAGGCGAGCCCCTATGGTACATGTCATAAATAAAGTGACATCTGCCTTCAAAAGCAGATGAAGAATGAATTTTGTTTAAAAGAGCTTTAAACAAGAATTTACACATTTATGTATCAAGACTAATGGAAAAAGTTAATGTAGATGACAGAAATAATTGTAAGCAATATTGCTGTTACTGGAAAAATCCTTATTGTGTAAGCAAACACACCTTTCTATATGGAGAGGAAATCCAGGTTCATATCCTGGTGGGGATCCCATATCAGCAGCAACTCGCATAATGTACATATAACTTATACAAAGAATAGTATGTGTTGTCATAGTGTATGATATTTAATATTAATATTAAAAAAGATATTAAGTTTTTGATGATTTTCTCTATCACACACACACATATGCAGTATTTATATGTATTTTTACTTTATGTGATTTATCATTAGTATTAAGACACCATCATTAGTTCCACGCTACAAAAAAGGCCCATCACTTTGTCCTTGCAATTAATTATAATTAATACCCTTTTTTGCTTTAAAAAGAAAATGGTTTGTTTTCAACAATGTGAATCTTTGTTTCTACTACAGAATCTGATATTCATATTTTGAGTGTCTTAATATAAGGCAAATACTGAAAAAATGTGATTTTCATGAAGTATTTTGTCAGTTTTCATGTGCAGTGCTCTTGAAAAGTGCAGGGAGTCGACCTTGCTGGAACAGGTGCTCACTCTTCAGTCTGCTAGACGGGTAGCGCCCAAGTCACTGCCAGCGCTCATGAAAAGGCAAGACGCCCTAGAGATGGGAACCACTGACTCACATGATCAGTTCCCCATCTTGAGCAGCACTTAAGGCGACCACCTTAAAGCCTACTTTCTGGAATACATCAGTGTGCAGAGCTTATACGTCAAGTTGAAGAATTGCAATTCATCTCATGGACAGTGATAAAACATTTAAACAAAACTGTATAATTATGACTGAAAAATCTAAACAAAATAAAATGTGTTGTTGCCTTATGCCAGTGTGATGGCACTAAATTGCTTATTTTCAAGGATGAGGCTTTGTTGACTGCTTTAATAAATACAAAATGTAAAATTACCTGCTCAACTATGAAATTATGTGAATCAAATATTGTGTACAACTACTGCTGGCCTCATTAAAGAAACACAATTGAAGCTTCATTACTAAATGTGTGCGCAAAAATTATGTCCCGATTCTAATCAGTGACTCCTTTGTGTAGCTTATGTTTAACGACTGTTCAGTTTAGCTGCTGTTTTCACCAAGTAAGTTAGTTAGCAAATACAGTCTACTTTTCTAATCAGTTTGCTATATGTAGTATAAAGTGACTGTTTAAAATGAATCAGATATCTTAGATTAACATTGTCTAATCTTTTTTTAAACTTAAAATCTCTTGTCGTAAGGTATAACTTCCTGGACTAGTTTTCACAATTGCATATGTATTGCGCAAAATTTTTGTTCATTCGAATTCAAGTGATTTAACAGTCAATAAATTAATATTTAATAAAAACGGTTTTAGTTGAATAATAATTGATGTTTTGGCTATTCTGTCTTTTTTACACTTATACATTGTTTCTATACAATTGTGGATATAATTGAATTACATATTGATATTATTTGACTATTTGACAATTATTGCACTCTACTGATTAATATACACAATCGAAAAATTTACATATATCTGAAAATCAAGAATAAATACAGTAACTAATTGTTACGAGTTATTACGGATTAAGTTGATATTGTATATTAATGTACATATATATCTTGTACAAATGGTTGCTCATTCGACGATGCAGCCTGTTAATTTTATAAATGAAGGTCACTCGCTTAATGCCAGATATTTCCAAATCTATCATTTACATTTAATTGATTGCATATCTTTAATATAATTAACGGGTACTTCAAATATAGAGACGTTTTAAAGTTTGTATCGTAAGGAAAAAATAATCACAAGTTCTGTTTTGCGATAGACGTCTGCAGTCGAACTGGAATTTTACTATTATAATAACCGTGTAAATGAAAACTATACGCAACTACAGTGCCATTAATGATAATCGATTTTTTCGAGATATATATTTCATATTTCATATACTTAAGACCATGGGGGTTCAATCTGTAGAATGGTTTCACTCATATTTAACTGGGAGAAAGCAAACAATGCATGTAAATGATACTTTTTCAGACTCGGAAACAGTAACATGTGGTGTCCCTCAGGGTAGTATTTTAGGACCTCTTCTTTTTCTATGTAATGTAAATGATATGGAAATAAGTATAAGCAAAGATTGCAAACTACTGTTATATGCTGATGATAGCGCCATAATTTTCTCACATCAAGATCCAAATGTCATAAGTAAAAAACAAGGATGTGAATTAGCAAACTGCAATAACTGGCTAGTTGACAACAAGTTGTCTCTTCATATAGGTAAAGCAGAATGTATACTTTTTGGAAGTAAGCGGAAAATTAAAAAGATCGAAAATTTCTCAGTCATATGTAATAAACAAACTATAAAGTCTCAAAAATCGGTGAAATATTTAGGTCATGTTCTAGATAACACCCTGTCAGGTAATAAATGTGCAAACGACATCATCAGTAAGGTCAACTCGAGACTTAAGTTCATGTATAGACACAACAGTGTACTGGATTTTAACACTAGGAAAACCCTCTGTAATTCACTAATTCAATGCTTATTTGACTACGCTTGTTCCGCCTGGTATAATAACTTGGGGAAAACTCTTAAGTCTAAATTACAAATTACACAAAACAAGGTTGTGCGATTCATTTTAAATGTTCCACCAAGAACCACACTGACCTGCTCAGATTTTCACAAACTAGGAATATTAAAACTTAATGATAGAGTGAAACAACTGAGTATAAATCATGTACATAAAAAAATATGACAAATGTCCAGTGTATATGAAAGAAAACTTTATTAAGAAATCTGATGTTCATAGCTACTGCACACGAAAGAGCAAATGTAATTTCTATGTTCCTGTCATAAAATCAGCGACAGCTTCAACTTTTTATTATAATGGTGTGTTAACCTGGAATGCTCTTCCAGAATCTATTCAATGTATAAATAGTCACTTCAAATTAAAAAAAAGAAGTCAAAAAACATTTTCTTAACAATTACCTTTAGGGATTGAGCATAGCAGACGGTGTTGTTTATTTTAAGTATCTAGATATCCCATGTCTTTGTTAAGTAACGAGATTATATAATCATGTGCTCGCTCAAATTGTTGAACGCATATATACATTTTGTAAATTTTAGATATGCTAACTAAAGTACAAAATAATTCAATAACCATTTAACATAGTATGACTATAGCTAGTTGCTATATAGTTTATGTGCTGTATGAAGCAGTTATGTAAAGGACCCCTTTGGAAATAAGTCGAAAGACTTTCAAGGGCTTTCCTGGCAGTACATGTCCTTATATTAGACTAAAATAAACTATAAGTAAACAGTCTAATGTAAATGTACCTAAAATGGTATACCATATGAAGTCAATTTAATCTGTGATATTTTTGTGTTCAATGTATGTGATTGTCTTAAGCTGAATTTGGTTTAAACTTCTTTGTGAAAATTGTAAATTTTATTAAGGTATGTAAATGTATCTCATATGTTTACCTCATTGAGTCAATTTTAATTCTGTGATGTTAAATATATGTGTTTGTTCTAATCTAATTTTGTTTTAAGTATCTGAGAAATTGTATTAAGGTATTGTAAATGTAACACACATGTATACCTCATGATTTAAATTTGATCTGTGATATTTTTAGTGCTCAGTATATGTGTTTGTTTTAAATTAATCATGTTCTTATGCAAAATGTGATAAATTGTTTTATGTTATTATTTGACATGTATATGCCGAATAAATCTATCTATCTATCTATTCATTCAAAACGATGTTCTACTGCAAATGATGTTCTGTGCACTCGAAGTGTCACATTAACAATTCTTTACAATTATGAAGTTAAATCTTTTGTTAATAAAATCGTACCCTATGTGATAAGCAATCATTTTATAAATACTTCAAAAGCTTAAGTAAAAATTAACGAATAATCAGACACCTATTCTCATTCATCAGCTATCGCTTGTGCATCTAATAGCTATCGCATGCGAACGTTATCACTCTTACGTGCACACGTAATAGCTATCGCATGCGCACGTATTAGTTATATCATTCTCACATAGTAACTATAGCGTGCTCTCATAATTTTATTGCGAACATGATCAACACTATCGCCTGCGTATGTAATACTATCAAGAGCGCATGTTATAATAGCGTAACGCACATAATAACTTAAGTGTGTGCACGTGATAACTATCTCCTACTCGCGTATTTACTATCACTAATGAAATAGCTCTCTTAATGTCAATGCACCATTAAATCCCAGTTCCAGCACATCGGTCTTTGCATGGCGCACTTACGACCTCCAAGATATACACAGAACGCAAAGGTGCTCGTTATGCAGTCGTCGGCAACGTTTGGCGCAGTGACTAGGCACAGAAAGCCATGTGGGCGCGATTACTTTGACCTTATTTCAAATAGGGTCGCCTTTCAAAATAATAAAATATGACTTTTCCAAGAGGCACTGAAGAGAGTGCGTATTAAACGCCGTAGAAACACATCTTTGACATCGTTATCTCTGCAGGCGCTGTATAGACGCGCTAGAAACGTTTAGGGTCGGAGCCATCGTCGTGTTGTGTTGGGTCCTTCAAACCTGCTTATACGCCAATAAGATGTCAGAAAGCAGCCACCAAACCAACATACATAAGGATATATTAAGCGTCTGTTAAAAGCTTGCTTATCAACATTGCAAATGCATATGTAAATTTACATGTTTTAACTTATTTTTTTAATACATGTAGACATGTTGACCTGTAATACGCTGTCATTAGTGACAGGTCACACTGTTCTCAGTTGTGGGTCACACTGTCCTCGGTGATGGGTCACACTGTCCTCGGTGGTCGGTTGCCAAAAAATAAAAATAAGCTTTTCTTGGGTCCTGCGTCCCTTTTCACAAACATTTAGAGTCTGAATCCGTGACTAAAATACGAGTTACTAAAATTTGAGACATCTTCAAGCTAGAAATTTGTTTTAATCTACAAGGTCATCTTAGTGTTGTCAACACTATGATTGATTTGATGTTATTGACAATAATAAAATTGTATATACGCTATATTAGTCTTTTGAGTCTTAAATAAACAATATGTATATTTAGGAAAATTATTAAGTTGTGAAATAGTACGTGATTTTAAATCATATTGCCCTCAGATAGTGCAATCTAAGCGGAAAAGGTACGGCGTCTGCGCAAGGCGGCCCCAGTGGTATTCGTCACCGCTGTTAGTTTAAAAGAACTCATAACAAACAGATTTCATCACAGCTCTTGTCAATGTGTGTATGCATTTACTAGCGTTGGGTAATATTATTGCGCACGTTATCACTATTGCGTGCACATGTAACAGCTATCGCATGCGCACGTAATAGCTATATCGGTCTCATTTAGTAACTTAAGCGTGCGCTCGTAATTTTATTGCGTACATAATTAATACTATCGTCTGCGTATGTAATACACACACTATGTAAGTCATAAAATTGGCATACACACTAGGCAAGTCGCTACACTGGCATACAACTTTGAAAGTTATTACATTAGCATAAAACTAATAAAGTCACTACAGTGGCACACACACTATGTAAGTAATGAAATTGGCATGCAGTGATACACACTAGGCAAGTCACTACACTGGCATAAATCTTTGGAAGTTACTACATTGGCATACACACTATACAAGTCACTACAGAGGCACATACACTATGTAAGTCATGAAATTGGCATACACACAAGGCAAGTCACTACACTGACATAAAAACTATGAAAGTTACTACATTGGCATACAAACTACAGTCCAACCTGCCCGAGCGACCGCCTGTTAATAGCGACCAACAGTCAATAACGACCACACCGATTTCCTCCCGAACGATTTCGCTATATATTGAACCTGTATGCAAATCACTACAAGGGCACACACACTATGTACGTCATGAAATTGGCATACACACAAGGCAAGTCACTACACTGACATAAAACTTTGGAAGTTACTAAATTGGCATAAAACTATGCAAGTCTTTACAGTGGCACACACACTATGTAAGTCATGAAATTGACATGCAGTGATACACACCAGGCAAGTCACTACATTGGCATACTAACTAAGTTAGTAACACGTAATTCACTCTCATAAAACTATGCAAGTCACTACAGTGACACACACACTATGTAAGTCATGAAATTGGTATACACACTAGGCGAGTCATAACACTGGCATAAAACTTTGGAAGTTACTACATTGGCATACAAACTATGCAAGTCACTACAGTGGCACATACACTATGTAAGTCATGGAATTGGCATTCACACTAGGCAAGTCACTACACTGGCATAACAAACTAAGTTAGTTACTTCATTGGCATCCACACTAGTCAAGTCACTTCAATTGCATAAAAACTATGAAAGTTACTACATTGGCATACAAACTATGCAAATCACTACAGTGGCAAGCACACTAAGTACGTCATAAAATTGGCATACACACTAGGAAAGTCACTACACTGGCATACAACTTTGGAAGTTACTACATTGGCATAAAACTATGCAAGTCACTACAGTGGCACACGCATTATGCAAGTCATAAAATTGGCATGCAATGATACACACTAGGCAAGTCACTATACTGGCATAACTCTGTTGAAGTTACTACATTGGAATAACACTATACAAGTTACTACAGTGGCAAACACACTATGTAGGTCATGCAATTGGCATACACACTAGGCGAGTCACTACACTGGCATACAAACTAAGTTAGTTACTACATTGGCATACAAACTACGCAAGTCACTACAGTGGCACACACACTATGAAAGTCATGAAATTAGCATACACACTAGGCAAGTCACTAAACTGGCATAAAACTTTGGAAGTTACTACATTAGGCTATGTATGTACGCAAACGTTTTGGCAGTAATATAGTGAAATTCTCTATTTTTCCAGTAAATCTCAGTACGTTTCATGTTCAAGAGATGTGTGGAGTACCCTATACATATCTAAAACTGAACTATTATTCATATTGCCAAACCATTCTTGTTAAAATGTATTTATAATTCTACATTTTAATTCACATAAAAACAAATTTGTACTAACCGTATTTGCATTTTCGAATGTATAAGAAAATCCATAATCATTTAACAACTTTTTTTACATTAGATATCCAATTTTATACCGTTTATTACAAACATTGATTGCTTGGTTATACACAGTTTGCATGATAATATTGTCACTATTAACAACTGTAAGCCAATATTGTATAATACGAACATCTATATGTACATACAGTGGGTGTCTACCTTATTGTCCATACAGCGTGGTATAACATGTGTTGATTTTAACATTTAACAACGTTTTGCAAAATTTTAAGTGAATGCGTCGGTTTGTTTAAGCTGGCAGAACGACTTATCGGGAGATCTGCTATGCAGCTTTTTACAACGTGAATTACACTAAAAAATGTCTTCAAACGCATTTTAATGATAAAAACTATTACGGTAAATAATTTGAAATTCAGTGAACAGTAATAAGACACGAAACATGATTATATCGTTTGCTACGTATGTCGATTGAATAAAAGAATAATCAATAAAAAAAAAACGCTTACAATTGATTCATAATATAATCGTTAGTTCGCCTTACATCGGTAGACGGCTGTATGCGATGGACATCAACTTCTCAGACAGAACGTCATGGAGACGAATTAGTATTGCTTTGTTTGTGATGTCCATGGTTCTCAAACATACTCCGGAATAACACGATATTACACGCAATGATTATGAGGGATGGAATACCTTTTTTCCCGATCTTTCATTCATGGCATTTCCCCTGCTTAAGATTTCATTTTAAAATAAAGATCGCAACTATGTTAATAGTAACAATTAACACACTTTTTGGGAAATAATTTGTGTCTACATGGTCACCATAAACCAAAATTTTATGTCGAGGCATGCATACAATTATTAAACTACAACAATTCACAAAGCAAAATAAAAATGTTGCTAAAATAGGTGAAAATAACCATACATTTTGAATAAAATATGCCCATTCATTTTCGTTCTAAAATCGGAATTCAATGTTCATTTTAAACACATATTTTACTCAAATTGTTTTGTAAAATTTACAGATTTGTGCTGAGAAGTTTGCAAATTAGTGTTATCTTATCAAAATCTTTATACATAATTGAGTCGCGCATGACAAGTTATAACACATAGGATAAGGATAGGCATCAAACAAATGCAAATTAAAAGATCTCTGATCGGGGTGTAGTAATTTCATATTGTGGTGCCAAAATGATCGTTAACTAACTAAACTTTGGATTAAAGAAACAAACACAAGGATTATCAATATATGATGTACATCAAATATTTTTATAATAAAAGTATTTTAAGAAGAATATTTAGTTGCGAAAATTTTTTTTTGAAGAAAATGAGGCTAGAAATGAAGATCTTTAGATCTGAAAGAAAATGCGTGACCGCTTGGCTAACTGATTAATATGTATGGCTGTATACATGTATGAGCTTTAATCAAGTACATTAAGTTACACAAGTATATTGGTAATTCACGACTCACCGACAAAAGCAAATGAATGCCAGATCAATGTTCTCGGATCATACTTTTCTACACAAACAACAATTAAAGCGATATATAACAAAGTCTCTTGTTTATTTAAACAAAACGCTGTATTTATTTTATGCCGAAGCTTTCGACCTTACGGTCTTCATCAGCGGCCATTTTTTATTTCAAGATGTTTCAAATATGTACGGATATGACGTCGTGCATTACCGGCGTCAACGTTGTTTTCGCGCCCTTTCATGTCTTTTTATTCTTGCACGTTGATGCCATATGGTCGGTATGTCCTTAGTTTTGCCTTCCATAATTGCTCAATGGTCTTGCGATACTCGTCCGACCCGTTTAGCTTTTCAAGACCCACTATTTGAAAATCATCCATGGAGTGTCCGTCTGTGTAGAAATGTTCAGCTACCGGGCCACTGCTGTGTGCGAATACGCGACAGATTCAACAGATGTCGCTGGTACAGAGTTCCGTCGGTCTCTCCCACATACACGTACTTGCGGCAGCGACGACAGTTGACCGCGTACACAACATTGGATGATTTGCAATCAACATTGTTTCTCACGCTGTACTTTCTGCCGCTGGGATCTGTGAAGTAGTCCGCCGTCATCATGTACGGGCAAGTGGCGCACCTCTGCGCCCCACAGGGCCCGCTCATGTTGGGCTTCCGGAAGAACATCCTATTGTGTTTCTTGTGTACTAGGATGTCTTGCAGGTTGCAATCCCTCATGAAGGCTGCTAATGGGGGCTCAGGAACACTTCCTTTATTCGATCAGACGTGTGGAGCGTGTGTAGGTGTCTGCGGATGATACGGCCGATGTTCGGTAGTGCGCGCGAAAACGTAATCACGAGCGGAATCCTCGTATTACGTTCCAAGTTTTTCTTTTCGCGTAGAAGGTCCTCTCTCTTTTTATTGTTAACCTTTACTAATTCGGTCACTACAAACTCTCCGTCATATCCACGGTATACGAGCTGTGCTTTCACCGCCTGTCTGTGCTTCCGGTAGGCAGCCTCCTCTGAACAAATTTTTTTTGAAAGCACACCCAGACCATATGGTATCGCTTTTTTGTAGAATCCGGGTGCGAAGAATCCCTGTGTAGGTACAGCTGTTTATCAGTAGGTTGAGTATATAGGTCGGTTTGAAGGCGCCCGTTTTGTATTGATGTCACCGTGTCCAGGAACTCGAGTTATTCCGAAGAATAGCGGAGCTCGAGTTTAATGCGAGGGTTGATTTCATTTCCTTGTGTGTTGAAAGTTTTACGTGTCTCGATACCATGCGACCATAAGCCCCACACATCATCCACAAACTGGAAGTAAATATATATATACAATACATAATAGATACAATACATAATATTGTATTATGCCCTGATGAGCTATGCGAAACGCGTTGGCTAAATCAATATATATTTAAAATCCCAGACACGTGTTTTTACTTTTATTATATATATATATATATATATATATATATATATATATATATATATATATATATATATATATATATATAGTCGTGATCAAAGCTAGACTTGTATTGCAGTTATGATTGTTTCATACAAAAATTCTTATTTATGCCTCGGTCACACTGTCACGAATCAGAGCTACGAACGAGCTACGAATACTTTTCGGCACAGTTCGTAGCTATCCTTACTGGACCGTGGCTCTCCGTACTTAATCCGTGATCAGTCGTAGTAGTTTTTTGATGTCTGTAGCGACTCTTGACAAATTTTGAACATGTTCAAAAAATTGCTGCGAATTTATCGACCGTAGCGTATCCGTAGCAGTCCGTACTAAACCGTACTGATCCGTACTAGTTCGTAACGACACCGTAGTCGTCCGTACCTTTTCGTAGGCCCAAAGATGTTCAAGAATTTCTACGGATTAAGACGAAGAACTACGGAGCGGTACTGTTACGCTACGTATTAGCTACGATTATTCCACGGATATACTACGGAAAGCCACGGTTCAAGTACGTTGTACTACGGATAGGCAGGAATTTGCACGATCTTGTACGATGTACTACATTTCAGCACGAAACAGTACGGACATGTACGGTCCACTACAATTGCTACTGAAATACATTATTGAAAATAAATCAACCGTACATGCATTTGTTAAGTTAACAATCATGAACCGCCAGCAAATTGCGTTTGCGATAAATTTGTTACACTTGGCTATTGATATGGCACAAAATGCAGAGGCCGTGCCGTAGTCGAGCTGCTTGACGATATGCACAGAGGTAATAATGATTCAATATCGTATAGCTAGTATAGCTTTGTGCTAAAGGTTGCGTATTTAGAAAATATTAGAATTTGAACTTACTAGTAATACATTTATTTTATTTGCAGTCTCTGTCTGCCTCATATGCCTTTTGAATCTTGCTCTAATTTTTACGTGAATTAATACTTGTGTAATTAATAGCCGACATAATAAAATACAAAATGAATCATACTTTCCTAAGCATTATCTATATTTATACATCGATAATTACATAATTTATCGGAGGTGGTGGATAAGAGACTGGCTTTTAAGACGACCCGCTCTCGGCCAAAACGTGACTTTGATGGCCGAACTGATGGCTCAAAATCCAACGGCTTTTAGAAACTTCACCAGAATCGGGCCTGATAAGTTCCATTAGCTATTACAGGTCGTTGGTCCCAGGATCACGAAGAACCACACCTGGTTCAGACAGTCTATCAATCCGGGTTTGAAGTTGGCAATTACCGTAAGGTTCTTGGCCACAGGGGGCAGTTACCGTACATTAATGTATGGGTTTCGTGTTGCACACAATACGATATGTAGTATTTTACAGGACGTTTGTGAGGCCATAGCTTCAGCATATGTTGGGGATGTTATCCAGACTCCTACTGAGTCTCAGGAGTTGAAGGCCATAGCCGATCAATTCGCGGCTAAATGGCAATTTCCACACGACATTGGAGCTCTAGATGGAAAGCATGTAGCCAAACGATGTCCCAAGAGCGGTGGCTCATTATACTATAACTATAAAGGTTACCATTCTGTTGTGCTGATGGCCCTGGTGGACGCCGATTACCAATTCATATAAGTAAATATTGGGTCGCAAGGAGGATGTTCCGACGCACAAATCTGGAATCAAAGCGACCTCAAGTTGACAATCGAAAGGGGGTGGATTGGCATGACAGAAGCAACACCTCTTCCAGGTCACGACAGACCAATAGGATACTATATCATCGCAGATGATGCATTTGCCATGAGGACATTGCTCATGAAGTCATTCTCACGACGAGGCCTTGAGAAGGACGAGCGAATTTTTAACTATCGCCTGTCTAGAGCCAGGAGAGTTGTGGAGAATGCTTTTGGTATTTTCGCTCAGCGATTCCGATACTTAATGTCTATTCTGCCACAAAGACTCTTTCCCAAACACGGCTGATTCCATTATTTCTGTTACGCGCTGTTGCTGCCGCTTGGATGTTCTCTTTTTGGGAGGCATTTTTTGTATGACAATACATGAGACTGTGGTCGCAATGTTCAATCGTAGTTCGTTTCTAACTGTCCGTAACAGTCCGTCGCAATTCCCACTGCTTCGTAGCGGACCGTTCTGGTTCGTACTTACCCGTACAAGACCGAAACGGGTCCGTAGTTAGATCGTACTGATTCGCAAGGCATCGTACGTAATCGTACCAGACCGTAGCGGATTCGTAGTTTGATCGTACCGATTCGTGGCGCTCCGTACTAAATCGCGTCGATCAGTAGCAGTCCGTACCTTTCCTTGTTCGTTTTCCAACATTTTGATGGTAGATTCGTCGAAATCCGTACTAACATCAATGTGCTCCGTACTGAAATTGTAGCGGCCTACGAATTTTGACAATTTCATAGTCATTCGTAGCCGATTCAATCGTAGCTCATTCGTAGCTCTGATTAGTGACAGTGTGCCCGAAGCATTAAGTATTCGGATCGGAACGGTTTGACAACAAGCTGTATATCTACTAATTATACTTCATCGAATATCGAGATTTTGAACAAGTGCGTGTATAAATGGCTTTGTTTGCCTGATCAATCTAATGAGTATTGCTTGAAAACCATAGCGTCCAGTAGTTATATTTTAAGATTATTTCAAGTAGTGAGTTGTCTGGGAAATTGTGAGTGTACATGTAGTGACAAACTAGTGTGTATAAATGTAGTGATTCACCCGGTGTTTTTTTTTCAGAAGCGTGTATGTAGTGGGTAACATGGTAAAATTTAAGTTTGTTAAAATACATTAAATTGAAATAATAAAATCATCGTTCAGTAAAGCAGCCCATTTGACATAATATTTCCAAATATTAAATCGCTGGCATAGCTAGATCTAGTGGTAGTGGGTTTCCGGGAGAAAATGTAGTGTAGTGACTTGGCACCATTTGCACGTATGTGTGTGTGTGTGTGTGTGTGTGTGTGTGTGTGTGTGTGTGTGTGTGTGTGTGTGTGTGTGTGTGTGTGTGTGTGTGTGTGTGTGTGTGTGTGTGTGTGTGTGTGTGTGTGTGTGTGTGTGTGTGTGTGTGTGTGTGTGTGTGTGTGTGTGTGTGTGTGTGTGTGTGTGTGTGTGTGTGTGTGTGTGTGTGTGTGTGTGTGTGTGTGTGTGTGTGTGTGCGTGCGTGCGTGCGTGCGTTTGTATAGCTATCAACGTGGGGACTCAAACTTGACTGCACACCAACGTCGTGAGGACTGGCGGACAGTGCGAGGACTTGCACTATAGTCCTCAGAAAGTTTTCATTTATTTCCGTTAGTTTTGTTGTCCTACATCTTTTAAACACAAAACTACATAGTCCTCAAGTTATCGGCTACCTATGGTACTCATACACATATTACGCACAGTTTACTACTGTCACGTGACCTTGAAAAGTGTAAAATCGACTGGTATCCGTATTTTCCCGCCTGTATGGCCATTTGCTATAGTTTGGTACCCCGCTTCATGTGATATATGCAAATGATGGTCCTCGTCTTGTATGTAGTTGTCCAGTGTGTAATATATGCATGACGTCAGAGGTCGCGACCTTAACTTCAGTGCGAGGACTTACACTGTAGTCAAAATGGCGGAGACTGAAAACGTGTTGTTAAAACAACTGTTGTGTTGGATTACAATGTGGGTGTTGCAGAAAATAAATATGCTCCATTAACTAGTGGAATATGGGTATCTTTCAACAAGGTATGATATACAACGCTTTATTTTTTGTTTGTTGCTAATTTTAATGCAAAACATTAACAACCCCATTCAACATACGTCGAGGATTTTTATTCAATTTTAGTGATATCAAAAAAGTCGCCAAAATTCGTCGTAGTGAGCCAGTTTAAAGCGATTGTTGTGAATATACTGTAAGTTTTCTTTTTACATTTATTATTTTCAAGCTATATTTTTGATACACGATGTTTAATGTCATGTTTTTGTTTGCATTCGAAAAATTGTTAATGGTGAAATAATCTGTTTTATACTAAACATGGATTGCTCAAAGTTGCTTATATTCGTCATTGTTGGTGAAAGTAGAACCCCTAACATTTTTTCGTCTGAAAATACCGGGAACAATCTGTACTCCACCAACTGATTTACATCATCATCTCAACATGTGATCTCGTTTGTTCAGTGACTCATTATGCTTATTTTCTGAACTTTGTGACCATATTTTCAAATGTTTCATAAGAACAATACATAAACCACAACACAACGCTATATAGTGTTCTAGCAGCAGGTGGCTCGAATAATTATCACGCGCTTTCGTTTTAAAAACAGGTTCGTTTCTGAATTTCACATGTAATTTATAATTCAATGACATGTGATGAAAGATCTTAGACAGTCGTTTGACCCTTTTCATATAAAATACAACGTAGAGACCATACATTTTCGGTTAAAAAAGGTACATACTTTTTTACTCATGGTTGGTAGCTAATGAAGGGAAAACAGTGAACAATCAGGTTTTGCATTCTTTTTTGGACAAAACCAATAACCTTATGCTAACAAATAAGATCTGCAAAGTTCTGACCTCGTGCATGCACCAAATTGCAATTGTTTGACAATATGGAATGAGTGATGTATTGGACGTCATCATTGATGACGTTCAATCGAACGAATGATAAAGGGGGCTAACTTTCGTTAAGCTGGCGAGAATCACTGCGATTTGGGTTTCTTGAAAACTGGCCCAGCACGTTTGCTGAAATTTGACATGTATATGGACAAGAATGCGATCTACCTGTTGGCGTAGGCGTTATACCTGGCAAAAATCAAGTTTTTTTATTAAATCACGTAAAGATTTCGCAAGTTCTACATAACCGGATTTACAAAATGCGGTATGTGAATATACCGAAGTCCTACCGAAATCTCCGAAATCAAACTTTGATAAAAACAATGTTTCATTAGTGATTTCAGTGTATTTCGCAACAATCTATATTAAAATACGCAGTTTTTCGATAAATAATAAACATTAATGGGGATTTCGTGGGATCTCGGGGATTCCTGGGGAAATTTTGGTAATTACGGGAATTTCGGTATTTCTTCACACCCGTCAACATGGCCGACTTCGTCAGAATGAACGCTTAGAAAGTATTTACAAAAAAACATCATCACAAACGATGTTAAGTGAACCTGTTTTGTAGATAAGTATACGATCCATTGGAAAACACTAACATTTGACATAAAAAAACGCCAGTGGATATGGAAATCTTCATCGTTCGAAATAGCAGACGGCGTCAAGACTCAATGGCTGCTAATACATGTTCGAAAAGAACTCGAGAAAGTATTAACAAAATAACATTATTAAAAATGATGTAAAGTGAACGCTAATTCGCTGTTTTGTAGATAAGTATACGATCTATTGAAAAACCATAACATTTGACACAAAAACACCCATGGATATGGAAATCTTCAGCGTAACGAAATAGCAGACAACACACGGCGTCTCATCTGGGTCTACGCTGTTTGCCAAGGCCGATAATATAATGAATGGAAATGCACAAACTCAGTAACTGGCAAGCATATATGCATTAGTAGGTTGTTTCGTGATTATTCAGAAACGACTACATAATTCTTTTGGTTCAGCCAGTGCAACTTAACAGAAATAAGTATAAAAAGTTTCTTCACCTGACAACAATGTGCCAACTTAATACAAGGTAAGTTGTTTACATTATTTAAAATATTGCAAGCTTACAGTACTGAACAATAAACAGCTGGTACAATGAAATGTCATCGTTTTAATTTTAATAAGCCCGTGGTAAATTACCCTTTTTAATGTTATGGATCAATGCATCTCTAACACCTTCAATAGACTTGTTCATGAAAAATATACACCCTCAGTGCATGTTATCCCATACACCATCAACCACTTACTAAGGCTCGATTGGTCATTCTCGGCTCGGGTACCACTTACCGGTACATGTACCCCGGGTACTCTTAACTTTACTTACATGTTCCCAGGGTACGGTAAATAAACTTAAACATACCCGCAAATATTAGATTATATCCGAGTTGTATATCCGCCCAAAATCCGATGTCGTTAAACATGCTACAGATAACGTAAAACAATATTGTTTACCTTAAACAACCTTCTCTTTTAAAAAATCTACATCAACATGCTTTTTAGTTTGAGTGTTGAGAGGACGCCGTAGGAATAAGCAAGTAATCAAGAATACGTCTCTGTTTCTGCTTTTATTTCCTTCATGTATAACGACGATAAGGATTGACGACTAACATTGACGACAATCATCACAAGCATTTACGACTAACACTGACGACAAGCATTGGCGACTAGATGTAACATTGACGATTCTCTACAATAAATGAAATTAACAATAAAAAATGAATAATAAGATTATAGTACAACAGATATGCTTTTCAAAGTATAATATAATGGCATACACTAATTAGAATAAGAGGTTTCATAAATAACAATTTGAAACATTTTCAATCAATATCGAAATATCTTATACAATATTTATTACACAGCATGAATTAATTGTTAAAACATAATATAAATTCCAAATATGGTGTTCCCCATTTAACGGACCTTGCAAACCAAATAATGTTTCTTTTAAATAATCTATGACGGTAAAAAGTGAACGTGCGATGTCACGGAAAATATTATACTTAACGACGTCATACAATGACGCGACTTTAAACAATTTAAGATTTAAAATTAAATCACATTATTGATTTTAACAATGAGTTTTGATAATATAAATGCCATTGAACAGAAAATTGACATAAATGTAAACATAATTAATTTTTACAAAATACCCGACAACAACCGATTTAGTGTTAAAATTCCCGGGTACGTTTTAGTATATTTACCGTACCCAGGGTACGAGCCTTACTTACATTATTATTATTATATCTCACCGACTACAAGGTACCTTTACCTTGTTGTGTTTATCAACCTGCATTTATGTAAAATCCGGCTTTCTTTACTTTTATTTTTCATTCATTTGATTACGCAATTGTTGACGTACCTCGTGGAAAATTATTTGAATCTTTGGATTTTAATGTTGACAAGCTGGAAGTGTCAATTTATTTTAAAAACGAATCTAAGATTTTAAGTATTGTGTGTTTGTCATGCATAATTCAGTGTTTTTCAAAAAAAAAATGGAGTAGCCAGTTATATGGCCGGCAACTATGCAGTAAAACAAAAGTATTTATGACATTTACTTGATATATATTGGGAAAAGTAGCCGTCATGTAAATGTAAGAGTAAATGTAACCGGCAGAATCGCTGGCTGCCGGTATTTAAAGAGAACACTGATAATAGTAAACTAAATCTCTACGACACGATTACAGCGTTGTAAAATTGTGTTTTGGGTGATAATGGTTAGTAATTCATACAAATGTTATTAAAAAATATTGTGCTTTAAAATTAATTTTGAGAATGGGATGGAAGAACAGAAAATGAAGAGCATACAGGGATGGAAATAAGTGGTTTCCCATGAGCCCGGGGCAAGTAGATTTTGGCCTGGGCAACTCGATTTCAAAAGTTGGTAAACTTGTTTTTTTTAAATCTTAAAACAATTCAGTGCAATAAAAATTGAAAAACAATTGATCACCATGGATCAATACTAGTTAAATAACATTCATTATTTAGGAATAGGACATGATTCAATTCAGGCTCATAATAATACATCATGCATTGAACATGTGTATTGTCAGCAAATGTATATAATTATTTATTATTTTATTAAAAAAATGTATAATAATATTCACATGTTCATATTTCTGGGCTCGTTATTCTTTATCTGGGCAACCAAAATACTAAAGATGGTTGCCCACAATAGTAAAAAGTTAGTTTCAATCCCTGGCATATCATTGTAACTTTATTGTTTAACTGCATTGCATTAAAATTGTGATTGAGGTAAGCTTGTTGTTTATAGTATATTTACTTTTTAGCTCGACTATTATATATGAAATATATATAGTGGACCTATCCTACTCACCCGGCGTAGGTGCGCGCATTGGAATGTTTGCGTACCACCTCGAATATATTTCCTATGTCCATTGACATATTGCTTTCATACATGTATTTTGCTTCTTAACCAACATGACCCCAATGTATAAACAAAAGCAGATAACTGTATCAAGCATTTTGTAACAATTATGGCCTTTTTTTCACTAAGAATAAGCATATAATTGATAAATCTATTTTAAAGTTTGCGTACCACCTTTAAATTCATTTTTTATTGCCACAACTTCTTTATTATGTTCTCCCCAAATTTTTTAAGGGGGGAGCATATAGTCGCCGCTTCGTCTGTCCGTCCGTGCACAATTTTTGTCCGGGCTATTTCTCAGCAACTAATGACTGGAATTCAATTAAACTTAATGGGAAGCTTCACTACCAAGAGGAGACATGCATATTATCAGCCGGTTCTGGTCAAATGATTTTTCACAGAGTTACAATGTATGGCCCTATGAAATTTTCCATTAACAGTACATATAACGCGATCTACCTTTTGGCTGTTCGTTATAACTGGGAAAAATCTAGTTTTTGATTAAATCACGAAAAAGTGGTTTTTTTATTGCGCAATCGCTATAAACACGTGGCTTGGCCGAAAGTACATGTAGCTTTAATAGCAACCCCAAGACAATTCACCCCCAGGAGACAATTCACGGGCTAGACTATTCAAATTAGATTTTTCATACCCCAATTTTTCGATTTTCGTAATCATTTTTGTCGTACCCAAATGTTTTTCATACCCAAATTTGTTCGTACCTAAAAAAAAATTCGTACCCATTATTTTCGTACCCAAATGTTTTTCGTACCCAAATTTTTCGTACCCAATTTTTTTGGTACCCAATTTTTTTGGTACCCTTTTTTTTTCGTACCCATTTTTTTCGTACCTAAATTTTTTTCGTACCAAATTTTTTTCGTAACAATTTTTTTTTTCGTACCCATTTTTTCCGTACCCAAATGTTTTTTGTTCCCAATTGTTTTCGTACCCAATTTTTTTTTCGTACCCATTTTTTTCGTACCCAAATGTTTTTCATACCCAAATTTGTTCGTACCCAATTTTTTTTTCGTACCAATCTTTTTTGTACCCAAATTTGTTCGTACCCAATTTTTTTTTCATACCCATTTTTTTCGTACCCAAATAAAAAAATTCGTACCCATTTTTTTAGTACCCATATTTATTTCGTACCCAGATTTTTTTGTACCCAAATTTTTATTTGTACCCATTTTTTTCGTACCCAAATAGTTTTCGTATCCTATTTTTTTTCGTTTCCTTTATTTTTTCGTACTCTAATTTGTTTTCGTAACCAAATTAGTTTTTTTTCCTGCCCATATTATGTTTGTACCCATTATTTCTTCGTACACAAATTTGTTCGTACCCAAATTTTTTCGTACCCATTTGTTCGTACTAAATTTTTTTTCGTACACAAATTTGTTCGTACCTAATTTTTTATTCGTACCCATTTTTTTCGTACCCAAATAGTTTTTCGTACCTTTATTTTGTTCGTACCCTTTTTTTTTTCGTACTCAAATTTGTTTTCGTACCCAAATTTTTTATTTTTTTAGTACCCACTGCCCACATATTTTTTCGTACCAATTTTTTATTTTGAAATAATCGATTTTCAATTTGATATGAACTCTCCACTCATTCCATCCCGCGAAACCCTTAAGGTGTCGCAACTCTAGTATCTTATAGCAAATGAATAACAAAATCATGCGTGGCACGCATGAGGAGCTGGCGCCACGCATGAGAGAATGTAATACAAAAATGGATCTGGCTTTAGGCCACAACAAATTGATTAAATGTTAGTCAGATTTGCTGCACCTATAAATTTTAAAACGAAATCAGCAACAATTTTGCATTGCACCTATTCATTTAATGATTTAGTTTAATGTAGCCTATATCTAATTTAGGTTACATAATCCTAAACGGAAGTGGAATTTGGGGGATTACAGTCAGTTTGCTACTAAGTACATATGATGCAGGTCCTGGTGCATAAGATTTAAAAAATGTATTTGAAATGAAGAGTGTATGTATCAGTTTAAAGGTACATGTGTAAGTCACAGGGCAAAAGGCCTGATTTGTGCATTTCTTTGTATGTTAGTGGTTGCCAGCCTCAATAGTAGGGCATGGTCTTTGCCTTCAAATGGCAGTGCCGGTAGCTGTCAAAACCGTTTCATATGTTCTAAGGTAATTATTTTGAGTTACGCCGTATAGAATTTTTTTCAAATGCAGTTTTTTTGTAAGCTTATGAAACCACCTTCCCAGTCATGTATAGTTATATATTGGCTTATCGCTCGGTCATGGTGAAATTTGAGATCAAAGATTGCGAATTCTATATATAACAAAGAAGGAAATTAATTGGGCATGTGTAACCTTTAGGTGGCAAGGGATATGTCAGTGAAAGGGTGTGAACATTACATATCTTTAGGGTAGGGATAACTTATGGTCTTTAAAAATCAACTAGGAATTTATAAGATTTATTTCTTGTGTTAGGTTAAAGAAAGAATGTCTCAACATTTGGAAAAAAAACATTGAAACTAGTTGACAGCTCCCTAGCAAGTACATTTTGAACCTTCAAAAAGGAGATTTTCACTTTTTGCGGAAGTCAATATTTCTCGCTGCAGAAACAGATCACAGCTTTGAAGGTAAATTGTGAGCAATCTAAACGTATGGGAGACACTTTTCTAGGTAAATAAACACAGCACAGTGATAAAATAAATGAGTAATGTAGTCAAAACTAGGATTGCATTCTGTTTGAATGTTCTGTGCCGAATGGGTCAAATTTCTCAATTTTTATTAGCTCATCTATTTTTTGAAAAAAAATTATGAGCTATTGTCATCACCTTGGCGTCGGCGTCGGCGTCCGGTTAAGTTTTGCGTTTAGGTCCACTTTTCTCAGAAACTATCAATGCTATTGCATTCAAACTTGGTACACTTACTTACTATCATGAGGGGACTGGACAGGCAAAGTTAGATAACTCTGGCGTGCATTTTGACTGAAATATGTGCCCTTTTTATACTTAGAAAATTGAAAATTTTGGTTAAGTTTTGCGTTTAGGTCCACTTTTTTCAGAAAGTATCAATGCTATTGCATTCAAACTTGGTACACTTACTTACTATCATGAGGGGACTGGGCAGGCAAAGTAAGATAACTCTGGCATGCATTTTGACAGAATTATGTGCCCTTTTTATACTTAGAAAATTGAAAATTTTGGTTAAGTTTTGTGTTTAGGTCCATTTTATTCCTTAAGTATCAAAGCTATTGCTTTCATACTTGAAACACTTACTAACTATCATAATGGGACTGTGCAGGCAAAGTAATGTAACTCTGACTGGCATTTTGACATAATTATGTGCCCTTTTTATACTTAGAAAATTGAAAAATTGGTTATGTTTTGTGTTTAGGTCCACTTTATTCCTACAGTATCAAAGCTATTGCTTTCATACTTGCAACCATTATTAACTATCGTAAGGGGACTGTGCAGGCAAAGTTATGTAACTCTGACTGGCATTTGGACGGAATTATGGGCCCATTATACTTAGAAAATTGAAAGTTTGGTTAAGTTTTGTGTTTTGGTCCACTTTACCCCTAAAGTATTATAGATATTGCTTTCATACTTGGAACACTCACAAACTATCATAAGGGTACAGTAAAAGGACAAGTTGCATAACTCTGGATGTCATTTTTACGGAATTATGGCCCTTTTTTGACTTAGTAACTTTGAATATATGGTTAAATTTTGTGTTTTGATCCACTTTACTTCTTAAGTATCAAGGCTATTGCTTTCAAACTTCAAATACTTTCATGCTATCATGAGGTTACTGTACCTGGCAAGTTGAATTTTACCTTGACCTTTGAATGACCTTGACTCTCAAGGTCAAATTAATAAATTTTGCTAAAATTGCCATAACTTCTTTGTTTATGATTAGATTTGATTGATACTTTGACAAAACTACTCTTACCTGACATACCATAATAGACTCCACCCCCCCCTTTCCCCCCCCCCCATTTTTTTTTAACGGTTAAAAAACTAAACTATTTATTTTGATTATTTTATGGTTGAAATACCGTCCAACCATCGCACCCAAGAAACACCCCCCCACCCCCCCTCTTTTTTTTTTTTTTTTTTTTTTTTTTTAGATCATCTCACAAATTACCACCACACCCTCACACTATACCCCCCCCCCCCCACCTCACCCCCCCCCCCCAATTTATTTTTTTTGAAACTGTTAGAAAACACAAATATTTATTTTTATTATTTTATGTTTGAAATACCGTCCAACCATCGCACCCAAGAATCCCCCCCCACCCCACCCACCCCACCACCCACCCCCCTCCCCCCCCCCCCCCCCCCCCCCCCCCCCCCGATTTTTTTTCCCTTTTTTTCGCATTTTTGGAAGATAATGTAATAAATGTCCACACCCCCACACAATGCACCCCTCTTCTATCCACCCCTCCCTCCTTTGTGATTGAAAATGAGAGTCCCTTCACCTTTAAAAAGAAAATAGATGAGCGGTCTGCACCCGCAAGGCGGTGCTCTTGTTAAAAATTAGGTTGGTGGGGGGAAACATCAAGGACCATAATTTCACAAGTGAAGAAGCCAGCCTTTTCTTTGGGTGTATTTTCAATGTATGTTGCCTATGTTATGACACTGACACAAAAAGACTTTCCTGTGTCCAGCGCTTCCGTTAGTGGACGTCCGGGCGTAAATTACGCCCGAAAACGGCAGTCGTACGTCCATTATGCAAATGGTGGAAGTCCCTTGGATGTCCGATAATCCACATGTACGCTGTTTGCGAATACACAACACTCACAATGTCAACAGTAAATCGGGTTATTTAGACGGTTAACTCCGCCCAAAGACCTATAGGTCTTTTCTCCGCCTAAGAGCTACAGTTTTCAATGAATTTCTTAGCGAGTGGTCAATATTGATTTTTCCAGCTGTCAATCACATGCTTCTTGATAAGCGTATCAGCCAATCAGTGCTTAGGCAGCAGAATACATGCTGACCCCACGTGAAGCTGTATACAATAATATTAGCGACCTCTGCGCTACGAAGTTTTTATTTAGCAATCAAATTTAATTAAGTCAACGCTTTCCTTGAGGAAGAATGGCGTGACGTTGTACATGAAGTCTAATTTTTGCATGATTTTCATGTGTGCACGAAAAACACGGGAAATGTTTATTTGTTGCTAGAATGTTCTTAACTTTCCGTGAATTATAAAATCTGGAAATGATTTCGGATTACACGTTTGATTTATAAGCATTTGAATATACTTAAATTGAATTACGTTAAGTGTATACCGATTGTCATAACGCATAATGCAACAAGTAGTTAAATAACGTGTTTTGAAATTGCCAAACTAAGCATATTGGTCTACATGCATGAATGACCTGACAAGTTATATTGCGATTCGGAATAAAGTGTACTCGGTATAATTAAAAGAAAGACGCTTTTTTACACTCCAAAATCGCTTTCACTTACGCAAACTTTTCTGAAAGGAGGTACATGAAACATTTTAGTTAAGTCGTTGATTTGTTGTAATCCCTAAATATGAACGTGCTCTATGCTCTCAAATCACGTCACGTGATTAACGCATGTTCAATAGGAATTCCCCCATCCCACAATTCAATTTGTATATGCCAAAATGGCGGACGTTGCAGACGTCAACATTGGTCGTATTTTGGTTTCAAAATATAAATCGTAATAATACTGGATTATCGGGTAATGGATAGAGTTGGAACATGTACGTATATTAAAATTCTGAAATAAAAGTGGGACTTCAAAATTTATGTTTGGGACGTCCAAAATTTTAGGCTTGGAAGTCAGGACTTCCAACTTTTAAAAGCTAACGGAAGCGCTGCTGTGTCACTTTCTGTTTTGATATAATGGATATGAGTGTTTGCGGCCTCTCAGAACTCGAAATTTGGTAAAAAAATATATCCCCTGCCCCCTTACAAAATAGACTGTTATAACGCTATGCGTTACTAGATTGGTTTATTGTAAAAAATGGCGGCGTTGGTCTGTCTTGTCGTGTTGGCCAAAGACACAAATGGAAATGTTAATTTTTCCCCATGACAATGAGTCATTGCATCGCAGATGATTTTAGTAACTTACATGTACCAAAGAAACTTTAAACCGAAATCAACAAAATTCAATGTTCTCTGCGCTATAAAGTTTGTATAAAAAATCAATACACGCACGCTTTGCAGGTATAAGGAGTATACCTTGTACATTGCAGCATAATTTTCGCGCGCTTTTGTCGGGAAATATACATGATGACTGTATATTGGAAGCATTTGTAACCGTCGTGTTAACATTAAAAATCGTAGTGTGTTTCGGATTACTAATTATTATTCTCATTTTGAAATTTTACGGAACATTTATTCTTGTCTTATATGTGTTATGATTTAAATATTAATTTGTCAAATGTCTTATATTCATTCATATTGTAGACGTACCTGTGAATTAAAAAACATAATTTTTATACGTATTAATTTTTTATACAATTATCTTTTTTATACATGTACTACAGTATTTAAACAATTTATTTTAACAATGTTTTTATTTTTTGGCTTGCCCAGTAGCACACTGCTAAGGCGGCGTTGCGGGGCGGTCACTGATAAGAACGGAAATTGTCTGCATTTACCGACTAGGCTAAAGTAATACACGCCGCGGGAATTAGGGAACGCGGCGTAACGCCGAGCGTTTTATCGAGTTCACCTCGCTCTCTCAACGCCGCGTGAACACTCGCTAGCAGAAAAAACCCCGCGGAGGGAGCGCGTTTTTTGGGGAAAACGTGTGGAGTGTACTGTAATACCCATTATCATATTATCGCTTCTGTGTGTCACCAGCTCCTCATGCGTTCCACCAGGGATTTTTTTGTCATATCTTTGTTATGATCTACTTATTCATTTGAAAATTTGTTTATATGCCAGTTGTTGCTTGCATGTACAGAGTTTTTGCACTTCTTTGTGTGTTTTGATTTTATATAGAACGATTGTAAAACGCGTATTGTCGTAGTTTTTGCTTCCTTGGCTACCGATTATGGACCAGAAAAAAGAATGTTACTTTTTTTAAACTGAAAATTGTTTATTTCTACCCCACTTATATAACTATGATTCAAATAAGAGTCGAACAACTGTCTCAAATTGTTCTTTTTGTCATTATATTTCAATAAATACAATAAATGCAGACGCTTACCTGTTTTAAAAGCAGAAGCGCTGGTGGCAGGCATTAGTGTTTGGTGATCGTGACATGATATACATGTACCATGTTTAAACACTAAAAGAAAAATTGTCTTGGTACTGTACTACAGCATTCGTTGTGGGGACTCAAACTTTAGTGCACACAAACAGTGCGATGACTTACCTTCAGTGCAAGGACCTAAACTCTATCATAAAAGTGAGGACTTGATGCACACTTTATTTGATCAAAACGATGACTTTCCCTACAATGAGTTTTTTCAAAATAAGAACTTTTTCAAAAAAACATCTTAGCAATCAAAATGAGGACTTTGCACAAAACTTATTTTATTATTAAAGTGAGGACTTGACATACAATTGATTTATCAAAAAAGTGAGGACTTGATACAAAATATATTTTATCAAAACGATGATTTGCCCTACAATTAGGTTTTTATGCCCCCGGATAGAATGATCGGGGATATTGTTTTTTGCCTGTCTCTCATTGTATGTGTGTGTCTGTGTCTGTCCCAAAACTTAAACCTTGGTCATATATATATAGTAACTTTGAATATTTTGTTAAATTTTGTGTTTAGATCCTTTTTAATTCTAAAGTATCAAGGCTATTGCTTTCAAACTTCAAATACTTTCTTACTATCATGATGGTACTGTACCTGGCAAGTTGAATTTGACCTTGACCTTTAAATGACCTTGACTCTCAAGTTCAAATTAATACATTTTGCTTAAATTGCCATAACTTCTTTATTTATTTTCACATTTGATTCATACTTTGACAAAACAACACTTACCTGACATACCACAATGGACTCAACCCAAACCATCCCACACACCCCAACCCATAATCCCCCCCCCCCCAATTTTTTTTTTCTTATTTTTAAAAGATTATCTATTAAATGACCACACACCCACATTATACCCCCTCTCCATGATGGCTTACTTTATACTGTCAAGCACTCGAATAGTCGAGCGCGCCGTTCCTAGTCAGCTCTTTTTTTTTAATGCTCATAACTTCTATGTGGCTTCAGATGTAAGCTCCATATTTGGTATGCATGTGTATATTGACAAGGCCTTTCCATATGCACACAAATTTTGACCCCTTTGACATTGACCTTGAACTTAGGGTCCGGGTTTAGGTTTGTAAAATATGCGTTTAGGTTTTGAAAATGCTCATAACTTCTATGTCGCTTCAGATGTAACCTTCATATTTGGTATGCATGTGTATATGGACAAGGCCTTTCCATACGCACACAAATTTTGACTCTTTGACCTTGACCTTGAACTTAGGGTCCGCATTTAGGTTTCGAAATCTGTGTTTAGGTTTCAAAAAATGCTCATAACTTCTATGTCTCTTCAGATGTAACCTTTATATTTGGTACACATGTGTATATGGACAAGGCCTTTCATTACGTACACAAATTTTGACGCCTTATACCTTGACCTTGAACTTAGGGTCAGCGTTTAGGTTTCGAAATCTGTGTTTATTTGCTTATTGTGTTGTGTAAAATGACTGATGAAAGCTGTTTTGTACATTGCAGATGATGCTGAGGTGTAGTTAAGTCATTAGGGAAAGAACTTGACAAAACCAGTTCCTGTATCATTTCCTGGCTTATGATGAAGGTGTGTATTTGAAATTTTTTGTGTTGATGTTAATTATGTGTGTAGAAAATAAGAAAATACCATAATTCATCATTTGTTCCCAAGGCTTTCCTTTGACCCGAGCTCCCGGGTTTTGACGCTTGAAAATTACAGAAAACCCCATTTTGACTCTTGAGAAAATAACGTCATGCATCACATTTGACCCGGGGGAATGTACCGACTTGCTTCAAAGAGATCAAAAGTTATTAAGAGTAATCGATAATTTGCTTGGGGCAGAGTATCTTTTGGTAGACGCTAACCTATATCGCCCGTTTGAAGCACAAGTCCGCCCAGTAGGCGGAGTTTTGCCCATTGAGAAATCTAATAATGACCAATTAAAACACTGCTCGTTCAATGACGCGTGTATCAACGTTCCATTATTTATCTGAGCGTTTGTTATCAGCTGTTTGCAGAAACGACATGTATTCAACCCACCAAAACAGAATGGACTCACCCGCGTCAGTTTTAATAATATCCAATATATAATTATAACATCCCTATCCACAATATTTTGAGAAATACTTCCACAATATGTCAGAATGTATTTCCAATGCTGAATACAGTGTACCCAACCCTGTTTTATTCCATGTTTGCTCCGTTCAAAGACGCGCTAAAGTTATGCTGGCATATGTACTGTCTACAAAGTAAATTTACACGCTTTGCATCAGAGTTGCTAATAATAACCATAGAACTGGTATAACTGACCGTGTGGCAAAGTGACAAATTTGGATGCTGCATCTGCTAATTGATTACAACATAGGTGTAATAATTGACCATTTGAGACGGCATAGAAAATCGGCATGTTTGTCGCACGTCCTCGGTAAAGATGGCACATCGAGGGTTTGGCGCAAAACTATTGTAACTCTGATTTTTTCTCAAAACCACTTTCCACTGAAATTGTACATATTTTCATACCCTGCATCCATAAAAAAATTATGACAGTTATATAATAAACAAAAACAACTTTATAGTGATCCTGCAAAAATGTTGTATCTAAAATATGTAAAAATGTTATTGCAACACTATTGTATTTGAAGATACATTAGTGTTGCAATAACATATTTGAATCCAAACAAAAAGTCATATTGCAATACTATGGTATCTATAGATACCATAGTGTTGCACATATAAACTCGGTAACTATCTTTTCCTTTTTAGTGCAACACTATTGTAACTCAAGGTACAATAGTTTTGCAAATTAATTTGCGTGCATTTTCATAATATATTTTGTGCAAAACTATTGTAACTTGAGTTACAATAGTACTGCACAAAGTTTAACTGCATTTTCCAATGTGATTTTAGTGCAACACTATTGTAATTTGAGTTACAATAGTACTGCATTAAATAAATTCAATAATTTTAATAATATTTTTTAACAAAATATTTTTTATTTTATCATTTTCCCCTATACCATACTTATAGTCCATTAAAAAACATTCCTTTAAAAAAAAAGGGGAAAAAGACTTTTTAAAGTTATTTTTTAAACAAATTTGACCTTATGACCTCTATTTACCATGTGACTGGAAAGTTGAAGTGGTGGCAAATTTCAAATATCTGTTCAATAGAGGTAAGTTTAAAAAAGTTTTTATATGTTTTATTAATTTTCATATTTTGATATTGGTGTTTACAAAAAAATCAACTTGATTTTATATTTAGCTGATATTTAATTATGTAAAAGAACTTTAAAAACTGAACTGTGCGGGTGGGGAAATTAATCTTAAAAACTAACTTGTAGCAATTGTGATAGTTTAAATGTAAAATAATTACTTGTTAAAACATATTATACATACGTTTTGTCCTAGTAATAATCAAGAATGAGAATACTTTAAATTTAATGCATTTTATTACAATATGGTATTATTTTAGAAGAAAAAAAAATACTTTAAAGTTAAAAAAATAATCTTTTTTGTTTGGATTTAATAAGATTCAGTGCAAAATGCTTTAAGAAATATGATCATAATTATATAATTTTGTCAAGTCATAGTAAATTTATTTCCACAACAACTAAAATTGTTGGTTGATACGTCAAACAAAGCTTCAGGGTTATAATTGTATAGGTCATAGATAAGCTAGCAATTAACTTTGTTAGGCATTTTCACCAAATTTGTAAAATGATATTGTTTTTCGTCTTAAGTAAATGTCAACAATCTCTTTAAAAGAAATAATAACAGCATTTTGTCAAATTATCACCATTTTGATTTGTTTGAATTACTGGTATTAAATGTATATTGAAATATTGAGAAATATAAATAATTGATGAACATTTAAATAGAATACATCTTTTTGTATTATTTTTACTGTAAAAATTTATTTTACACTTTATTGAAACATATTTTCCATATATTTTTTACTCTTCAGTGACACATTTTTCTGTATTGTGACTGATGTTTTGCGAAACTATTTTCTGAAATCCTATTAAATAAAATTAAGTTTTTTTTTAAATCATAACACTTTTAAAGAGCAAAATTATGTCATAAATAGAAAATTTAGTTTCTTTCTATAAAGGTTTATTATTTTCATCTCTTTGTTAAGAAATTGCTATAATTCACTTGTGGATATCACCATTCATGAAATATTGTACATTTATTGACAAATTAGCTATTGAATATTTTGCGACATTCACCGACAGAATATCATATTAGTCGAGGCAATTCTGACCTGATTGGGATGCGTATATCTTTAGATCATATAATAATAATTTTTATTTCATGCCTACATCATGTGTGTCCCTAAATATTTAAATGCAAATCGACCATGCAATAATTGTCCATATTTGAGTATATACTGTGTGTAAACAGACTATTTACGCTTTCCATTAGGCTGCAATCATGTTGATTACTTGAGGTTACACTAGGCAAAACGCGGTGACGTTCATGACGTTGTCAAATTAATTCTTGATTTTAGGTTGCAATAAATATATTTTTATTCATGTTATTTTAAACTGTCTTCAAAATATTCTCCACTAGATATTTATGATGCATAGAAAATAAAGTGAATATACAGAGGACATTTAATAAAATGGTTATATAATGTTTTTGTTAAAAAATGCACTCATTCTTATCATAAGAATGAGTGCATTTTTCAACAAAAACATTATATAACCATTTTATTAAATGTCCTCTTAATAATCGCTTTATTATCCCCTGCCATAGGCAGAGGGATATTGTTTTGGCGTTGTCTGTCCGTCCCTCCGTCCGTCTTTCCGTCCGTCCGTCCGGAGCCATATCTTGGAAGTGCTTTGGCAGATTTCATCGAAACTTGGTATGAGTATATATGTGGATAAAAGGATGATGCACACTAAATGGCATTGTACACCATCTGATAATAAACAGAGTTATGGCCCTTTGTATCTTGAAAAAATGCTCTTTTTAGAGTTAAATATAACACTTTTGTGTCCAGAAGCAGATTGGTGGGGGATATCAATTCAACGAATTTGCTTGTTTTTATAAGTTATGGGGATATTGCACTCCCTATGGTCATGCAACATTTAAGCTTTAAAACTAATGCGTATTTCACCATACGCATTCAATAATATATTATTTAGCGACTTGATGAAAAATGTGGATATCATCTATATTAGGTAATGTTCTCTATAATACATACTTTTTCAACATTTAACTAAAGTATAAGATAATTATTACTTGGAGTTTCAGGATGTTGTCTGTAAAGGCTACATGCCACCAAGGAAATTTGAAGTATGGTGGAGCTGGGAGGCAGTGTGCAGCAAATAGTTTAGTGGCTATGCAGTTTGCAAAGCATAAAGACCCTGAAAACTGGAATCAGACTGACCTGGACACAATTTTGAGCAGTGGTGATTCAGTTTATTGCTCCATAAGTCTTAAAAACGAAGCAAACCTTCTCATTTCAGAGCTACCAACAGATACATTTCACGTTGAGAAGACATTCAGTGGTTCAATTTTTAGAAATGTATCTGAACCACCATTCGCAACTTTACATGACAGTCTTGTCGTTTTGAAAAAGTATTGTTTCGTAACCATTGATTGTTACACAATGGCTGTAATAAGGCTGAGCAATGGATATAGTGTGTTTGATGCACATAGTAGAAACGCTGAGGGTTTATCCTGCCCAGATGGCACAGCTGTATTAACATTTCACAGCACAATTGAAAATCTGTGCTCTTTCATTCAGAAGTTATCAACAACCCTCTTCGCAGACAACTATGACAGACCATTTGAAGTAACCCATGTCTCGCTTAGGGAACACATTTTCAGCGAGTCAAGTGAGAGTGATTTTGAAGGTTTTTCGGACTTTAGTAGTGCAGATGAAACTTGCAAACTTTATATTTTAGAAGAAGAGATAAATAAGCTTCAACAAAGTAGTTCAGACAATAACATATCCTTAGAAGACTCTGCCACTGATGATTCAGACAACATCCCTTTATCTGAACTTAGAAGACATAAAAATGAATTACCAGAATATAAAGCATGCAATGAAAATTTGTCAGATTCATTTTCAGATATATGTAGCTCGGGTTCTGAGTATAAGTTGTCAAAAAATGAAACAGAAATTTTGAAAGATTCAAATTATTCCTCTGAGGATAGCAATACATCATCGACACGAAAAATGAAAACAAAGGTTAAAAGTAAGAAAAAGAAATTCAAAGTAACAAAGAGGAAAGATACAGATAAGAATTTTGTTAGTGTAGGGGTTCAGGGTTTTGATGCTAAAGTAGGTGAAGAAATAATTGCAGAAGTTTTAAGTGAGATCATAGGTGAAATCGAGCATGTCCAGCATGAAAATATAAGGAAGGAAACTGAAAGTGGTGAATTTAGAAATGAAGGTGAACAGTGTAGAAATCGTGAGAGTGCAGAATGTGAAAGTGAAAATGTAAGTCTTAGAGTAGAATGTGAGGGTGGGGAGTTTGGAGAGCAAGAAGAAATGTTCACTGCTGAGCTATTATTGGGCAGTACCTCTGCCAACCCAATTAAAGCATGTAGGGGTAGAAAACGTGTAAGAGATGAGGAAAAATGGGAAAGAAATACTAGAAAGTACAGGAGAAATAGGGGTGAGAGCTATATTTCAGTGAGAGGGGTTTTATGTAAGGGGAGAAAAATGAAAGAGCCATGCGGAACTAAATGCAGGTTTAAATGCAGCAATACAATATCTCAAGAAGTGCGTAGCAATATATTCCACACTTATTGGGGGCTTAGTGACGTAAACCTTCAAAGGCAATTTCTACTTAAATACTCGAAATGTTCAAACACAAAATGCAAAACTTCCTCAAACACTAGGAGGACAAGAAGCTTTAAATGGTCTTTACCATCAGGTGAAACTATTGTTAGGGTTTGTAAAACCTTTTTTTTGCATACTCTTGATATTTCTGACCAAATGGTTCAAACAGCAGTAAAAAAAACCCAGTTCTATTGGTATTTGCACTCCAGATAGTAGGGGAAAGCATCTAAATAGACCAAAACGTATTTCACCTGAAACACGAAACTTTGTTAAGTCTCACATTGAGTCCTTCCCCACAGTGTGTAGTCACTATTGCCGTAAGGATTCACGGAAACAATATGTTTCAGCAGAATTAACGCTTTCAAAAATGTATCAGTTATATGTTGAAAAGTGTTCCGAACAAGATCTCAAGCCTGTTAAAATGTCATATTATAGGTCTGTTTTTGATACAGAGTATAATATTGGATTTCACCGTCCCATTAAAGACCAGTGTGATACATGCACAAAATACAAAAATGCCTCTGTTGCTGAAAAAAATACCCAGTTAGAGAGTTATGAGCAGCATATAAGAAACAAAACAGCTGCACGTGTGAACAAAGAATCTGACAAGGAAACAGCCAAATCAAAATTAGACCCAGAGTTTATATGTGCTTGTTTTTATTTAGAGGAGGTATTGCTAACTCCAAAAGGTTTCGAGTCATCCCTCTATTATAAACGTAGATTAAACACATACAACCTCTCCATATATGATATTGGAACCTCAAATGGTTATTGCTATGTATGGGACGAAACAGTTGCTAGCCGTGGAGCGTCTGAGATTGCATCATGCGTTTACCACTTTATCAAAACTATGTCTTCAAAGCCAAACTCGAAAAAAAAGTTTGTGTTTTATAGTGACAACTGTTTCTCTCAAAACAAGAATGGGTATTATACCACTATGCTTTGGTTTGCCATGCAAAAATTTGATCTTGAGTCCATACATCATAAATACCTAGAAAAGGGTCATTCTCAAAACGAGAACGACTCTATACATGCCTCTGTAGAGAGAGCTAGTAGGTTTATTTCTGTATATACTCCAGGGCAGTGGGCAGCAGTAATAAGATCAGCAAGACATAACCAGCCGTACCATGTTAAGGAAATGGGGCAAAAGGACTTCTATGATTTTAGGACCCTTTCTTCCAACATTAAAAATTTTGACCTTGACTCAAACAGAAATAGACTGTTCATTAGTTCTGTCAAAACACTTAAAATGCATGCAGAGCAACCAGACATGGTGTTTTATCAGTACGATTATGCTGGTCCGGTTCATGAGTTAAATCTGATGCAACGACCAAGAAATTCAAAGGGGGATTCTGTTGACACATCAGGAATTAAATTGCAGATCCTAAGGAGTGCCCCAATCAAATTGAAATGGGAAAAATACAGGGACCTATTAATGCTTTGCAAAGCTCATATTATTCCTAGTGTCCACCATACATTCTTCTTTCTCCTCCCCCATGAAAATAGTGCGTGAAAGTTACTGATGAAGTAATGTTTGGATATTAGCATTAATGACAATGTTAATGTTTTGGAATTTTTGTTATGTTTGTTTATAATGAAGATATGGACCTAAACATTAAACATACAGTGTCATGTCAAGACTTGAGTGTTTATTTTCACTTGCAACTGTTATGTGACATTGTATCAATGATAAAATTATTGTATTACAATCATTTATTTTATGCTTACTGTTGCCAAGCAAATAGCATAAAAAAAATTGTTTATTTCGAAGGAAGTTTTAAATTAATTAAATCTCATGAGCACCAGACATTACATTTTCACTCATGGCTTTGCTCCTCCTGAAAATATTGCATCTGGGCGTTCTCTTGATGACATAAATTTTATCTTCAAAATATTCTTTATGTACAAAGCTATATGATTTCATGAAATAATGTTGTTGTTCAATTGTCCTTCATGATATATCAAGCTTGTTTGCATAATATATATGATAATTGCTCTATTTAAGGTGGCTGAACTTCTGGGGTCCGTCTTATCAAAGATCGTACGACAATGTTAACTTACGATTGAATTTTGTAATTTTAAAATTTACGTGATTATGATTTGTATGTTTCAAATATAAAGGATATTTGACAGTTTCTTTGAAAATGAATGGAAATGTTCAACAAAAGTAATTATAAATGTGACGGTTAAGTATTTATGGCGCTTCGAAAATTGCATCGTAAGGTGAGAATGTCGTACGATCTTTGATAAGACGGGTCCCTGATTTATGCCAAAAATACTTTAGTTTGAATTAAAGATCAGCCCTGAAATGGCTATATTAGACAAAAAAGAGAAAAGAAAAAAACAGTTTCAAGCTGGATTCTAACTTGGACTGCACCACAGATGCAATTATGTTTGCTGGTACTTGTTTCAAAGATAAAGTAAATGTAAATAACTGTGGCAAATAGGGTTACTTGTTTTGTTTTTGTGACAAAAATATAGTCATTCACTTAGTTTTGAAATAATAGTTTAAAACCTTATAATATTTTGTTTGCCTTGGACAATCTAGAGTTCAGTCCCCTCAAATGCTTTATAAGTACTAATTGTATATTTGAGACGTGCTGTGGGAAAACCAACCTTTGGCTTTTGGATCAAGATGAGCCTGTGCATTGGTGCAGTCTCATCAGGATCCATGCTTTTTACTCAAAGCTTCTGCAACACTTATAAGGTCTGAAAGTTAACATCACGGATCCCATGAGATTGCGCGGATGCGCATGCTCATCTGAATTCATGCTGGTCTCAAACACCAAAGGTTGGTTTTTGCACAGCATGGCTCAGTTATTCCTTACTATTTTAGTTACATGTACTTCTGATGAATGCCAGTTCCTAGTTCTAGTTTTAAGATAAGAGAGAAGGCTTTGTGAAAGTGACCCCTGGTTAGTAACATGAAACACTATCCTGATACTGTTTACATTATTTCAGTTCAATGAACTGTTGATTGAAGTTAAATGTCTTTTTGCTTGTGATTCCAGCTAGTACCCTGATACTAGACACCTGTTTTATTTTGTAAGGTACCAGTCTTTTCAGTTGTAAGTACCTGGCCAGTCATGGTTTGTGTTTTCTACAGGTGAATGAAACCAACTGTCCATTGAAGTATGCTTAATTTAATGTCATTGAAAGATTTATTCCCTTCTTTATAATTTCATTATAAAATTAAGGTTATAAACAAAAGGGCATGTCCATTAAAAATCATCCTTTAGTTACAATGTTTCTTGGATATTGCAAAACCATCAATTTAAGATAAAAACTTAGTGCAAAAGTAATGTATCTTCAGATACAATAGTTTTGCACCTAAATATTTTGGCTTAAGTTTTCTAATTTTAGCGCAACAGTATTGTATCTTGATATTCATCAAATGCATTTAAATGAATCAATATCTAAACAAATTGTTAACTGTAATGTTTAAATAAAGTTATTTGCTACAAGTTTTAGACTGGTTTTTATCAGGAAGTGAAAATTAGGGAAACAAGGATGTTTTTTCGATCTCCTGTAAAATTTTAAAAATCTGAGTTACAATAGTTTTGCGCCAAACCCTCGACATGAAATAATTAAATCCGGATTTGAGCCGTCCAGGGTCGATTTTGAGATGATAGGAAATCCAATTAGTTAGTTTAAGGAGGTATTTTGATGGTAAACGGCTGGCACTGACATGAGAAGTAACTGACGAAACATCTTTTTGTTTTGTTTTAAAACATCTTCGCTACTTTCCCCAAACCGTACCATTCTACGAACGTAGCTATAGTTGTCCGCCAACTATAAATTATCTATTAGCAAAGTAAAGCACTGCAATATCATACTTAAAACAATATGTCAACCGAATTATATATTAATTGTGTATTTGCTAGGTTACTTATTACTGGCTTTCATTTTCTGCAGACAAACAAAACACATATTTTATTTCATTCGCAAACAACGTATCTCTACCCGTTTTCGGATACGGTATGGTTCGTCGATTTTAATTTATTTCCAACGGTCTTTATAACATTTTTTATAGAATGACAAATACACATGCGGTGTTACGGATGGTCTGATTGATAAAATTTTGCATTGTACTTGCAAAAAATTTCACATAGAAAGAAAATAAAGAATAACAATAAGCAAGGGCTGGAGGGGCTCTGCCCTCTATTCCCTTTATCCTACGGTCTCTGAATCTCTGCTTAATTTTCCGTATTTCAAATTTGGGACAATTGACACCCCTGATATATATTACATGTATGTCACTACAAGTGCGAGTGTATTTTTCACAATGTTGGTCACAATGTATGTTTGCATTATCTCTTTTATTGACTGGAATATATTAAGAAATAAATGTTTAGATATTTGTAAATTTGTTGCTTTAGGCCACAATTAAAATATTGTTGGTTTGCCCTTTACCGACCCTAAATTTTACAGGTGGGTAGGTAGGTAGGAAAATTATTTTATTTTATTTGAGAAATTATATTTTTAATACACTTAAAGTCTATGAATATTTAAAACACTGTTATTAAAGCACAGATGCAGTGTACGAAGCCCTATGTAGCTTAACATTATCTTGTTTGCTGTTTCTTGCATATATTTATATCAAATGCATGCTTGTGTGTTATTACATCAAATATTTGTTCATTATATGATGTTAATTGCTCAAATGCATTTGTAATTATTTAACAGCCAGACAGCTTTTATTTTTAACTTAAACCTTTCCCCTAAATTGGGCTTAATTAGCATGCAACAAGCATTGAAGAAGTGTAAAAAGACAGCCCAAAGCCTTTAATGGAAAAGTTCAGACATGACAAAAGACCGTCACATTTTACAGGCCAGACTTGCCTACCAGGAGAAACAATTCACAGGCCAGTTGAAATTTTTACAGGCCTCAATTTTAAGTGTTTGACCGGTTAGTACATAGTCTCGGCATGGCAAAGTAAATTCATAAAAGGGCAAACTGAACATTATTATACGCCCGTCTATGACGGGACGTATTATGGTATACCCCGCGTCCGTCCGTCCGTCCGTCTGTTAATGTCGTACGCTACGTCAAATATCCTTTGACAGATTTTCTTCAAATTTTAACACAATCTTAATATTGATAAACCCTGATCCCCTTTCGTTTTTGACGGAATTCTGAATTGTCGTTCCAGAGTTATGGGACTTTGTTCGTCAAAATTTCGTGATTTCATTGAATGTCCTACTGTAGCTATATAAAAATGTTAAAGTTGTTATAACTTTGGTATGCTTGGACCTAGAGTCTTGAAACTTGACATGAAGGTTGGCCAGAACTAGTAAGTAACCACTGGACATTTCAAGGTCATTCATTTGAAGGTCAAGGTCACTGTGACCTTGAATGTAAAAATGTTAAAGTTGTTATAACTTTGGTATGCTTGGACCTAGAGTCTTGAAACTTGACATGAAGGTTGGCCAGAACTAGTAAGTAACCCCTGGACATTTCAAGGTCATTCATTTGAAGGTCAAGGTCACTGTGACCTTGAATGTAAAAATGTTAAAGTTCTTATTTCATGTTATAACTTTGGTATGCTTGTACCTAGAGTCTTCAAACTTGAAATAAAGATTGGCCAGTACTAGAAGATGACCACTGGTCATTTCAATGTCATTCATTTGAAGGTCAAGGTCACTGTGACCTTAAATGTTAAAATGTTAAAATTGTTATAACTTTGGTATGCTTGGACATAGAGTCTTCAAACTTGACATGAAGGTTTGCAAGCACACTTAGATGACCACTGGTCATTTCAAGGTCATTCATTCTAAGGTCAAGGTCACACAAGGTCACTGTGACCTTAAATGTTAAAATGTTAAAATTGTTATAACTTTGGTATGCTTGGACATAGAGTCTTCAAACTTGACATGAAGGTTTGCAAGCACACTTAGATGACCACTGGTCATTTCAAGGTCATTCATTCTAAGGTCAAGGTCACTGTGACCTTAAATGTTATTGTTGTTCATGTATCCTACCGTAGCTCAAATATCCCCCGATGGATTTTTTATACGCCCGTCTATGACGGGACGTATTATGGTATACCCCGCGTCCGTCTGTCCGTCCGTCCGTCCGTCCGTCTGTTAATGTCGTACGCTACGTCAAATATCCTTTGACAGATTTTCTTCAAATTTTAACACAATCTTAATATTGATAAACCCTGATCCCCTTTCGTTTTTGACGGAATTCTGAATTGTCGTTCCAGAGTTATGGGACTTTGTTCGTCAAAATTTCGTGATTTCATTGAATGTCCTACTGTAGCTCAAATATCCTTCGATGGATTTTTTTTCAAATTTCAACACAATCTTAATATTGATAAACCCTGATCCCCTTTCGTTTTTGACGGAATTCTGAATTGTCGTTCCAGAGTTATGGGACTTTGTTCGTCAAAATTTCGTGATTTCCATGCTCATGTACTTATAAAATAAACCATGTATTCAAATACAAATAAACTGAAGTAAAAAAATGATTCAAAGGGTTATTTATTACCTTACTACTTCATTGGCGAACGACGGGCATATCATGCGCTCATGGCGCAGCTTTTATTATTGTTGTGTTTGGGTAAACAAACGAAGTGAAACGCATATAATTTCAGTGGCTACTTTATTATCATTCAACGATAGAAGCAATCAATGCCTTACAACTAACTAACCAGATCAGAGGTCAACATCCAGTTATGAAGAACATGGGGCGGGGCGTTGCTACGCTTCATTTACAAATAGGCGTGGCGTAGCGGCATTATCTAAATACACAACAATTATAAAGCATTATTTCTTCTTGAATGCTCTGAGCTTTTATGAGTACATACGTACAGCTCAGAGGGTCAATAGCTGGGAGTTGTATTATTGCAACTAACATAAGCATGCAAACTTTATTTGGGGAAATAAATTAAGGGTGTTAGTTTCAGTTTGTGGATATATTAACGCTTTAAACATATATACTTGAGTGTTGTCAATGTATTTAGCTAAGAGACATTAATATATTAAATAAGTTTACCTTTACATATCCATTTCACTAACATGCCATTACATTAAACTGTTTAGTGTGGCAAACATAATAAAGCAGAATATGCACATGAATCTGATTAAACACAGATTCACTTGCATATAAATCAAATCATGTTTGTCTTTTATTTTGCATTTTCGAACGATAATCCTGTAACTGTTAGATGTATTTTTCTTTGCGAGTAGACTGCATTCCAATTTTCAAACACTTGTTCTGTGACATTCAGTTCATACATTTCCAAAAAAAAGAGTTTTATTTGTATCTAAAACGTATGCTCCATCGTAGAATGACATGCTCTTTTCATTAATCCATACTAATTACAAACATACATGTATATGACGTCCGTCGTAAATTCGATAGTCATTTGTCCTCGCTGAGCATCGTTATTTCTTTTAATTGTCCGCCATCTTGGATCACGTTAACAACATGTGTACAACGAACGTAAACTCGTATATGTCTGACTACTTTCGCGAACCATAAGTATGATGTCGTTCGGCCATTTTCACGGAACACCGCCAATTGCGATGCTGGTTATAGACGCTTGCATTACTGTCTATTCTGGGGCATATGAAATTCCAACCATCGGAGCGACCTAGATCGGTCAGGGGCGATAATAATGGACAGGGATATAAATACGCGCACGAATAAATATTGCAGTCGGCTCTTTTATGATCGGCGAAAAAAACGAAAATAAAAAAATACGTTTTCAGAAATCGCAATAAACAATTTTGGGTCGGGGGGTAAAAAGTGGGTCGGTCGGTAAAGGGCAAACAAACTCAATTTTAATTTAGGCCTTATATATATATATATATCTCAGTAATTCGCTTTAAGTACAAAAGATCATTGACTCTCCTGCGTTATTATTATGACTCATACAAATTTGATTTTGACTCTTGAAAATTTGGTCCCAAGAGTCATTGACTCTTGAGATTGGAGGTCTAAGGAAAGCCCTGGTTCCACCATCATAAGTTGTGGAGGACTCAGACTTTAGTGCACACCAATGGTGTGAGGACTTACTGTCAGTGCGAGGACTCTAGTCCTCAAAATGTTTTCATTTATGTTAGTTTTGTTGACCAAGCAGTGCTTTGCACAGGATATTTTTCAGACGCCCCGGAGCCATTAGGGGTGGGATAGGGAGGGCAATTTCCTGCATACGCTAATTGTTTTACATTAACTTATGACGTTATTTGGTTTGCAGAGTTTTTGCGTGTTTTTTATTGAGACAAAGAAACAATACGAAATACATGAAGCACTGTTCATTTGAAGCTAGAAGTAATTCATGTCGCATTAACATTAAAATTGGGAAGCGAGTTTCGGATTACAAATTTAACTATTCTAATTTGAGAATTCAACAAAACATTTATACATGTAGTTGTGTATAATTCAACAATAATTTGTTAAGAGGCTTTATGAGTCGAATAAATGATTTGACAACATTATGCATGAAATGCACTATTTCCACGAGGATGTATTGAATGCCTACAAGTGCTGTTGCTCTTGGAAAGCGTGCGCTGTCATCGGTTAATATTGATTTTCCAATACAACAACGCTCCACCTTTAGGTGGGCTTAAGTTGGGTAAAAAAATTTCAAGTAATTGACAGCTGATGGTAAATTGGCTCTCAAAATATTCACAAATTTCGCTGTGATCTGAAAAATGGCTAGATTCAATTACTGAAAAAATACTAGTACACTAATCAGTAAATTTCAAGCGCACTGCAGACTCTGATTTCCAAATTCATGCGCCTCAGCGAGGGACCGTTAAATGGCTTGTGAAAAGCATTGCCTAATCTTACATCATTTTAACAAAAACATGCATTGTCCTCAAGTTGACTGCTACCCACGGTACTCATACACAAACACATTGTGTTATAAGGTCAATATCTTTGAACCCAAATTGGTTTTGGATTATCGTGACGCATAGTTAGATCCAAAAACACGCACATATGGTGTTATGTTCTAAACTGCTTTGGGGTATATTTCACCTTAGGTGACATATCTTGTTATACACAAAACTGTTTTAATAAGAAGGCACCTAAACTATGTATAATTATTTTATTAAAGGTCAACCAAACACTGTGTCAAGAGATTGGTTATTTTACAGTCTTAGTTTAATCACACCTCTGAAGATGGATTTCATATAGTTAGAATAAAAACAAGTCGTGCAAGAGAGCAATAAGTTCTTACACATGACCTTTTACAGGGTTTATTTGTTTTGCTGAAGTCCTCACAATGCTGTTTCACATTCCTAATTTTTTATGCAACCAGGATCGAAAGATCGGCGGTATATTGTTTTAGGCCTGTCTGCAGTGCCTGTCATTGTGGCATTGTGTCAGTCATTGTATGTGTGTGTCCCAAAACTTTAACCAAGGTTTAAGTTTTGCAATAATTTTTGCAATATTGAAGATAGCAACTTGATATTTGGCATGCATGTGTATCTAAAGGAGTTGCATATTTTGAGTGGTGAAAGGTCAAGGTCATCCTTCAAGGTCAAAGGTCAAATATATGGGGGAGACATAGTGTTTAGAAAAGTACCGTGCATGAATTTGATGAAAATGAAGATTTGTCCTGCATTTCTTTTTAATAAGAGTTTTCTCAACAACTTACCAATCAAAATGTGGACTTTACACAAAGCTTATTTTACATGTATTATAAAAGTGAGGACTTGACATACAATTGATGTACCATAAAATTGAGGACTTGATACACAATTGATTTGATCAAATAAGACTTTCCATACTATTACTATTTTCAAAATAAGAACTTTATCAAAAAAAATTCTTAGCAATCAAAATGAGCACTGTCTATGCATGACAGTGAAGAAAATGAAGACTTGTCCTGCAATATAATTTTTTTTTTAAATAAGAATTTTCTCAAAAACCTTATCAACCAAAATGAGGACTTAATTACACAAAGCTTATCTTATTATCATATTGAGGACTTGACATACAATTGAATTACCATAAAAGTGAGGACTTGATACACAATTTGTTTGATCAAAATAAGACTACTCATTTTATTAGCTCGGCTGTTTTCGGAGATAACCCGAGGTATTGTCATTCCCAACTCGTCGTGTTGTCCGCCGTCAGCCGTCCACCATAGGCGTCGTGCTAAAACCTTAACATCTCTAAAATCAAAGTGCTTCCACCTACAACTTTGAAACTTCATATGTAGATGCACCTTGATGAGTTCTACACGCCACACCCAATTTTGGGTCACTAGGTCAAAGGTCAAGGTTACTGTGACCTCTAAAAAAGCCAAAAAAAATTCTGACAAGCTTTCGCAGCCTAGGGTTGGCACCCATTATGCGGTGCTCTTGTTCTCCTTCTATTAAGCTGATACTGTAAAAAGAATGGTACTCAAGAAAGTATTTGTCACATGGCTACTTACTCATCCTGCACTGTGAGATAAAATGATGTAAATTCATAATGGGCTTGAGCTCATCTGTTTTCCATTGTTGATTATCTGACCCTATGTCATGCTGTTCAGGGTCTGACAGTAAGAAGCTGTTTAACCCTTTACCACTTAGATACGTATTTTCACGTATTTGAAGTTGCTTAAAAAGTTAATTGAATTTTAGACCTTTCTTAATAGATTCAAGTTTTTAAAGCTTCGACTCCAAACCTTAGATACTGATTAGCAACAAACAGCATAAAACCTGAACAGAATGCGAGTTGCTTGCAGGCTGTTCTGGTTTTATGCTGTTTGCACATTTTCACTTTGCTTCTGATGGGGAAAGGCTTAACTAATAATATTAGCCCACAATTTTCTATACAATCCTTATCTGACACATTCTGGTTTCCTGCTTGTCATAGAGATCTGCTTTTGGACTTAAAGTTGCACGAGCTGCACAGAGAGTACGTTTGGCTGCAAGTGGTGCCATGTTGCGGGGACTGCGTGTCAGTGATGCAGCACCAGCCTGCCCGGATCAGGTAATTTAGAGAGACTCTCATGCCAAAATCAGAAATATACTTTAAAGCCTCCCTCTAAAAGATTGGAGCATATGGACTTGGCTTTGTTGGGCTATCTGAATTATAAATTTGTAGAAATTTAGATTGATAGGGTGTGAAACAAGATATTTTGTCTATCATATTTAATGCAGAACATTACGCCCAGTATGTACTGGTAAGATGCCAAAAGAAATGTTGATCAAAGTAGATCAAACAAATAATCTTATGGCATGCAAAGCAGTAGAAATTTATATAATCTGACAGGAGCTGCATGAAATCATATTGTATTATAATTTTGTTAATCACATAGCCACAGCATTGGGATACTTATGGCTTTCAATGAATGAGCAATAAACGGAAAGAAGATTGTGCGTGTGATGAATGAGTGATGGAACGCCTGCATTTTAGGAGTGTAGTTGAATACAATTAAAATAAAGCGAAAAAGGTTATTCACCTTTTAGATGGTTGGCTTACAGAACATAGTTGAAGCGATCAGCAAAGAGCACTCTAGTTAAGCACATGTGACATTCCATTTTACCAGTGAGTGTTTGTTATAGACTACAGCTGCAGTTCGATCCCCTGTCAAGTGTCCACAATTGGAGACTACCTCCTATGACACTGACGTGGTTGTACATTCCGGCCAGAATAAGAGCATCAGTGTACGTGTGGCGGACATTCAGGTATGTAAAATCTTCATGGGTTGAAATAAATATTTGTTTGTTCAAGACTAGTAATCATGCATTTTACTGGTTTATTGCTGATGTTGGCTAATACTTCACAGGAAATTTTAGTAGATGTACTGACAGGCATCATATAACTAAATCAATAAAAAAAACGAGCAAACATTCCAATACAAACAAAGATATAGCAAAGATTATGTGCAATACCTTGTTTTATGGAACAATGTCTAAAATATGTCGAAACTTTGTTCTTCATTTGAAAGTTTCTTTTAAAAAAGAGCAAAATTTTAAAGTCTCATTTCACACTTCAAGCCACATGTTAGTCTCATTTGACTTGTTTTTGCCACATTTTCAAACCTCATTTCACACTTTGTGCCACATTTTAAAGTCCCATTTCTTACTTTGTGCCTCATGCAAAAGTTGCATTTCAAATTTGTGCCACATTTTAAAGCCTCATTTCACAGATTGCCACTTTTTGGAGTCTCATTTCACACTTTGAGGCATATTTTACACTCTCATTTCACACTTTGAACCACATTTTCCAGTCTCATTTCACACTTTGATCCACATTTCATAGTTCAGACTCATTTCACACTTTGAGCAACATTCTTGAGTCTCATTTCAGATTCTTTGCCATATTTTGGTGTGCAATCTCACCTGCTTTCTTGCAGCCAGACCAGATGGACAATGTCCTCTGCCTGTTCACGTACAGCTGGGAAGTGAAGTACTCCACATGGAAAATCACGTCCTCCAACCTCGAGTGTGAGGCTCTCCAGTTTGAGTTCTCTGACGTCATGTTGCCCATAGTAACCGTTCAGTTCACCGTGACGAGTGGGAAGAACAGCGTTCCATTGGATAATCCACAAAATATCAAAGGTGAAGTAGCCTTGAGGTTTGATACCTTTTCAAGTTTATAAAACAGAGACATGTGACTGGGTATAACATCATTTAATATTTTAATGACAGCTTATTTGTTTTTGTTTTACTACAATCAAGGGTTATTATTATTCTGCGATAACCTTGTCTCACGGCCTAGATATGATCAGATGAAATTAATTTAATGCTAATTATGCAAGCCTTTAGGAATAACAACTTTTATTACAGGTTATTTCAATTCTACATCTGGATATTACTCTTCTCTATATGATATGATGGCCTTGAAAACAGTAACAAAACAAAACATACTGTTACCTTATCTAAAATGTGGTATTAAACTTTTTATTCCATTTCTAGTCCGCATCTACAAGTGTGGTACCATGGTAACCAACTGCGGTCAGTGCCTTAGTATGGACCCGGAACACGAGTGTGGCTGGTGTGTGGGTGCAAGCCCCACATGCTCCCTGCAGACTCTCTGCCCTGCCTCTGACTGGCTCGACCGCTCAGCTGTCTGTCCCAACCCTCAGATACTCGGGGTACGTGTGGCCATAATGCAGGTGTGTAAAGTGTCGTCCCATATTAGCCTAAGCACAGGCTAATCGGCAATAACGTTTTTCACTTTTATTGAATTTTGAGTTTAAATGAGGTATTTTCTTAACAAAAATCCAGTTCAGGCAGAAAGTGTAGGTTTGGATTAGTCTATGCAGACTGTATAGGCTAATATGGGTCAACATTCAACGCACATGCATTAAGCCCCATTTTTCCAGAGTGAGAGACATTTGGAAATGCTTATTAAACCCCACTCCATTTAAGAATTACAGTACTGAAATAATTTGGGCTGTCTGTCTTCCTGGGAGTTCATTAGGTTAAATTTTTCATTTATTTTTAAATAAGCAGTCCTCATAGGCTTATCAGGGACAACATTTTCTGCCTAGACTGGATTTTTGTTGAAAAGAGACAAATTATCATCCCAAATTAGCCTGTGCAGACTGCATAGACTGATCTGAGACGCATGCATTAAGCCAGGTTTTCCCAGAGACGGACTTATAGACTTGTTTTTTATGAGCCTAGGGTAAGTTACAAATTTGTTTACCAAAAAAACTCCTAATAAAGTTTGGTATTTTTGTTTCATCAATTCTGTAAGTATGGTCGCACACATAAACTGGTCTGAAAATCTTCTGTATGCACTTGCAAACATTCAACAATAAAACTCAATGCAATTTTCTTTATGATATCAAAATGTCAATTAGAGATTTTTAGCTTGGCTGTTTTTGGAGAAAACCCGAGGTATTGTCATAGCCAGCTTTTCGTGTCGTGTCGTCCGCGTCATGCTAAAACCTTAATATTCTGTCAAGGTTTTGAACATTGGCTCTAAAATCAAACAGCTGCCACCTACAACTTTGAAACTTCATATGTAGCTGCACCTTGATGAGTTCTACACGCCACACCCATATTTGGGTCACTAGGTCAAGGTCACTTTGACCTCTAAAAAAAAAAAAAAAATTCTGACAATCTTTCATTTATTCAAAAATGCACCCACAGCGGAACGTTGGCACCCGTTATGCAGTGCTCTTGTTATAAAAGTGAGGACTTGACATACATTTGATTTATCATAAAAGTAAGGACTTGATGCACACTTCATTTTATCAAAACGATGACTTTCCCTGCAATTAATTTTTTCAAAATAAGAACGTTTTCAATAAAAAATTGAAGCAATCAAAATGAGGACTTTGCACAAAACTTATTTTATAATCAAAGTGAGGACTTGACATACAATTGCTTAATCATAAAAGTGAGGACTCAATGCACAATATATTTTATCAAAATGATGACTTGCCCTACAATTATGTTTTTTGAAAATAATAAATAATCTCAGAAAACTCTTATCAATCAAACTCAAAACTTATTTTATTAAAATACATTTAGTCCAGACTTGACATACAATTCTTGGCAAGCATGTCGTATTAATCATTTCCTAATTACAATCATAAGATGGATAGTTATGTAGATTGATGTTGTGATTTAACATGGCTTTCGATTCTGTCATGCAGGAGATGATGCCAATGATTCACCATTAGAAGACATGACGGTAACGGTGGCCCAGAACTCTGCTCAACTAGAGTTCTAGCAACATTCTGACATGCTCACAAACAACAAAACGTACTACCGGGTAAGGTGTTTGCTGAGACAAAATCTCTGGTTCTCATATGCAATCATTCTTGTTAGCTCACCTGTTTTCGGAGTAAACCCGAGGTATTGTCATAGCCAGCTCGTCGTGTCCGTCGTCATGTCGTGTCGTCCGCTGGCCGCTTGGTGCTAAAACTTAAGCATTTTGTTAACCTTTTGAACATTGGCTCTAAAATCAAAGTGCTGCCACCTACAACTTTGAAACTTCATATGTAGCTGCACCTTGATGAGTTCTACACGTCAAATCCATTTTTGGGTCACTAGGTCAAAGGTCAAGGTCACTGCGACCTCTAAAATAAAATTCTGACAAGCTTTCATGTATTCAAAAATGCACCCGCAGCCGAGCGTTGGCGCCCGTTATGCGGTGAACTTGTTCAACTTCATAGCGGACATGGAAGTTATGACAAAGGCTGGTGATGCCCCAGATGCACCAGAAGACATTAATTTTTATGCCCCCCTTCGAAGAGGGGGTATATTGTTTTGCATATGTCGGTCGGTCCGTCTGTCGGTCGGTCGGTCCGTCCACCAGATGGTTTCCGGATGATAACTCAAGAACGCTTAGGCCTAGGATCATGAAACTTCATAGGTACATTGATCATGACCGGTAGATGACCCCTATTTTCAGGTCACGAGGTCAAAGGTTAAGGTCACAGTGACTCGAAAGAGTAAAATTGTTTTCGGATGATAACTCAAGAATGCTTATGCCTAGGATCATGAAACTTCATAGGTTCATTGACCATGACTGGCAAATGACCCCTATTGATTTTCAGGTCACTAGGTCAAAGGTCAAGGTCCCAGTGACTCGAAACAGTAAAATGGTTTCCAGATGATAACTCAAGAATGCTTACGCCTAGGATCATGAAACTACATAGTTACATTGATAATGACTGGCAGATGACCCCTATTGATATTCAGGTCACTTGGTCAAAGGTCAAGGTCACAGTGACTCGAAATTATAAAATGGTTTCCGGATAACTCAAGAATGCTTACGGCAAGGATCATGAAACTTCATAGGTACATTGATCATACTGGCAGATGACCCCTATTAATTTTCAGGTCACTAGGTCAAAGATCAAGTTTACAGTGACTCGAAACAGTAAAATGGTTTCCTGATGATAACTCAAGAATAATTAGGCCTAGGATCATGCAACTTCATAGGTACATTGATCATGACTGGCAGATGACCCCTATTGATTTTCAGGTCACTAGGTCAAAGGTCAATGTCACAGTGAAAAAAAAACATATTCACCCAATGGCTGCCACTACAACTGACAGCCCATATGGGGGGCATGCATGTTTTACAAACAGCCCTTGTTATATTAAGTTTAGCAAATTGTTATAAGCAATAGTTACTAACAAAATAAGGACTCAACACACAGTTCCGTATATTGTGCATGTGAGGACTTCAAATACATTTCTTGCTTAACATGTTCTGTCATTTTTTTGCTAAATTTCTTTATCAAATATACATGTAGTTACTAACAAAATGAGGACTCAACACATAATTCCATATATTGTGAATGTGAGGACTTCAAATATAATTTATATGTTTCATGATATAATTATTTTCTTTTTAACTTCACCAGATACACATATTTGTTAATGGAAGTTGTGAGCATTTCTAGCTTTCTTGTGATGCAGGAGTTTTTTCCCATGCACAAAGGGATATTTGTTTGGCAAAATGTATACATTTATTTAACTAAAACCGCACTTGTTTGGACAAGTATGGGTCCAAGTGCTCTAACACACCAATTTCATCAAAAGATGACATTTTCAATATGTACTTGCGGTTATTAAATCATTTGCCATATTTCCGAAAAAAGAATGAAAGGGTTTGGATATTAACCAAATCAGTCTTGCTGCTGATTATAAGCAGAACCGGTAGTTAAGTTTTAGAAACTTATTTTTAATACTGTCCACTGAGCAATGTGAATGAATTTTCTTGCTCAAAGAAAACAATGGCATTATAAAGCGGTCCAGCTTGAGCCTAAAACCTCCTGATCAACTTCTTCAGACTTTACCACTTTTGGTTAACAGTCAAAGCGGCTTTAATGGCTAAGCACTCCAAAGTTGATATATACATTTTGTAAGAAATTGTCATTGTAACAGTCAGTTTTATGCTGAACTGTTTATAGACAAACTGAAGTTTCAGTCTTTGATCCCAGACATTATGCCAAGTTAAAACTAAAGATAGTGTGAGAGCTAATTTACTACCACAACATATCTAAGTAGTGAAGTATTTCAGCCAGTTGTTTGAAAGGAGTTTGCCGGTGAAGGAAATCCAAGTAGATTCTGTGTGACGGGTGAGGCCTTTAAAAAGACTGTAAATAACTTAAGTTGTTTTGCATCTAGCACTTCCATACTTTGTAGACAGGTACTATACCACATCAGGAAAATGCCTATAGTTTGTAACCTTATATATACACATGTTTAAAGAAAGCTTTCAGACCCAGCATTTGATGATGTCTGCTCATCTAAGTGAAAAGATTTTACTAGTGACATTGAGAAAATCAAAGCACTAAAGGCACTGAAGTTGTTTGTTGTTGTCTCCCTTGATTAGCATGTGTGCATTGCACAGGCTAATCAGTGTGCACAGGCTAATCTTATTTGACATGCATTAAGCCCTGTTTCCCTGAAAGCAGCCAATATGTACAGATTTCAATGATAAACACTAGACTGGTCAATGTCGTCTTACAAGCTGGTAAATACACTCACTGCAGGAGTAGAGCAGACGCTCCTAACCATTCGTCGTCTGCAATGCAGACAGGCAGCGTAATCATTCCTAGCATAGTGAGTTACGGTTCTAAGCGTAGCTAAGGCTTCTAAGCACATACTGATTTGCAAAACATTCTCTGTAAATTTAGTTTTGGCTCACGACTAAAAACCAGCTAAGTAGCTGTACATTTTTTATGGAACATGGTATCTTTCTGAAGTATTGAGTTTGTATTATTTTAGTTCTATTGTAAGTTAAGGGCAATAGATGTATCCACTTTATAGCAGGGTCTGTATTCATGGAAATTTGTTTTTTAGCCTGGAAATGATTTTTGAACTCTGTGTATTTTGCTTATCGTGATGTGTAACATTACTGATGAAAGCTGTTTTGTACTTGGCAGATGATGCTGAGGATGTAGTTCAGTCATTAGGGGGAGAGCTTGACATAACCAGTTCCTGTATCATTTCCTGGCTTATGATGAAGGTGTGCCCTATGTTAAAGGTTATGGTTACAATAAGAATTCAAAGATCAAACATACACAAACTGTGTCCTGCCAATTACACTGAGAGCCTGTCTTCTCTTTCCATGACCACTATCAGTACCCTAATTAAGACCGTAGGCGAGGATGCGCACAACAAATTGTATGTTCATTGATTTTTAGCGAGGCTGTTTTCGGAGAAAACCCGAGGTATTGTCATAGCCTGCTCGTCGTCCGCCGGCTTCGTGCGTAAACCTTTACAGTGGCTCTAAAATCAAAGTGCTTCCACCTACAACTTTGAAACTTCATTTGTAGATGCACCTTGATGAGTTCTACATGCCACACCCATTTTGGGTCACTAGGTCAAAGGTCAAGGTCACTGTGACCTCTAAAAAAAAAAAAAAATCTGACAAGCTTTCACAGCCGAGCGTGGCACCCGTTATGCGGTGCTCTTGTTTATATTTTACCATGGTTCCGAAAATGTTCGAAAGTTTCATAATGGCACAACATATTTGCTATTGCACAAAACACTTACACTGCCACCTACAATCATCAAATTATGTGTAGGTTCCATGTAACACATTCAACATGTTAACTGTGTTTTATGAACATATATTGTTCCTCAATTACGTTGACTTTTCTTGACATATGTAAAAAGAGATTAATAGTTCAAGTCCTCACATTGGTTTCAGTGTGTAGATAGAGATACATTGCTGAAGTCCTCAAAAGATAAGTTATTAAGAAATTCACACACAAATGCACATACATATATAAATATAAAAAAGCAGACAGGTGTCATTATACCAGTATTTATATAATACTGATATAAAGGCTTTTGTCAGAATATTGGTAGAGTTTGTATCATAAACATTACAATTTTATTGTTTATATTTTGTAGGAATGCTGAAGAGCAACAAATAGAAACCGATGACTTTGTAGAAGATTCATATGATTATGATAATGATGCCGATTACATCTCATCAGAGGAAAGTGACAGTGATTGTAAAGGCACAGTATATCCAGAACGAGACACAGTGAACATATACGTTGAGGAAAGTTTAAATGTCATACAAGGAGATGGAGACAAAGAACAGGTTGAAATAGGAAAATCCAGTATCAAACTAGTGAATGTACAGAAAGAAACCATACACATAGCTACCTCAAAGAATACTAATATGTGTAATTTTAATTAATGCTTTTGCAATGCTTTGCAATACCTAAATATGTATAAAGCCAAAATGAAAACCTCAAGGTGCTTTAAAAAAAAAGAAAATTAACATTGTTGATAAAAAGCTGCCAGCTTTAATCTCATGTTTGTTTACATTATGTTTGTTTTTGTGCGTAGTATACATTCTGTATCTTAATAGCGTGTAACAACTAGTCCTCCATGGTGCAGTGGAAGAGTACTCGCCTGCAGATCTGGATGTCTTCAGTTGGAATCCTTCTACTGGCTTAGTGTTTTTTTTCCTAGAATGTTGAAATTTAAGAAATGTTTTGATAATACACATTGACAGCAAAAATACAACGTTTACATGTTGAAATAAGTGATAAATCTTATTGCATTGTTATATTATATTATTGATTTGACATATAGTGTTATTTCTTATTCTGAAATATTCGTATTGACTTACCGGTCCAGCATCTTTAAACAATGTACGGATCAACATACAAATGTACCTAAATAGAAAAATAACCTAATCTGTTTAAATAGCTTGGCAAAGTGATGACCTGTTTTACACAATGAAACACATTTTTTGTAATATAGGTTTTAAACTGTTAATTATGGTTGTGGTAGATGCAATTGAGTTAGAGACTAAAAATGAAAGTGGCATGGCTTATCTAAAAATTTGTTGTCCAATCCCTCCTAATGTGCAGTTGGCAGATCATCACAACTTGTAAATGAACAGTTTATATTGGAGAATTATGTGAACAAGTTAGAGTACATATTCCTGAATAACATGGTTGTCTTCGTTTAAGGGCTGAGTTTGTGTCAAAGTTTCTCTGTTATGTATGTCATAGGAATGTTTACTTATACAAGGTAATTGATAATTCTAATATTTTTCATATCATTCTGGGAGTTTTCAATCAGCAGTTTTTAACACAAAAATCTAATCTGTTGTAGTTAAAACTATTTGTGATTTGAACCCAAACAGGGCATCCCTTAGCTTAGCTTATTATTTTTAATGGCCCATTTTCAACATATTGTTGGTATTAAACTAGTAAAATGGTTCATTTATGTTATACTTTGATAATTATTTGGTTGAGAATAATGGCCTTTCTAGATCACATGCCTCAAAGTGACAGGGTGAGCCTTTAGGCTCAGTCTTCATGGTGCGTCGTCAAACTTTATGCTGTGAACACAAGAGGCCAAATGCTCTGCACAGCTGGGTCAGAAGAATAATTTTGATATCTTAGTAAAACCTTATGAACACTGTAGTTGTCAAATTTTGATTGTATCTTCACCAAACTACTGTAGTTGTCAAATCTTAATTGTATCTTCACCAATCCTTGTCAGAATGTTTGTCTTAATGATATGTAAACCAAGTTCTGACATGGGTCATCTGGGGCAAAAAACTAGGTCACCAGTTCAATAAATATTTTAATGAGTCAACAGAAATTGTCATTTGAGCGATATAGGGCTATCTTGGCCCTCTAGTTTATGTTGTATTAATAAGTAAATCTGTTTGCTGTTGTAAACAAACTAAAGTGTTAAATTTGTTCGAATGAAAATTGCAGACTTTGCAGTTAATCTTAGTGCATGGGCCATCTTTTATAGAAACGATTTTTGCTTAATATGATAGGGATCTATTTATTATGTTGACTAGAAAGCTTTTTGATACATAAATATGTCAATTTTGCATTATGTTGCTTGACTTTTAAATAATTGACCCTTTATAATATCACTTAACTACTATATAATGGTTTTAAGTATAATGAGGATTATTTTTATAAAATCATTTACTGATATTTAAAAAGGTGAGCTTTTAGAATCATTCTCTGTTTGGCATCGTGCGTCATCAGTCTTTACCTTGTGAACTCAATTTTAAGCCTAATTTTAGCAAAAAAGGGTCAAGATGTTAATATTGACACAATTGGACAAGTTTGATAGTGGGCCATTTGAGGTGAAAAAGTAGGTCACAAGGGCCAAATAAGGGAAAAACATTATGAACACTTTAGAAATCACTTTTTTGATTGGATCTTCATGAAACTTTGTCAAAATGTTTTTTTTCAATAATATGTAGGTCAAGTTTGATAATGGGTCGTTTCCGGTCAAATATTAGGTCACTAGGGCAAATTTCTGGAAAACCTTGTAAATACTTAAGAAGTCACTGTTTCGATTGTATCTATACCAAATTTTGTCTGAATTTCTACCTTAGCTATATGTAGGTCAAGATCTGGGGTAAAAAATCTAGGTCATGCATCAAAACAAAGTTTTAATGAGTGATTAGTGATTGTCATATAAGCAATAAAGGGCAATCTTGGCCCTCTTGTTTCATTAAGTGGAACTAAAACACAGATTAACCAGTTATTTTCTGATGATTCGTATTTCTACAATGTAGTTGAATAACAATTTAAGTCTGTTGTCGATATTGTTGATGCATGATTTACAATGTGTGTATAAAATATTGTCATTCAAGCAAGATTTTTCAATATTTCATGTTAATATTTATATCAAATTCTATAAAATAAAACTACCGTAAGCAATCTCTAATTTAAACCTCTGTGCATTTACTTTATGACAAACATGCTCACTATTGTACTTTCTTTGTACTTAAGAATAGTTGAGAAAATACAAATCAGAAAATATTTTTGATGTAAGTTATTTTGTTGGTTAATACCTCAGTCACAAATAGACACCGATCACCGTCCGATCAGCGGCCGACGCATTTTTCCGCTCATCGCGCATCAAACGCTATAACACGTTGTCAATCAGTATAAGGCGTTGTGAGTCGCTATAACACGTTGTCAACCAGTATAAGGCGTTGTCAGTCGCTATAAAACACGTTGTCAACCAGTATAAGGCGTTGTCAGTCGCTGTAACACGTTATCAACCAGTATAAGGCACTGTCGGTTGCTATAACACGTTGTCAACCAGTATAAGGCGCGGTCAGTCGCTATAAAACGTTGTCAACCAGTATAAGGCGCTGTCAGTCTTAATAACACGTTGTCAACCAGTATAAGGCGCTGTCAGTCTTTTTAACACGTTATAAACCAGTATAAGGCGCTGTCAGTCGCTATAACACGTTGTCAACCAGTATAAGGCGCTGTCAGTCTTAATAACACGTTGACAACCAGTATAAGGCGTTGTGAGTCGCTATAACACGTTGTCAATCAGTATAAGGCGTTGTGAGTCGCTATAACACGTTGTCAACCAGTATGAGGCGCTATCAGTCTTTATAACGCGTTATAAACCAGTATAAGGCGCTGCCAGTCGCTATAACACTTTGTCAACCAGTATAAGGCGCTGTCAGTCGCTATAACACGTTGTCAACCAGTATAAAGCGCTGTCAGTCTTTATAACACGTTGTCAACCAGTATAAGGCGCTGTCAGTCTTTATAACACGTTGTCAACCAGTATAAGGCGCTGTCAGTCGCTATAACACGTTGTCAACCAGTATAAGGCGCTGTCAGTCGCTATAGCACGTTGTCAACCAGTATAAGGCGCTGTCAGTCACTATAACACGTTGTCAACCAGTATAAGGCGCTGTCAGTCGCTATAACACGTTGTCAGTCGTTGATTTTCGTTGATTTTGAGTATTTATGCGAGTTAAAATATTTTAGGTAAGAGTGAATTAGTATATAAAATAATAGCCAATAAAGTATCTCCTTTACACGAGTGTTGATTGAGTTTACTATGCTTTTATGGTAAAATATTTGTTCAGGATAGATATGCTATGCTATTTGTCTTGCATTGTATTTATTATTGCTTCATTTCAAACATTTAAAATGTTCTCCCTTATTTTGACACTTTGTGTGTTATGTTAAATAAATGTATAAAATGATGATATTTGTGTATGTTTTATCTTACAATATACATTTTAGCTCACTCTGGGAAAGCATGTTTCAATTATCATGTTCGTTTAATGTTGCCCTAGAATAGCCTGTGCAGTCTGCATAGGTTAATCAGGGAAGACACTTTCAGCCTAAACTGGATTTATGCTAAAACCAGTGACTTCCTTGAAACAAGAAATTCTATGAAAACACGTCAAGTGTTGTCCCTACTGGGGACTGCAAAGGCTAACTGGGATAACACTACGTACATGCATTAAGCCCTGTTTTTCCAGAGCGCACCTTATTTTTTATATTGCCAGTTCTCGTGTAAAATTACATGCTCTTGAGTCTGTTTCCTGAATAGAACCAGTCATTGGCTGCTTTACAACGATGGGAAAAAAGCGTGTGTAATAACCTCCTTTTTTCCATATAATATTTTCATCTTTTTTAACTCTTTCAGTGCTGGAACCGAATTTTGAAGGCCTTTGCAAACAGTTTGGATCCAGATGAGACGCCACATAATGTGGCGTCTCATCAGGATACAAACTGTTTGCTATTCTGATTGTATTCTTTGAAAAAAATCGAAGAAAATGCTAATTTTAGAAATTCAGCAGACGACATTTATGCAGACGACAAATTTCCCAGCATGCAAAGGGTTAATGATGAAAGTTTACTTTTTGGCTGAATGGTAAGTGGGGTGCGTATAAACTGTCCATGGCTTTCAGTAACTATATGTCTGAAAACCTGGTTCATTTTATCTTGTTCCTTTCACGGTCAAGTCTCAAATAGACTTATTTTTTAATTTCACTTTTTTTTTTAAATACCAAATTAATTATTAGTCATTGATGGAGATCTAAACAACCCTCAGTTTGGATCGAACCCGTGACTAACTGTATCCGATAATTAAAACCAAAATCTTCATCCGCGAAACTAAATGACTGATTGACTGAGTGAGTGAGTTTGTGATTGAGTGACTGACTGAGTGAAGGAGTGAGTGAGTGAGTGACTGACTAAATGAGTGATTGATATGCATCTATTTAAAATGTATTCTTCACCATTAAGGCATAATAATGAACGTATCGAAACTTCTGGAAATGCGTCCCTGGGTTCTCCCTGTGCTTTGTATTGGAAGCTTAAAGTGATATTATGGGCATCTAACAGTATGAAGGCGTCTATCGCAACCGTTGTGTTTATTTCTGGTGTTTTCACTTCATATACACTTATATTTGTTAATGCAGCATCAACATACTAAAACAATATGCTGGAAAGAGCAAAATAATCCATTTGAATGTCAACCGTACTTTCGTTTTGACAACTGACGACAGAAATGATTCGATGAACGATGTGAGTCTAAATGTAGTTTTCATGCAGATTCGTTCATACGACACAAAGACACAATTTTGTTTTACGGATCGTTTCGGCTTAGAGGACTGGGTGAGTAATGTAAAATATAGAAAATAATACATATTTTTTCTAAACAACTGGTAGCAAGATGAGTTGCAGATAATGGGTCAGTTACCACATTTTAACTAATTCTTTTGACCTGTTAATTCTTTTCAGCTCAATTCAACAGTGAAAAAATGCCCATACTATCACTTTAACAATTGTTTATATTCACATTGTCTTGTTTATCTATTCATCCATTCATTTATTAACATGATCGTCCGTGTTAGTGAGATAAATAACTCTCAAATCTTGAATGCAGCGATTAGATGTAATGAAATGTATTATTTTCCGTAGTTCAAAATACAACAAATGCTTAAATATAATGGTTAGACTTAACCACCAATCAGTCAAACATCAATAATTCTTTAAGAGGTCCAGATATCGGAAAAGTAGCACCGGAATCGGATTCAGGAAGACAAAATCACATAGATTGGACCATCTTATTGTTTTATTTCCCTGGAATGTAAGGTGTACTGGGTTTTGCGCTTCTATTAAAAGGGTGCTGCATTCTTATCGAAATGCACAATTTAAACTCAATATTTCTTTAACGAGTCGAGAAATCGAAAAATTAACACCGGATTCGGATTCAGCGACAAAAATTCATAGAGATTTCACTATCTTATTGTTTGATTTCGATGGAGCGAACGAGCTAGCGAGCGAGCGTATTTCATTTGTGCAGGTAAATAGGACTGCGTGAGAAAAGGGTGCTTAATGCAAAACATTTTTTGATTATAACTTTTTTATTTTAATTTTTTTTTTCAATTTCTTTTTCAAACTTTTAAACAACACTATAAACTGTTTATGTTTTATTGAAAACAATTTTTTTTTTTTTCATTATATGATACATATGTATTTTTTTATTTATTTTTTAAAAATTGATAACTTTTGAACGGCTGTAGATATCTTAAAAATTCCAACGAATTCTTGATCAGCGTGGTCATAGGCATATAAAATTAAACATCTGTTTATTTTATTTCAACGTTATTTTTATTTTTTAATAAATAAATAATTTATTTATGTTTTAAATGTTACGGACATAACATTCCGCATCTATCGCTTCAATATCATGTTCTTAATTCTATCGTACAGTTCTGCATTATAAAACAAACGTTTACAATATAGTTAAGAAACTAAATCACTCGCATCATGCCAACAACTGAGTCTGGGATTGAAGCCGGATCGCCTTGGTGAGAAGCGTGTATACCAACCACTGCGCTGAAAGGACATGCACATGTGTTTTCCCAGAGCGAGGCTCATTTTGTCTTTCAAATGAATTGTGCTGATGCAGTACTTACTGATAAGGATTTCTTGACAGCTGATATATAGATATACGAGGGTCGCATGATAGGAAACATGGCTTAATGCACACGCTAATCTGGGACGACGCTTTACGCACATTTTGCGACTCATATCTAATGCAGGTGTTTCGAGTTTTAACTCGAAAAGTTAAATAGGTTTGCCGAATGGTTTCCATGGATGAGTCTTGGCCCGATGTTCTACAACGCGGTCGTTAGTTTCGCATCTCTGACGACGACATTATCAGTGTGTTCTTTAAAGTGATATTATGGGCATTTTTCACTGATGAATTGAGCTGAAAAGAATTAACTGGTCAAAAGAGTCCAAGTATCTGCAACTCATCTTGCTACTAGTTGTTTATAAAAAAATATAAATTCGGCGCCAGCCCGATGAGCGGAAAAAAACGTCGGCCGCTGATCGGACGGTGATCGGTGTCTATTTGTGACTGAGGTTTTAAACTTTGTCACTCATCGGACGGCGGACGGCTCCGACGTGTCCAGTCTTCCCGATGCATGGAGATCGGACACATCGGCCGGCGACCGGATAATTTGTGACTGAGGCATAAAGGAGGTGGATTATGAATTCCAATATGTCAACAGTTGTGAGCGAACCTGAATATTTCTAACGACCTATAAAAGTGTGTTTTGAATATCTATTTATGGTACACACCACTTCTGCTCATTATTGTCTTAGAACTATGACATGCAGATTTACGCATGTATTGACACTATTACTGATATTGGGATTCGCTTACAGCAACAATTTTGATTTCTTTCGGGATAAGAATGGTTGAACCCATGGAAACCTGGAGGTAAAAGACTGATTTTAGCAATATTATTTTAAAGCTCGATTATGAGCTGATGTCAAGCATCAATGGCGATGTAACAAATGAAGCACACTGTTAAATAATATCGATTAATTAATTGGAAACTTTGATCCAGGTGTCTGCGAATATATGTATGTGTTGTCCTTTAAAATCTGCACATTGTATGTATGAAGGTCCTCGCGTTGGAAGTCCTTAAATTGTCCGAACTTTTCCAGTGTGTGATATATGCAAATGAAGGTCCTCATGTTGCATGTAGTTGACCAGTGTGCGATATATGCAAATAAGGGTCCTCGTATTGTATGTAGTTGTCCAGTGTGTGATATATGCAAATGAAGGATGTCCTCGCTTTGATGTCCTCATAAATATAGCTGAGTGAGAGAGGACCTCGAAGTGTTTTCTGTGGTTACTACTGCGTGTATCATATTTTTGAATAGAAATTTTTCTTTCCTATCTATATCTGCGTATTTATAGATTTTGTAGTAGAGAAAGGACAGCGTTATAATGATGTCCTCAAAAACCACGTTAAAGTCATGGTCCCCGGAATGGTACCTATACAAACATGTGTGCGTGCGTGCATGCGTGCGTGCGTGTGTGTGTGTGTGTGTGTGTGTGTAATTGTGTGTGTGTGTGTAATTGTGTGTGTAATTGTGTGTGCTTTATGAACATATGTGAGAAAGGAAGTATACTTATCACAAGAGAAATGTTAAATTCTACTTCTTTGTTCTTATCTTTTTGAATTGTGTTATTTACTGTCATATGTTATTTTTTCTTGTCTGTATATATGTGCAAGTTTATGTATGTGTTTTTTAATATGTGTGTGCATGTGTGAGGTTAAGAGAGTTGGTACTTTATGAAAATGTAAAACCACTCATGTTTGTACATTTCTACTTTGTGTAATTGATGACTTCATAAGAGTGCAATAATAAATAAGAAAAAAAGGCTTCAAAGGAAATTAGAGAAATATATGGCATATAGTATGTAACAGTTCAAAATTAAGTTTACTGAAAAAAGATACCAAATTGTTGGTCTTATTAAATTTTTAGCATGTTTCTTCTGCTTCACACGAACATATGGTTCATTATTTTGAAATAATTAATTCTTTGGTTCCTGCAGACATTTTTGTGCCTTGAAGAGATTTAAAAACCGTTTGAAAGAAATAATAAAATTGCTCCTTTATTATTTGATTTTTTCAAGGGGTTATATGACCTTCAAAACAGCAGATCTTAATGTCTATGTGTAATATAATGAAACATATTTAAACTGTTCTGCTGCAAATTATAACATGTCTTTCAACTAACTGTGTCAATTATATATAGTCTATTAATCACAAGGATTATACTATATTTATTGAGTTCAAGTAGTTTTAAGTATTACCACAGAAGATTGTTTTGATCTAACTGTCAACACATTTTCTTATCTGAAGCTGTGAAAAAAATATAATTTGCTAAATATTAGCGAATAATCATTTTATGTCACTATTGTACAGCTTTGATTCATAACTAAGGTTCTGCTTATACAAAAACAATATGAGGCCATTTCAGCAAGTGCCATTTACATAGATTTAGACAAAAATATGAAGATGACCATATTTTTCTTAATAGATTTGTATCTGTGATGACACTGCCACAGACAAAATTGCATCAATTTGATCAAATTGATAACATTTTAGAATTGGTGTTTCATCAATTAATTTACCTTGAACACGTTGTGATAAAAGGAGAAATTGCTCACCATGACAAGGTAACAAGGTTTAAAAAGGTTTTTTGCTGCAATACAAAGAATGTGTCTGAAGGGACCAAAGCATTAAAGATTTCAATTTAAACTGACTAAATGTACATTTTTCAAGGATTTACCACATGAGGTAATTTGAGACATTTTTTTCAAATAGGAAGCATTAGCATACAAGTATTGTTCATGAAAGGCAAATGATAATTTCAACATGGCTATAAAGAATTGCGATAAAGGGGAAATAGTTGTTTAACAATGTCTTTATTGGTGAAAACGTATTCATAAGTACAGTTTATGAGAGCGCTTGCCCAACCCCCATCACAGATAATACTGATAGCCGGAACACCTGAAAAGGAATAAATAAATAATGTTATATAAATTGGACCCTTTAATCAGAGCTCTAGATAAAGTTGTTTTTTCCCACCGCTAAGTTCTTTAATTTAGATCAAAACCCTATGTTGTTGGTACTCATTAGTATTGTCTCTATGAGATGATTCTAATGATTACCAACAACGTGGGATTTAATGAAGAAGTATTATTCTCTCCCCTCATCTATAGCCCTGCTTTTATGCTTTGAACCCATTATTCCAACCAACATTGTTATCTATGTACAACCTGTGTATGATGCTCCTCAAACAATTGTTTAATTTAAGCATAACAAAGGGAAATAACTGCTGAAGTATATAAAAGAGATTTATAGTTCTTAAATGCACTTATCATCTATTTTTTGCTACCAATGAATTGGTGTTGAGACAACTTTATAGTGTTTTTGTTATATTTGGGGACAAGCGCACCGCATAGCAGGTGCCAACGCTCGGCTGTGGGTGCAGGTCAAAATGACATTGACCTTTGACCTAGTTACCCAAAAATGGGTGTGGCAGCTTGTAATTGTTTTTTTAATTTATAGAGGTCCCATTGACCTAGTGACCCAAAAATGGATGTGGCATGTAAAACTTATCGAGGTGCAGCTACATATGAAGTTTCAAAGTTGTAGGTTGAAGCACTTTGATTTTACCGCCAACGTTCAAATTCTTGACAAAATGTTAAGGTTTTAGCACCCGGACGACGACGCAAAATTTTACCTTTGAAATTGACATTTCACCACTCAAAATGTGCCGCTTCATGAGATACACATGCATGCCAAATATCAAGTTGCTATCTTCAATATTGCAAAAGTTATGGCCAATTGTAAGGTAGCATGACGCCTCATTTTCCAGCCTCAATCGGACCTCCGCCTCACGGAGCACCTGCAGTGTTTTTTTCCGTTAATTTTTCTAATAATTAAAGTTGTGTTGCACAAGTATTTAACCAGGATGAGAAAATGAGAAAATGCGTGTAACAAATTTTTCCATTGTTACAAGATTTTCTTCCCAAATTTCTGATGTGATTGTCCTTGTCCCTAATTTACAATTGTTGTTTGCGGATGCTTTCAATATGAGTAAGTCTAAGACAATGTCATGGAGTAAAGGGTTAACTTTTCAGTCCCTGCAGATGCATTTTTTCATCTTGCAGCAGACGCCATTTGAAAACCTACTGACAAAAGCAGAAATTTCTCACGATGAGCAATTTCTCAATTTGTCACAAAATTTTCAAGGGCTGATGACTTAAAAACAGCAGTCTTAAATTGCTATCTGCCATTTATTTAAATGAATTTAAGTTGTCTGCTGCAAATTGTTAGAGGGACGAATGAGTTAATGCATTTTTTTACAAACCTTGATGAAAACTCCCATTTTTTACAGCTATCTCTTTCTCCTACCCTATTGCCCTATCCAAATCAGCCTGTAGGTATTTATTCCACCAATCGTTTATTTTAAGTTTTATATCCAAGAAGGACCTTCGAGATAATCCTGGTGAATCCAGGACATCAAGTAGTTCATTTAAATGTGATAGTCCATTTCCTGTTACCAGTGTTCCCCACACAGCTCGAATATTCACATCAAAATTACCACTTTTAAGTCTTGGACTTGTATCAAATTTGAAGGCTTGGTTACATCCAAGGCACTTTGCTAAGACTATTGATGCCAAACCATAGGAGTTTACTTCAGAGACAAGATCGATTGGGGCAATTCCTCCAGTAACTAATTCTTTGGCCTTTTCACATTTTGCAGCATGCATGCATGTTTCTGTCAGGATCATCTGCACTGCTTGTAGTTGAATAAGCCTATAGCCACTGTTGGGAGTGATGCGACTTTTTATTTTTCTTTGTAGAGTTTCCCCCCATTCCTGTAAGATTTTGTAAAGACCATTTAATACAAGTCCAATATGGTTAACAATTTTACCAAATTATGTTACATTGAGTTTGAAATATTGGGTTGGCATTGTTTAAGAAACGTTAAAATCATTATAAATTGTTTTTGAAGTATTTCCCTGTTTCACTAAATTCTAAACATTATATTGAACAATTTCTAGGAAATAGTTCCAATTCATAAATTTCGTCTCAATAGAAACATTTGCTAATCCTGATCATCTTTTTAATTTGACTTAGTGCTTTAAAACATTATAGTGTGAAATAGCTCAGCAAATGACATCAGAAGGTGTTTGCAATGTGAATATTGCCTGATCCAATCAGAAAAAAATGAATGTTGAAATAATATAAATGTTTAAAAATAAAAATTGTTATTAAAGTCTCTGAACAAAGCCTCATTCATAACCCTTAACAAAATGCTCACTATATAATTGTTTCTTTATCAGAAAACCTACTTAAAACCTTTTGATAAATGATGAAATTTGCTTTCACAAGCAATTAATCATTTTCTTACAATTACTTAATAGCAAAATGAAATTGCATGTTGTCATTAAATAGTATTTTCACTGTAATCATGCTTAAAATCCATATATGTAATGTAGACCTGTGAGAAAAACATGCAGCCATACTGGGACCCGAACCCCGGACACCCGTATACCATGCCAACTCTCTACCAACTGAGCTATCCGGCCTACTTACACACAGATTTATACTTTGTAAATATAAATCTCTGCTACATACTCCACCAACCAAATGAAATTATGTAGCAGGGGTTTATATTCACCCCTAGAGAGAACTATGTGTAAGCCGGCTAAGTAGGCTAGTCCGAATAGCATTCGCATGGTATGCGGAAGTCTATGGTATGAGTCCTTGTATGGCTGCACATTTTTCTTACCTTGGGGGTGATTTAAAAAATAATGAAGCCTAAATGAAATTTTTTCTCAAATTTTAGATGTTAAGTTATGGCAACAGTTTTGTTTGTATTGCATAGGGAAAGGGTTCATGTTTTATAAATGAGTAGGGCCGTTCTGTCAGATGTAATCACTTTTTCACAACAAAAGATGTTAACCAAACGTTTAGAAAATTTCGTTGATAAATGTACATGTCTTTTGCACTTAATAAAATCCTATTAAAACATGTTATCAATAATGTTTGTGTTTTGTCAACATGAAGTATGTTCTTAAGCAAAATTTAAGTACAAAATCAGAAGTGTTCTTCATATAATTATGGAAAAAATGAAATTTTCCTGTTTTTTAACACATCTTTTTCAAAACTATACTCCTAAAAGTTTTTTCCTGGCCTCAAGCAGTGTATCTTAAAGTAAAAACTCAGATTTATCAAAATTTAGGATGACCTTCAAATATATGTGAAGTTTCTTTTTTATTATATAAGAAAATCTGCAAAAACTAGCTTTTGCCAAAACTGTATACAATTTTCGAACATTTGTACACATGGGACACTTTAATGTATACAAGTAAAATAAGCAAACCATCCAACATATATAAATAATTTTTAAATTTGTATTATATTTGACTATACAAATTTATGTTTCCCCAAATAATTTTCTGTGCTAGAAGGTCCGTTTGATGATTTAAGGTTGATGTTTAGAGATTTAAGGTTAATTTTGTACTTGACAACTTTAGTTTTCATTTATTATAAGAAATACCCAAACAGTCAGTAATATAGAATACAAATTAAATTGGCATAACATATTCTTATAAAATTATAAGATAAGTTAGAGGGAACTTGAATTGTTTGCTGAAAGGATCTAGCATGATTTGAGGCCAAATCTGTACACTTGGGACATTTTCAATATGGATGAAAATGCGAAGAAAAATAGCATAACTTTTATATGTATTCCATTTGAGGTATTTTTGTGGCCTTTAGTATGTTTATAACCTATGGGATATCAGAGGCATAAGAAATCTCCATAATTATGCAGTGTGTCATAGAAATTCTGTATTTCCCATACAAAAACATATATTTCACAAATTGTATATACATTTTACCTGGTTTTCAATATATTTCACATAGTTGTATATATTTGACCTTGGTTTCATAATTTATCTTGTTCTATATAATAAAGATCTATTTGACATTGCTCTCTATATGCTGGAGATCTATATGCTGGGCAGTGTTCTCTATACAAATGGATATCAGACCTTGTTCTCTAAATATCGAATGATCTAATATTGTGTTCTTTATATTTTGGACGCTTTTCTATCAATATTGAACATGGTTCTGTATACAAAATACATGTTTATATTTATTTAAGAATATTTGACCTCGTTTTCTCAAATATAATTCACTGTTCTACATTTAGACCTTGCTCTCTATATATTAAACATTATATTCTCTATATATTGGACCTTGTTCTTTATAAATTATACCTTAAACTTTTTATACTTTATACACAACACGATGTCCTCTTACTTGACCTTCCTCTGTAATACAATATATCCTCTATATATTTTGGTAATAATAATATTATTTGGAAATAATAATAAGTGTTGTACCGTTGTTTATCGTAGGTCTTAACATGGTTTTGAGTTTAGATGCGTAGGAATTGTACCACGAGGGTGACAGCCAGCTGCGTGGTTTAATTATAAGTGTCTGAAAGACTTTGTCATCCATCATATTTGACATTTGACCATGTTCAACTTTTATTTTGGCTTTTTTCTTCAGTTTTGCTTTTGAATGCTCCCTTGAATCGAAATTTAATCATTAATTCTGCTATAATGTAAGTTTGTTTTCACTTTCTGGAGGTTTATAAGAAAAACGTTCATTTTGTGTTCCAAGTGTTCGTGTACAACATTTCATAACCAACTTCAGGCTAACATTAAAGATTATTGGAGAAAGATTTTTTTTTTAATTGACATTAATTTGAGAAGACGAAATGTATTTTGTAATAATATTATGGTAAAGTATAATATACTTCCTACACATGATGGCAATATATGTACCTAATATTTCTAAAAGTTTTATTGATGTATAGAATTTAAAATTGCCTTTTACATAAAATGTCACGCAAAACCAGTACACTTGGGACAATCTTAAGGATATTTTTCAATATATTTTGTTAATGAAGCAGTTTATTGAGTTATTGCGAAGAATTTTCACATTTAAGCTAAACGCATGGAAACACTTCTGTAAGATAGAAAAAGAACTCAAACATACTTAATGGTAAGAAAATAAATGCATGTTTCATTTAGGCTTCATTATTTTTGAAATCACCCTTGGTTACATTGGCGCCTAATGTAAAAAAACCATGATAACTGCTTTGATTAGACATACTCAAGAATAATTGCAAACCGATTCTTTTTATATTTCGATTCCTTCTACCCATTATGAAAGCGTGGCACCCGCTGTGCTCCGTAAACAAAATGTGCATTACAAATCCGTCGAAATCACGTGAAGTGCTAAGAAACCACATCATTATTTTGACAGTTGGGCAGCAACTAGTAAAACAACTGTTTACATTAATCAGGAAAAGATCGAACTTAATAACAGAAATGACCATACAGAGATACAATCACTTACCCCATTGCAAATCTTTTCCAGCTGAAAAGTGTCCCCCCACCCGTCTTTTTCAGTGTATTTGTATTGTTTTTCTGGAGCCGAAGTGCATCTCACAGAATATCCATCCGACTTCCGTTGTTGTCACTTTCGTATTAAAAACTCAGTATAAAAGAATTATTATTACTTTTAGGTTGTTGAATCAATGTATTATTCTATATTATCAATTAAATAGTATACCGCGATGAATTGAACGGAGTTTCGTTCCGATCTTTCTGTCAGTCTGTAAGCGTACTATTTTGTGCGCAATAATACAAGTACATGTGATTCGACAACAACTGTAAACATTGGTGAAATTCTTCGTACAAAGTTATATTTTTTGAGTGTTTATGAGGTCTGATCATGCAGTTTGCACACATCAACGGAAAGATTACAATCCAATGCATTTGTCATCATCAACCATTTGGAATGTCAATTAGGCGATGAGTGAGTTTTAAGCATGTTTCTTTAAATTTTATTAATTAAAAAAAATGGCTGCCCCCATCGCGATTAAATGACATGTGTTCGAGTTTTGATATTTCTAGATTTGTAAACTTTTTTCACTATTTAAGCGTAACTTGCCCTCGTCAGTGTCGATCTTATTCACTAGTGATATACTTTTCCGCCGAAATACGTTGAATAAACATGATTCAGATTTTTGAAAATAATGTCTATTTTAGTGTTAAAATCGCTTTGCATTTTGATTGATTATGTCGATGGTATGAGACGTTGCTGTACAAAATTGGTAGCAGTTTGAAGGAAAACCATCCATTTAAGCATATATGTATACATTTTCAATGTGGCACTCTTCGTTTAGTCAAATTTGACTTCAATGCTAGGGGTCCCACATTTTTCAAACTGAAGCCTCTACAGGAACCTTAAGTTAATATTATTACATGAATAGAATTTAAAACAAAAAATATATAGAAAAACGTTTGCCGTTATCGAGGCTCTAACCATTGTACGTCATTACATGCATTACACAGTTATTGCTGTTACCACTTGGCAATCCAGACTGTTATACGAAGTCTGCTTTTTATACTTTATTTATATAAGTGATCTACGTGTTGTTACACAATTTAAAGGAATTATCAGAAACTAGCTACTCTACAAATTTTAACGGAATTAACATAAACAAGCTATTCCAATATATTCAATCGTTTCGAGTGTGTAACACTCGTTTCGAGTGTTTAACACTTTATAATTTATAAATCAATTTCAAATTATCACTATTATACACATAAACTAAACTGTATTTCCATCATCAGTCTACGCCATATAGTGTCATTGTGACAATCTGTGAACAATGCCCTTCAAGGCTTTCCTTTCTTTAGCCAAATTTGCATCGATATATATTATACAATCTTGTAACTTTTGCTATTTTATGATGATGGGTTTTAATGAAGAAAATGATGCAGCCAAATATAAATTTCTTAAACCAAATGTTTCAACTTGCAGTCGTTGGCTAAATTTGGTAAATAAAGGTTTAATTGGTAAGAGGGCACACTTTTAATTTCACATATGCAAATGTAAAAACTACACAAAAATGATACAACTGTTTAATATGCAATTAAATAATATGTAAATTAATGGAACTGTATATAAATGCCAAATGTCAATACTAACATTTAATGAATAATGCAAAACTTTTACTGAAAAAAGAAGAAAATTGATTACTATATTTGTTGTGTTTATTCTATTTGTGGTTATTGTTAATGTATATTCATACCAAATTTTGATAAATTACAATTAATGAATAGTGCAAAATATGTAAATACTATATTTGTTGGAAAAATTTTTCGTTTTGTTTTTTGTTAATGTATGTAAAACCAAATGTCTATAGATTTCATTTTAAAGGGAAAGATCTAGAGAGGAGGGTGCTGCACCCTGATCCTTTATGGTCCCCCTCCTGCCCCTCTTCAACGAAGAATTGTTAAATATCTTCCAAAATTTAATTCATTTTGGCAAATATTCAATTACAAATGAAGCAGATGCATGTGCTTAAAACCCTAAACTACATGCATTTGACTAATGATCAACCCTTGATATAACTTTTAAGATCATGCATGTCTTGTCAAAATGTTCAGCCTGCTGCTTTTTAGCAGCACCCTGTATGCTTTTTGAGGTCCTTAGTCTTACCCTAATGTAATGAATAATGCAAAACATGTGCTGAAAAAAGGAGAATTGAAGTATTTATTTTATTTTATTTTTATTTTGGTTGTCTTCTAGGGAACGTATTCAGAATCTAAAAACAATCTGTGATTAAATAAGTTATATTTAATTAACATTTTTGAACGTTTACTCTTTTTTGTATTCATTTAAGTTTTTAACTGAAAATATGACTTCTACATACAATATGCGCTACTATAGTTAAGAATTCAATTTACATGTTTTTCTGACATAATTCGTGTTATAAATTTAGCATTCTAATTTTTCTCTAAAAGGGCTTTATAACAACTTTGGTTTAATATAAATAAATTTAGGATTAGTTTTTTCCCTTGTTTTCCCATGTCAAAATCATTTTGTCTGAAAATGTTCTTCACATTTGTGTTGTATTCATGGCCAGTCACACGCATATGTATAATATTACATAACACGCCGCACCATTAGCCGGTTATTTATTTCTGTGTAACATGTGTTATGGTAAATCATGGCCATATCGCCTTGTTTTCCTATATACACGTATCGTTTGTGTTGATTTTTTTAAGCTTTTTTGTATCTACATGTACATGTATTATTTAGAGCTTAAAATAGTTGTTTTAATGTTATTATGACATAATGCCTTTTCAAAGTAAATGTTTATAAGATAAATTTGTTTTGTTTGTTATATACATGACAAAGTGCTGTATTTGTGGTATTATTGAGGGTGTTACATAAAACCGACGGCAGGCCGATAAGCCATTTTGCCGATATCGAGCCGACGACGGGCCGATAAACAATGTTGCCGATATCGGCCGATCAAATGCCGATGGGCAAAACGATTGCGGCCCGACATCGTTTACGACGGCGGTCCGATATAGGTTTGCTGGCTGGGGCATTACTAACAGTTGTGTTGAGCATATTGTCATAATTAAGGGTAGCTATAAGGCAGGATACACAAAATAACATCAACATTATCCTTACAAAAGTTTATCACACCTAGTTAATTACAGTAACAATTATATATATATGCTATATCCTTTAAAGGCTACTCTCTGCATATTTATATAGTTAAGTCAATAGTGGAAAAACCTGTCCTATAAATAAAATGAGAAACAGTGGGGCTTCAGATGGTTTTATGAGTTTAAGGTCAATAGTGGTAAAATCCTGTTCTATAATTAGAATGTTAACAGTGGGGGCATGAAACAGCTTCACGAATCACTACGCTTGAATTACGCTTACAAAACCTATTCAGTTTGAGCGATGTAAGATTTAAAGGAGAGATTTACATTGTGTTCGGTTTGGTTAAGAAAAGTAAGACATATATTGAGCTTCTTCCATCTGGGGTATACATGTATTTATCAAATGTTATTTTTCCATTTGCATTGAAAGATACTGCAAGAGATCTAGGGAGTAAACAAATAATAATAACATTTAACCAATAGTAGTGTAAACATGCATAGACAAGACCAACTGCATAGCTCGATACACTTAACATACTTCGTAGGTGTTTTTTTATTCATAAAGGAATACTGTTATACATAGTATTAATTTCGCGAGTTGACATAACTAGTGTTTTCAAATAAAATTATATATTATTATGTATATTATTTATTATATGTAATTTTCTATATACAAAAAGCATAATCAACTTATATTATACATGATGGTGGAGTAAAAAACAAAACAAAAGTGTTATTTTCTTAACTACAAATCGAACGTACACAGTGTCTTTAATACAGCAATATGTATTTGTGTACTTTCTCCCGACAGCATTTGTCGTTGCATGTATCCTTCAGTTGATTAGTTGTTCATGTGATGTTCTGTACCGCGATGGCAGAGCCACATGATGAGACCTTCACCAAAACGTACACATTCAACGCATTAAACTATAGCCAGATCACAACTTCATAAGTAAATTACACACTAGATAAAAATGCATATAAATCAACAAATATTTTACAAGTTACATGAGTGGACTTAGGAATTAAGTTATAACAAAAAGTATATTGCGCATTGGACTAAATGCCTGTCTTCTGACATTTTACATCACGAATAAAACAACCCCAAGTGACTGGAGGGTCAATAATTACCCGCCAGTTTGGTATTCTCTTGAAGGTACTATTTAAAATTCGAGTATTCATATATGCAAATGTTACTTGGCGGCTTAATATGATAAAAGTCCCAGGTGCTTCTCATTAGCATAAGTAATGTGTCAAACAAATATACACGTATACTACTTTCAATGATTGAAAACGTATGCATGCCGCAACTGCCATGTAATGTACAATACAGTGTGTATATATGATTATATATAAATGTCAGTAAATTTATCATACTAAAGAGGATAGCCAAATATAACACATAATTCAATACTTCAGCCATAACGATGTCGCGTACGAAAACATGTATAAGGACATTACACTCTTAATTGAAACGCTGTGTCCTGTGTGTTATTATTTAAATGTAGTCTGTATCATATTTATTTGTAATGCATCACTTATACATCGAAAACCTTACGCAGTATAGTTTACATACATACTTGAAAATTGGCTGCGTCTATACATACCTCCATGTGTATCGTATTTTCTTCTTTCCACTTGCGATGCCCGATAGAAACAATAGATACTACAACACCTTAGTAGTACTGATATTAAAAGCAAATATGCTTTCGTAAATATTTCTATACCACCAATAAAAACTAATACGGCTTTCTTAATTAACGAACAATACCAGTTTAACCTATGCGTCAATATTTTTTTCTATTTTCTATCAGTATGTTAATTGTAGATATACTTGCAATTTTTTCTGAGAGTATGCACATGTTTATATTAACGAACACAAATGTTGCGTGATGGGGACAAAATGTCGAGCTGCAAGTAATTTTTACAGACAAATACTAACACCGTATAGTGCCAATTTTGATATGATATGCATGAGACCGATCTCGCATTTATTCATGCATAACTTACAATATAAAATAGATGGTCTCACAATTGATATCGTTTCAATTAATGATGGTCTTGCAAATAAAATTACGCGCCTACATAACATTGACCACAAAGATTCGGTTGAACATTTTAATAGCATGGAAAATCTTAACACATACATACACTTTTTTTCCGAGTTTTTATCCGAGCGTGTGTTTTGATTATTTCGTAAGGCATTCGTGTTCGTATTTGACTATGACATGACCGCAGTCATTACCATCGACTTTATAACCCGTTGCTGATAGCGAAAAAAAATTACTTTTTTGAAAGACGTCAACGATCATGGTTAACGATGCGTTCGCATGTCAAGTTGACATAATTCGAAGTGTTAAACTGTGATTATTTGATGAGTTCATGGAAATGTCGATAAGTTTGGACCCCAATACACATCACATGAAACGTCAGCTGCACAAGCAATCTTTTTATACAATGCGTTCATCTATGTATGACAGGAAACCAACTGCCAACCAATGAATTGAACTGTGATCCTCGCGCTGAAACGGCCATTCAAAAGCACTGGGGGAGGGGGGGGGGGGGTAAACCAAAAGATGCACGTGTGCACGAAGTACACACGTTGCTCGCTTATGATCTTTTCCAAATGGCATCTATGACCTAAATTGAAATAATCAAGCACACACTGTGTTTTGTATTAACATCGTTTACCTTTTAAACAAATCTACGCCTTATTAACGTTACTAACTGCTCTGATTAAACTCAACGGGCACGGTATTTGCATAGTTTACGGGTATAATTTAGTGTTGCTATCGAAACAAATCTGCGCCTTATTAACGTTACTAACTGCTCTGATTAAACTCAACGGGCACGGTATTAGCATAGTTTACGGGTATAATTTAGTGTTGCTATCGAAACAAATCTGAATATACCTTCACATATGCGTTCAGGAAGTATATTAAATACGCGATTGATGAATGTAGCGAAATTGTATATCTGTATACGTGTGCATGCCCGTCTGTGTTTAACTCAAGCGTTTAAGTACTGGTAAATAAATATGTTTTTAAAGAGACTGTAAGGAAGTGAATACTGATAAACTGTTTAAAACAGCTAATATTGTCCCATACACTTCTAACACATTTTTAATTATATAGAACAGTTAAATAGCGTAATATTAATAAAATTGTACAGCAATACGATTATTGTAATTATTACTTTTTATTGTTACGTTTTTATTGTAGAAAACCTTCATTGTTTACTTCAAAATATATCGCAATAATGACCTTACAAACTGTACTTTGTACGTAAGATTCAGGCAAAAAACAATGTGCACAACAAAATAGCGTAGGTGATGGGAACGCCGTGTTTAAAGCATAAGAATTATATCAAAAGTAAAAACAAATATGTTCTATTTTCAAATGTATTTTATATACATATGTTCACTTGCGAAAAATATTGCCCTTGAATACCTACACGGGATAACGATTAAATATGTCATAAGCCTTTGTTTGTAATGTAAAAGTAACCGTAGAATGTTGCGTTGCTAACGAAGTTGTACGGCTTTAACATGAAATATTATTTTTCATCACAAGTATTGGGTACTTAGCATAAGTAACCCGTCATAGACAATGCGTCGGTTTTGAAACGGCAGACTGAAGACGGTAGGTGAACCGGCATCTGAGTTGTTAATATTAACCATAATATTTTAAAAGGGGTATGGAACGAAATATTTTCAAGATTTAGATGTGTCAACTTCGCACTAGAGTCATCATTGTTTTCTCTGTATGTTTAGAGTTATTCCTTTGATCCGAGTGTTTTACGATATGTCCCTAACAATTATTTCCCCAAAAGTCAATAACATTCATACATTAAAGCACCGCGCATGACCTCAATTAGATATGCATATCGACTATGAACTAACATTCCTTCTTAATATTCGAGCTTCGCCCGATGTATACATAAACACATTTGGCCAGCTATATGTACACCCTCTAATCAGTATACCCCCTTTAACAATGCTTTGTGATTGGTTATACTGACAATAGTTTATACAATGACTAATAAGGCTAAATATAGTGAAACTCAGAAGATGACAACGAAGCAGTTTGATGATGATGACGGGAAGAACGATTATTATCACCTGACAGTATAATTATCTGATGCGACAGTACGAGGATTATAAGGCGATAGTCCGATTTGATGACAGTGTGATAACGATAACGCGACAAAACGACGATGATACAGCGATAGTCTGATGATGATGATAGTACGACGGCTATAACGCGAGAGTACGACGATATCTAACGCGGAAACACGATAATGAAAAAATAATGAATTAACAAATTCGAACATTTAGCATGCTGAAACGACAACGATAAACAACAAAGGCGAAATGATTGTTCAGCTTTTATTTTTATTAAAGGTACTTAATAACAATCTAAATCGTTATGTTTTATTTAAACTATGTTATAATTCAAAGACAAATGGAAATATGCAGAAAATGCTTGTCACGAAACTCCACAAGCATACGTGTTTACACATCATTCCAAAATAGACGCAATCTCGACTCGTTTACGATTAAACAATTTATTGGCAGTGTCCTCCTTCTGTGACTGTGGCGCGTACTGTGATGTGTGAGTCAGTTCTGCGTCATGAGATTCCAAAGATAATCTTCAGTCGTACTAGGGCGATCTCTTACACGTGGAGATCGGCATTACCAGAATGTGACACCCGCTGCTGCCGTAAAGAGTATAATCCGTTTAAGATGCTGCAACTGAGTCCTGATGTGCGCCTTCTATGTAGTCGATACGAAGTACACAACGTCGAGTGGTGTGGAAGCTAGCGTTGTGAGGCGATCCACTGCCTTCTTATGACAATGGCTTCTTTCGTGCTTTCGGAATTTCTTGAGAAGTTTGAGACTCCTTTGATGCGGTAAATGCGTTCTACCCTTTCGTTATCGATTTCGTTCGGTTTTCTGTACTGCAAAGATTACAGATTGCGAGGTTTTTCATGTAAAACAGAAATACAATGCAATTTAAATTAACTGAATATCTAATATAAATGAAGGAATATGAGCATGAACTAATATAATAATATTGATTACTATAATTAAGATTATTAGATATCCAAATATATATTAAACAACCTTATTCTGTAAAATACCTACGTCTAGATTATAGATCAAAGTAACGTATACACATTTTTAGCTTTTAAAGAACATTTTTCGGGTTACGTCTTATTAAATGCACGTTTATGAAAATCATTTTCCGGAAGTAAGGAGCAGGTTACCGTGCGTAAATTATGTTTCTATTTCTATCGCATATAGCGTAAGTGAAAGCCTTTTTGTTATATAAATAATTGAACGTTTACAAAACAACACATCGTTAAGTGAAGAAAAAATCAAAAGTACATATGTGGCATCAAAACTATAGTGAATGTTCAGATTGTAAATTAGAGTCCGCAATGTTAGAACATAATTTTCTTAATAGTTTTAATAAACGCACGCCAGTGTAAAATATTAAATGATGGCCATACCGCTTGCCAACATCCAAGATAAACTGGTGTATACATTATGGTGAAGACGTATACATTTTATGTTAACCCACTTATATTATTTTCGATACAAGCTACTTAACCATGCTTTTTCATTTCTGTAAATCATACAAATATGCATGGAGTTTGTAATAAACTTGCTGACTAGTAAACATCGCACTTCCCGTATTAAATATAGGGCATGTTATATTTTGACAACAACTAAATGCATGAACTAACACACGTGAACTCTTATCTTGATAAGCCTTTTTTATAAAGACCGCATTGTTGTTTTCGCAGGTCGTATGTAATTTGTTAAATGTTAAATAGAACATTTGAGATTTTGATGAAGGAAGTGATAATTAAAATACAACATCTACTGTCTACAAAAAGAAGGAAGTTTAGAATATGCACAATGCGGAAGTGATTATTACACAACTTAAGCTCAGTCACGATCAAAATCGAAAGTGGTACAGGGGACTTCTGTTGATCAAATATATAGGACTTGGAAAACAGTAACTTACTAATCGGACACAATGAAGCTGCTTACATATATAATTATTATTTTGCACGAAAACATAATTGTTTTTATTTGTGCTACAAACGATGATAACTATTTGTGTTCAGAAATGCCAAATGTTTCTTCTAACGTTAATTGCGAGAATGTGAATGACACCTGCATGTGTTATGGGAATATTCCTGCTGAATTGCCGCCCAACTCTACACGAGTAGAGTTACATTGTATTGACCCGATGTCAAGTACGAATGAAACGTTCCGCGGAGGAGGATGGGAACGCATTACCTATCTGAGGCTTTTTTGGAATGGGAAGTCATCAACATCAAACACCCTTCTTGGAGGAATATTCACTGGATTGAAGCACCTGACGGCACTGCATATTAACATAGTCTCACTGCAAACATTAGATAAAGGAGTATTCGACGGTTTGGAAAATTTAACGATTCTGAATTTAGACGATTGTTGGCAGCTTGATTTTAATGACTTTCTTGACATAATGTCAAATGAAGATGTTTTGCCGAACCTGCATGACTTGTCTCTACGAAAGACATCGTCAGAAAACAATTATAACGTTATACTGGGGGAACGGTTCTGGAAAATGTTAAAACGTCCAGTGATGTCCTTAGACATAAGCGAAATGGTAGTAAACGTGTATGATTTGAGGATCTTGGATACCGACGAAAGCCTCGGTCGAACGATTGAAATGTTTAATGTGTCAAGAATTTCAGCTTTTAACGGGTTAAAAAGCTTTAAGCCCGAAACACGAGCGCTTCAAAGTTTAAAGGAAATTGACTTATCAGGATTTTTTAATGACGGCCACCGGAGAGACGCTCATTTTTTTTGTAGTCCATTTACCAGGAAAATAACAAATATGCATGACGTGCGTAATATTGTTCAAAATACTGGATTGACGAAATTATTGCAAAATGTCGATACTATTTATATGGACCAGATGTGTGGGGATGATGAAAAACTGCCCCCATTTATTTTTCAACATGCAAAAAACGTTTCATACTACTCTGAGGATGGCCACAATATTATAGCACACCTTAAACGTATTTACTTCAGGAAAAATAACTTCAGATTGTTAGATGCGGAAGTGCGTATTGACACGCTCAGTAGTGTAGTGTTAATTGATTTAACAGAAAACGGACTTGAATATATACACCCTGTAATATTTCAAAACGTTCACTCATTGAAACAGTTGGTCCTTTCCAAAAATAGGTTAGGTCAAATGCAGTTGAGAAATGAATCAGATTTTGTTGCACTGTTTAGATCATTACGTTACGTTGAACATATCAAGTTAGATAATAACGGAATAAATGCTATTCCGCCGCTGACTTTTGCTGGCAATACAAGATTAACAACGCTTGATTTAGAGTCCAATATGATTACTGTACTAACCTGTTTGATGAAAGAGGTTCCTAGTGTCAGGCACTTAAACCTCAGGAACAATCGAATTAAAATAATTCAATCGTCTACAATAGACTGTTTGACGAAAATGCCTTTAGTAGAAGTGACAATGGGTGGTAACGAACTGACTTGTAAACAATGTTCCGACTACGAATCTGTCCAAAGCCTTTTAAAAGGTAATAGATTAATCGTAGACTTCGATGAATTGCGTTGTGAAACACAAACTCACGTTCAAGTAAAAGTCACAACAGATCTGCTTACATCGCTGAGATTTGACTGTGATCGTACAGCAATCATCGGCGCTACGGTGGCCAGCACAGTAGCTTTTATTTCGGCAGTGTGTGTTGGAATATTTGTTGTACATTGCAAAAGGAAATTACAGCGAAAAGAAGATCGCATGGTTCGATGTGTTGAAAACTTATACCGAGGCGATGGATTCGCGGTGTATATGATTTATAGCAGTGTTGACGAGGTGTTTGTACGGAGTGCAGTTTTCGCGCCCTTGAATGAGAAGTTAAAGCAAGCGGTTGGTGTTGAGCGGGACTTGGTTTGCATTGGTGATGAACAGTTTAGAGTTGGTTGGAACATCTACCGAGAAATTTACAGATGTATGGAACGATCAAATGTAACGGTTGTAGTACTTAGTGAAGGGTTTGCTAATAGCGCTTTCTGTGATCAGGAGCTGGATATTGCGATGCAGCTTAAAAAGCCAGTAATCTTGCTGTTAAAGGGCGATGTGGACATACACCAACACTCAGAACACATTCAGCTATTGTATCGAACGAAAGTGCGTATTTTATTCGGATACGAAGGTAACGAACTGGTTCTGAAAACAACATGGGATAAAGTGTGTGAATCTTTTCTGCAGATGGGATAGGCTTTATAACCCACAAATGATTTGATTGAAATTGTAAACTACATACTTGTCATGGTTACAATCCGTCGTTGGATCATATTTGCAGGATTGATAATGCTTGTGCTAGGCAACACAACTGTTACATGCGGTGTTATACAAAAAGTATTTTATGTAATGTATTTGCTTGAATTTTGTATTTACTTGTACAGAGCTTCAGCGAACTTATGAGTGTGTGTATGTGTGGGAACTCTTGTGATTTCTGAACTTTATAGCAAAAATGTCTCACGCTTTAAAAGGAATTGTATTTATTATGTATTTACAATTTAATACTTTATTTAGATAATTTGATTCAGATCAAATTTCTCTCACAGTTTCAATTACATTCAATTACATTCACATAATAGTATGTGTGTTACACATTTGCAAAAAAAACAATTTTAACAGCGTGTTTAATTAGCGAGTTTTTACATCCTTACACCTGATTGCCCGAAAAAAGATTTTTTGTTTAACGGCTTATCGACTTTAAAAACGATGTATTGGGGGAATGATCACTCAAAGCTAAAAGTCTTTTATAAAAATTATAATTAAGAATAATGTGTATATGTTAAAAGTTAAACAAACAATCATATGTAGTTTAATTTATCATAAAGTATTGTGGAAACAAATGCTCATTAAGAAAATTGTATTTAACATGACGAATACAATGTTATATGCACATTATGCTATTATGTTATCAACAGACTCTCTCGAAAGACATTACAAAGCGCACTAAACGGGTTAGAAAACTATATACGGTACCAATATTTTATCATCCATGAGCGACAGTAGAAGCTACACATTTCCAGAAGTCTCTGGAAGTTTTGTAATAAGAAATCTGGGTCAGACAGCACTATTGAGAGTTATTTTCAGTATATAAGCGTTGAATGTGTTTTGCACTAATTTTTAATAAATATGGAATATATATATATTATTCTGCCCTTTGATTATATTGTTAATATATTAAAATCAATTTTGCTTAATATCGTTTGGGCCGAAATCCATCGAACGACTTATCGATTCGTTGTGATCCGACCATTTCAATGCAAATAAAGTTTTGGGTTAATTATTGTTTTTATACGTGATCATTTGTGTGCATCTGTAAATATTTAAATAATAAGTTATGAAAGCAAACCTTATCTACATTAAATTGTCCTCAATGCTTGGTTAGCGGATATAGAAGGAAAATAATCGTAGTTTTTTCACTGCTTTAGAAGGTTAATGAGAACATTTCAGTAAGTATATGATTATTAATTATGGTTGACAGTGTCATTTTGAAACTGAGGTAGTTAACCACATACGCCACAAACTATTTGTATGTTTATTGAAAGCCCTCAGGACACTGTCAGTATGTGTGGTTATAACAAGTCAAGAAGAGTTTTTCGCATTTTCTTTTGTTCACTGACGATTCATGTTATCATAAAACAGCAATGACAACTGAATGCAGGATAATTGCACCAATTTAGAAATGATAGATGTATGTGAGAATAAAACTTAATTTATTTAAAATGGTGTTGCATTTCGTGGTGATTTAAAAGAAATTTCACATAGTTGTAATTAACATATATGTGCGGTAAATATCAAGGATTCTTATAAGAAGGATTACAATATGTGTGATGCCCTTTTATTTTTTTAATGTATTGCCATATTTTCTCGAGAATAAAAGAAGTATCACCAAACTAAACAGAATTTGTTTCCATTATTTTGCAAAATAAACTGTGTGCATACCAAAACTAGGCTCTTGAACTTTTCTAAGGCTGTATGTCCAAATGGAATATTGGGGAGCACTACGTAGTTCTATTGAGCAGCCCGAATCCAATCTCGTGTTCGCTCGTAAATGTTCGGATACCGTTGCGGAAAAAACATTGAATATATTGTCACACATAGAATAAAATCGAGCATTTTGAATCTCGTTAAATCTATGATACAAGACCAACTCTTGCGTTGCAATTCTGGCTACTGCTTTAAGGAACACTGATTTGTATGAGATAACTTTATCTAACGAAATATTTTACGAAATATGTGTTGATCTTTTTGTATTTTTGTGGCTTTCATATTTTATGACTTTTCCATAATTTATCTAATCATTATTTTTTGGCGATTAATATTACAATTTGTGTTAAATTTCCATGACAATTCATGTATCAATTGATCGCATTTAGTTTAAAGGTTATTTCACAGGAAAACATATGGGAAGCTTAAGGATGGTATTATTTACCGTACAGAACTCATTAAACAAATAATGGGTTATGATGTCAGAACAATCTTCTATTCCCCTATTGTCATTAAAATGTAGATTGTGAATATCGGAGATCAGATCTTTGTCTTGTAGTTGTATATTTACAACAAACATGACATACATATAAATGTAAACAGAACATATATGATCAGACTGAGGCATATACAGCTCATCGTCATAATAACAATAAAGCAATAATAAATACACATATATCAAAATAACAACAATTTTGTTTATGCATTTTTACTAATTTATCATGTTTGTGAGAATTCAATATGTACGAGAAGGCTCTTTATTTTTTTAAGAAAGTTTAGAATTTTAAAAATCCGTAATCGATTGAGAAAAAATGCACTTAGATGTCCTATACCAAATTTCAATTCTGAGCTAAAATAGTCTCTATATATTTTCGGCTCTAAGTTAAAATGCTTTATTACAGAAGTATACAAGAAGTATCAGTATATATTTTCTGGTTCAATTCAATATTTGTAAACATTTAAACATACTTAGTATTCTTCTGTAAACATCAGGTATACGTATATTTCTAACATTATCATATACAAGGAATATCACAACAAAATGTTACTCATTTTTGATTACATTGCGTGTACATAATTAACGACGCCTGTCTTTTTACGAACATTTATTGGCATTGTATTTCCTTCAAAAAGTGTGCGTTTTTTTTCAAAATTATGCTATTATTCTACCGATATCGCTGTATATGGTGCCTAAATACTATTTTACAGTTCGTACATCTTATAATTACATTCATAAGGAGTGTAACTAAAAAATAATAGACATAGGTATTAGGACAATTGCCTTTCTTGCGTTTTATTGTAAATATATATGTAAAATATGTTGACGTCAGTTTTCTTAAAATGAAATTTGTGTAAGCAGTGGCGTACTTTGTATGTATGTGAAAATGTAAAAATTAAGAAAACAATGCTCATCTTCATAGTATTGGCGGTTATGGTTCAACTAGATTTGTATTTCATTTAATGTTTAAATCCCGTTTTTAAATATATGTTATTAATGTATGATTATTCATACACGTTTTTGTTATGTGAATAACACAACATCAGATCTGATATATGACGCAAAGTTTGAATCTGATATTTATGATTAGACGATAAAAGCATTAATGTTGGTAAAAACCTTAGTCAATTCGATAGGTATCTCAAATCAAACGAGCCTCTTGGATTTAGAAATACACTTTGACTAAATCCTTCAATAGCATTCCTTTACCACATTTGCTGTACTTTCAAATGTGTATGTCTATTAGTACTTCCGTATACAATATGCACAGTTTGTAATTTGATATTATGTTTATACAAAAGTAATATTATACGCTACCATTAGTCATTACAAATCCCCGTTGCAAACCCGGAAGAAGAAAGTATGCCACTTGTTATGCTGTATGACAATTAAATGACCGAATTAGCTGTTCAAAAAATTTACTTTAATAGTAAAGTAGGTAGATACTGGATTATCCCTGATCTATATTGTTACGTAAAGCCTTGTTAAATTTCAATACTTTATGTCAAACAATTATTGGTTGTGTTATATTGATCTCTAAGGCCGCCAATATTTCGATGGATATATTTATTATATCCAGCTTACTACATTTAATTGCATGATATATTCTAACAATAATTTAGCAATATACGTGCTTGTTAATGATATAAAAAGGCAGTGGCGTATGTTGAAAGGACACGCTTAAAATAGTGCAGACATATACATAAAATCACTCTGGTCGTATAATGCAGAGTAACCGATTGGCGTTACATTTATTAATTTTCGCAAATGCGCACTTGCAGTGATGCGTTGTCTTAAAGATCGTTATTGACATTTTCGTCAGCAGCACTTTTAATACATTCTACTCAAGTA